>NC_092864.1:32781090-32802657 GCF_032062135.1 Pyxicephalus adspersus
ATGTAAAATTTGTATGTTTTTTTGACAAAAATGGAGGGTACCTTGTATCGTAAAAACTGGATGTGATAGCAAAAACTGGGGTCACTTCTAGATTCACCACCCAAAAATTAGTAAAAAACAAGTGTAAGATCTAACTCAACAAAAAATGTGTTCCCCAGTGTTATCATGTATCACACCGCCACCTAGTGTTCAGTCATCATTACTACATCACACAGGATAAAGGATAATACAGGGGTGCCCAAAAGGTGGATCGTGATCTACCGGCAGATCGCAAAGGCAACATGAGTAGATGGTGGGCCCCTGCCTTTCAAAATAAACTCTAGCATGCACAGGAGTTATTAAGTCCAACTTTTTATTGTTGGTAGATCATTTTGACTTTAAAAGTAGCTTGCAAGCCAAAAAAGTGTGCGCACCCCTGGGATAATACAAGTGCTGTATTATTATCATTGTTGTTGTTTTATATTTTGTATATATAATTTTTTTGTTTTTAGAAATGATTTATTATAAAAGATATTATCCTTATAGAGACAGTGGGAAATTGAATGATGCCTTTATTTGAAATGCATTATCTTAAATTAAGGCATGGTGGGGGCCAGAACTGTTACTTTACATAGAGGATTATTCTCCCTGATGTCCTATCTCTGATGTCATGTAATGAATAAGCACAACACTTTCAAGTGTGCATCACCTCTCACACGGTACACGGTACAGTACATGTATTCATCTTTTCTATCCAAAAGAACAGCACCATCTTTATTCAGCCATTATCCAGGGTCCTTATCTATGTCCAGGACAGACATATCGACACGCATAATGACTGATATCAGTTAAGGCTATTTAAGACGCTGGGCCTGATTTATTAAAGCTCCCCATGGCTGGAGAAGATAACTTTAATCTGTAAAGCTGGGTGATGCAGCGTTCTGATGCAGAGTCAACCAAGCTGCTGTCCCAACCTTTCCCATTCAAGTGAATGGGAGAGGTTGGGGTATACTGCAACACATCGTGGCCCAAATCCCAAAAGTGACGATTCAACTTGGCCATGTGGTTATTCTTTTGGATTTGCATTGTGACGTGCAAATAAGGATGCCAGCCTTGCAGTTTGCTTCTCCCAGCAGCCATTTGCATCATGTTTTTACTCCTTGGGTCCGAAAGTGCCCTTACTGTCCCTTGTATACAGAAGGGAAAAAAAGAGATCAATATGTTAATGAAAAAATGAAAATTTTCAACTGGAAATATGAGGATGGAGTGGGGATGTAAAATCAGCCAATCAGCTTTCAGTTTGCGGTAATCAAAAAAACTAATTGGCTAATTTTTTGATTGGGAAATCTAATATGAAAAATAGACAACTGATGAAATTCAAATTCAAACCATAGCAGGTCCTCTGGCCAAGGGTAACCGTAAACATGGGGCAGCTAGGTTGGCGTGCAGCGGTTGTGTGGGAAAAGGCAATAAGGCGAATAATGTGGGAGGATTAGGGTGTGGAGGGCGATTAGTAGGGGAGGCTCTGGGTAGGAAGGAGCAGCGTTCCCCATTCCGAGCAGCTAACAAAGCGTAAGTTCTGTAGTCACATCTCATTGCACCTGGGCAGGCAGAAGAGGCGGGGCCCCCCGGGCACAAAGCGCAGAATTCACTGCCGATATTCAGCCAAGCGGACGTAAGTGATTGTGAAGCCTCAGCCGTCTGTTGCCTGGCCTGGAGCATCCAGAGATCTCTGGAGTGAACCATTCATCTTCTGCTAAATATGCAGCTTATGTGTTTTCAGAATATGTGACATGGGGAAGAGCAGCGAATGCAGATGGCGTTTTTCAGGGCGATGATGGGGTCCAGGGTATACTAACACACTAAAATAAACAAAATTAAAGCTGAAAATAATTAGCCTATTAAAAGATCAAAAACAGTTTTTGCTGTCCCTTTGCAGTAGTTCTTTTCTGCCACTAGATGTCCTCATTGTTGAATGACAGCCAACATCATTCATCCCACGTCCTCTGATCCCAGTCCATCATGGACCTTTTCCCAGCCTGTGATTTGACAGGGCAGTGATGAGCTTCTCTCTCTGTTACTCTACTTTCTCCTCCAATTAGTTTGTTTCTTGAACTAGTTAGGTCTTTGTGCAGCTTCTTTCTCTTACATTTCAGCCCTGTCTTTTGTGTCTGCCCTGTTGATCTCCTGCAGCCTTGTCCTGTCTGCATACTCTTTAGTATGGCTTATCTCAAGGTGATAACAGTGGATTTTGTCCAATGTCCTTATACACTCTCCAGAAGATGCCAATATGGCAAGGTGACAATGCAGAATCACAGTTGGCAGACATGGACAGTACGTTGTCACCCTACAACAAGAAGTGCCTGAGAAGGGTCCCACATGGCAGGTTCACCAGAAACTTTTTGCTAAAAGCTGTATTTGAAGCTGAATTTATTGATTGGGTTCACATAAATTTTAAGCAGGACATTGTGGAGGTGTACTTCCCCTGGTGATATGTGTCCTTGTGTCATTGTCCCCCCTCCTGCAGTTCTACTATGGTATGGGCCAAATACAACAGAGCCACTCAATAAATCCTGAAATGATCTATAATATTTATAATTAGGTATGTATATGTGTATGAGGGGGTGCTGAGAAGTTCCTGGCTTTGCCCCTTTCCAGATGAAATAGAAAAATTAGTGTGGGGGCTGCACTGTCAAAACCTGGATATCTCGTTTTAAGACTGGGCATTTCACCGTTGAAGATGAGCCCCGCAGTGGGCGCCCCCCACCTCAACTGGCCCGGCAACCTGCGATGCTGTCCATGAGCTGATTATTGTGGACCGGTGAATATCCGCAAAAAACATAGCCCAGATACTTGACATCTCACGGGAGCCTGTTGGGTTTGTTATCACCACTATCCTAGACATGCGCAAGCTTTCAGCGAAGTGGGTGCCGAAATGTTTGAACAGTGATCAGAATAAGGAATGAGTTGAAGCATCCAAAGCCGTTTTGGCCCATTTTGAAGCTGCACAGGACTTTTTGGCTAGGTTAGTGACTGAAGATGAAACCTGGCTCCACATCTATGATCCTGAAACCAAGGAACAGTCAAAGGAATGGCGCCACAGCGGGTCCGAGGCCGAAGAAGTTCTGAACCCAGAAATCGGCCAAAACAGTCATGGCGTCCGCTTTCTGGGACAAAGACAGTATTCTGTTGGTGGACTACCTACCTTAGGGCTCTAGTATCACCGGATAGTATTATGCTAACCTCCTGGACCAGCTGAAGGAGGCAATTAACCTCTCTAGCGTTCTAATTCTGTTACATTTTTTTTGCATGGAAATTTATTTTACATGGCAGGCTATAATTTTTAGGCATAACTCACCGAAATATGTCCTATTTTTAATACATTTAAAAATAAACTTTAAATAAAAAAAACACAAAAATCTGTTAAAAAAATAAATAAAAAAATGGTTAAACATGCAATGTAAGTGTACAGTAGCATAAATAATATATATATAATTATATATATATAATATATATTATATAAACATTTCTTTGTATTGGACTCAATACAGCTATTTTGTATTGAATTCAATACAAAATTATTTGAATTTCCCGCCGATCCACCTGCCCACACCGACACATGCACCAACGTCAACGGGTAACCCCAAAGGTTGTCTCTGCATTGCGCGGCTGGAGAACAGAGGAGCAAGGCGTGACCCCAGGACCCGTGGGGACAAGCAGGATGCCTGGGGATGACAATGGAGCAAGATAAGTGTTTTTTTTTAGGTTAAAGCTACCCCGAGTGTGAGGATTACCGCTGGGGGAGTTAAGACGAAACTCTGTAGAAAGTTCACCAAAGAGATCCTTTTTTTGCAGGACAATGCACCTGCGCACATGCCCAACGTTGTGGGTGCCAAAAATAAACACCATGGGTTTCCAATTGGTCCACCATCCCCCCGACTCACCTGACCTGACCCCTTTCGGACTAATATCTGTTCCTGAATTTGAAGAAACACCTGAAAGAGCAACGCTTTGAGTACATTTCTGACATCAAAGATGCTGCTGAGAGCTGGTTTGCTGCCCAATTAAAGGATTTTTATTTGAACGGTCTAGAAAAGCTGCAACTACGCTGTACCAAGTGCATCAGCCTCAGGGAGGAATATGTTGAATAAATGTGTTATTTCATAACTCTGGCTCTCTTCTTTCTGGGCAAAGCCAGGAACTTCTCAGCACCCCCTCGTATGTGTGTATATATATATATATATATACACATATATATACAATATATATATATATATATATCTCATTGCAGTTTTTATTCAGTGGCTCTGTAGTATTTGGACCATACCAAGAAAATCCATACAAAGAAAATATCAATATATACCAGACACACCAGACAACAATATATAATATTATACAACCCACTAATATATTCACTGATATATATATATAGTTACTGCTGAATACCAGACACACAAATATTTGAGCTCCGGTTTTCTCAAGTCCCTCGTGCGGAGCAGTTTGCCACATCTGCCATGTGATCTCTTCTGTGATCTGACAACAATTATTTCGCCCTTAGGTTTTTATTAGCTATTTTTGGATTGTATGCCGAATTTTACACTTGTTTGTTTTCCCCATAAATCTAATATTTGTTCATCATTGAAGTTCAGGAGGGGATTATTTTCAATAAAAGAATGATGTCAGGAACATGCTCTATACCTGTAATTCTCAGCTAGGGCTCTGTGGAACCCTAGGGTTTTTCCAGAGGTTGTTAGAGGTTCCTTGAGCAATGAGAAATTTGTGACTCTCAGGTTATTTAAGTGACATCAACGATCTTTTTGGCTATCTGTAAGGGTGACAAGGATATAGAAGAACCTGGGTGATCCATCAAATCTGCAATGGATTTCTTAGGCATTATTTTCTATTAGCTGGCAAATGTTTTTATTCCTGGACCAGATCTATTCCAGGGTTGCTGGATCACCCAGGTTCTCCAAAGATAATCTATAGTTCACTTTAATAACTTTAATAAATCAGGCCCAATACATGAGATTTGCTGCAATATTCACCTTCAATCCATACATTTTCACTATGGTCCTTTTTATCCTGCTGCTTGATGTCCTAATGTATAAGGCCATCATCATTCAACCTACTTCCTCTGAGCCCTGGTCACCTAGGACTTACCTCATTCTGTGATTGAACAGTGAAAGGTGGACAGCAATGTGATGAGCTCATCTCTGTGTCATTATTCACTCTCCTGCTATTAGAATCCTTCTAGGCACCTACATGAACTGATTGGCTCCTCTTTATGGTTATTTCACTGACACTCTGAGCTGGTATATGGAACTGTGAAAGATTGATGCCAGGGAACATTCAGATCCTTGCACCATCAGCTTGGCACTTTAGGTGAATGCTAAAGGTAAGGTATAGTTATGTTTATTTTTTATTTTCTTTAAATGTTGAGGGTTTCAGTACAGAGGACTGAGAATAAATAGGCAGATCTTTTTTTGCAAGAAAAGCTTTAACAAACCGAAGGCAGAGTGTAGTGTAGTCAAAGTGTAGGCAAAGTACAAAAAAAAGGTGTCAGTTAATTTTCACTGCTCCTCCCCTGAGCAACTATGCTAATATACCAAGGTTCCTTGGGGGTGGGGCAATCCACAGAAGGTTTTACTGTTAACTAGATATCTTTCTAACACATACTGGAGTTGTCAGTCCAGGCCTGCACAGGAACCTGTGTCCATCACAAAAATATTGTGAGTAAGGCGAGACAATGTTCAGCAAACAGTGGTCACATAAATGGTAAGCCAGGGGAGTGGCCAATAAATGGCTGCTTATGATTTTGTTTTTGTAAAATTAGAACTTTAAAAATAATATATTTTTCATTTCATCTTTTTTATTTTTTTTTACAGTGCATTCATCGTCCACATGAGTTTGCATTATGGTGGTGTAATAGGTACACATGGCGCACCTGGTTTCGGTGACATATGTTGCCCTTCTAGGTGAACTCTTTTGACTTGACTGCTGAGCTGTAGCGGTTGGGTATATCCTCTCCTGATCCTCTATACATACTTGCCCCGGGTGCCTCTCTGTACGTATGTGATTAGGTTAACAGTTTGCCCGGTACTGCTTGCCTCAGCGTGTTCTCAATTGTCACTGGCCGCACCTCACTAATCCTTACTGGCCCCCCCTTTTCTCTCTCTGTGTGTACAGCCCCCGCCTCTGAGCAGAGCACACATTTACACATGCATGCATGCACACACAGTGACACGCACATACCTCAGCAGTATACACTTCATAGAGCCAGGCAGACGGTCAGCACCGAAAAGTCGAAATGGCAGCAGGAGGGAATCTTAAAATGCTTCGCCTGGGCAAGAGGAGCTGGGAAGAGGGCGGATATCCAGATATACAGGTAAATCTCCCCCCTGCCCTTGACCTCCAGCCGTAACACCACCGGCGAACTATCCCTTTAATACCAGGTAATATACACTAGATAAACATATCCATACATTAGACATCTTCAGATTCAAACTTTACATTATTTCCTATGCGGTGTGAAAAAAAGTAAAATTTAAGTAATAATATGAGATGATGAAGAAATTGAAATAGTATATGCAAGCTATCGAGATGACTGGTGTGTTTGTTTTAGCATGTGGCGGGCAAATTAGTAAGTAAGTGTACTTGGATATATTTTAGGTCAAGGCTTAAAAAATACTCAATATGGCATGGCACTATCAATTCTGAATATCTATTCCCAGTGTCAGGTATGGGCTTGTCATTATCATTACCTACATAGGTTATGTGTATACATTATATAGTGCAAGCCGTCTAGAAGACTTTGCTTTGTCGGGCATATCGGTGTCATTATTATATCCAAAAAAGTTACCATTTTCTAGCCAAATGAATAAATGTCAGTGCAAGCTTACAAAAATAATGTGATAGCAATAGCATCATCAATACCTGATACAGATACTGTCTTTCTGAATATGTTTTAGTCTGGGATTTGAAGAATTCTCTGTCTCGGGTATGGATATTATCATATCATATAATATCATATCATAGATGAAGGTAACCTAAATTGTAATATTTGCTATTTGAATATATTTAAAATAAGCTTTCATATATACTTTGTTTGCTTTGTTGGGTTTGGTGATCTTGTATTAGTCAAGTATACATAGTGCAAGCTTTAGGGATTTCTCTTTCTTGTATGAATAGAGCTAGTATACCCAATGTGAGCGTTAGAGAATAATCAGTTGTGTCGTTCCGGCACAATTTCATCTTTATTCCTGATAAGGCTACTTTGTATCAGATATCCAAATATAATTTTAGTGCAAGTGTTTGAGAATACTTTGCTTCCTTTGTTGGGCATGGTGTCATCATCATACCCAACGAAGGATGTCTCATGTTGAATATTTGAATCTCTTTCAGGTCAAGCTTTCAAGAATACCATTTCCTTTGTTGGGAATGGTACCATCATCATACCCCATAAAGAATATCCCATATTGACCATTTGAATACACTTTAGCTTTCAAGAATACCGTTTCCTTTGTTGGGCATGGCACTAATATAAATCCAATTGTGATTACTACATATTGACCATTTAGATATATGTATAGCAAGCTTTCAAGAATACTGAATTTCCTTTGTTATGCATGGCAACATCATCATACCCAATGAGGATACCTCATATTGACCATTTGAATATATTTTAGGGCAAGCTTTCCCAATTAACCTTTACCTTGTTGAGCATTATCTCATCATCATCCTCAATACAGATAGCTGATTTAAATATATTTTAGGGCAATCTTTCCAGAACACCCAATTTCCTTTGTTGGGCATTATGTCATCATCATACCCAAAATAGATACCTCATATTAACCATTCGAACATATTTTAAGGCAAGTTTCCCAATTACCCCATTTCCTTTGTTGGGCATTATCTCATCATCATACCCAATATAGATTCCTCATGCACAATATAGATATTTCATACTGTCCGTTTTAATATATTGTAATGGAAGCTTTCAAGAACGCTGATTCCTCTCTGCCATCTATGATCTCATCAATATGCCTCCAAAGATACATTGAGTTGGCCATATGAATATATATTTTGACAAGAAATCAAATACTTAACTTTTTAGTATTGTTTGAGTTTTAAGGAAAGCATTTCAAAATCTTTGCATGATGAGGTGACCCAAATTGATTTAAAAGCTTAACATTTTATTATTTTAGGTATCAATAAGATGACAGCTGCCTGATCCTGGAGGGGGTCAGCTGCCAATTGAAACGTCCATGTAATGCAAGAATAGATATAGGTGCTAAAATCTACTATTGTTAAGTACTGGACATGAATCTTATGTTACATCCGTGGCTGAATCGCACATGATAAAATTCCAATTAACCGCAGAAACTCATGGACCGTTCCTTTAAATAGTCCAAAGCAATATAATATAATTAGCACAGCATCAGATATCAGATTGGTAAGTTTTATTTTTATTTACGCCCACAAATCTCCTTCTTCCTAATCCATATTTGAAGTTTCAATAATTAAACTGATCCGGTAACACTTTTCGGATTAATGAGGGAAATGGTTAGGAACTAGAAGAAGTAGGAAATATTAACTGTTATGACAGCGCTTTATTTTCACAAGAGATTAGTGTCAAGCAGTATAAGGGTAATAGCCGTCAGACATGCTACTGGGGAGGCGAAAGTGTGATGGGAAATGGCGGTACAGCTGGAACACACTGAACGTGCGCAGTGCTGTCTGAAATGCTGTATGTAGGTCAACACGAAAGGAAAATAAGGAATTACTATGGTGAGAGTGGGGAGCGTTACGTAAGTCATGGCGCATTGGGCTGAAGGATAATAAAATATGGACAAGTAACATTTATTCGTTGGCTGAGTGCCGTATTCTAAAGCACAGAGGAGGGGGGAAGGGAGCTGTTCACGGTGATGGGTCAGCTAAGGTTATATAGCAGATTACGGAGACAAAGCTTATTTGCTGCTATTGGGGCAGAGCGATGGTGATTGACAGGAAAGGAGAGGCAATCTCGGTACGGAGATACATCGCACTCCCATTTACTGCTGCTCCATGCAAATTGGGTCAATGTTACCTGAACACAATCAATAATTAGACCATAGTTTGGGCGACCTACCTTATATCAGGTAATTATATAATGTAGATATTAGAGAGAAAAAAATGGGTACTCATTACAAAGGGCATTGGGCATTAGTATGACATCATCATTTGAGAGAATATTAAGAATTCCTTCACAGGTGCAATTGAGTTGCAGTTGTATGCTTTTGATCTGCATTTGACGTGTTTTAAACAATTTATGCATTTCCATAGATTTGTGCATAAATGCAGGGGCAGAAATAGAGAGGGGCAAAGTGTGACACTGCAGGAGAGTCCTGGAACTTCTCAACCAATGGGAGCTGTCATAGGGCCCCCAAACTAGTTCAGTTGGGTGGCCTCAAGTCAGTTCTGGACAGGGCCCCACTGCTGGCTATATCTACCTATAATTGGAATGCAACATTATTTTTTAAGCTATCAATAGCTCATAAACCAGCCATTTTCAACCAGGGATCCTTCAGAGGTTACTAGGGGGTTCCTTGAACTGTGGTTCCTTTCCCTCCCATTTAGTGATGTCTTTATAGTTCTTGGACCTGTGGAAGAACTAACTGCATGCCAACAATGATATTTTAAGTTGTCTATAGGGGTCAGGACGGATCAATAATTCGGATCAGGTGACCTCTATACACGTCAGATTCTCACCAGAGACAAGCCCAACAATTCGTATTGGGTGAGAATCTTCTGACATAGCCTAACAGAACATATATAGTGATATCTGTTCTGACCTACACACACCCCTAACACTCCATTCACAAGACTGGGAGGACAAGTTTTTTTCTGCTCAATGAAGCATAAAGAGCTTTGTGATTGGATGAGAGCAGATCCAGACAGGTCAAATGACTGGGCTTTCCTCCAATCTCTGAGCTCTCTCAGCTCTATTGAAAGAAAACACTCCATGGGGCTCCCAAATTTATTTTCCTAATACCCAACTTTCATTTTTTTCTGTTCTGCCCAGCTGTCGCTGATTTGGAAACACTGTCCCACTTCATACAACTCACATGTCCCCAATTTGGAGGGAACATCATTCATATCCCCCAAATGCCCCTGATTTGGAGGGACTGTTCCTCTTTCAGATCTAAATCTTTCTGGCCCTTTTCCTTCTCAGGTAACCCCCTTTTTGGGTAGATATATACACATCTAAATATTAAATAAAAAAGTTTTAACAATGAAATATTTTCTATTGCATTAAACTTTCATCCAGCCTCTAAATAATTCCATTTGTTTTTTTAATTAGGAAATGAATTGTATTCACTATATATATATATTATATTTATATATTGATTTTATTTAAGAAATGTGACAAATAAAATAACACTTGTCAGTTTAACAAATTATTTTGTGTGCATTTATTTTTCTTATGGTTCCCAAAAAGAGGCCGTGGCTGGGTGTGTCCCTTTCCTACATACTAAGAATCTCCCTTGTCCTTGTCTCTAAAATCAGGGAGGATGCAATGCTGAAATGTAATTTAACATATATATATATATATATATATATATATATATATGTTATGTATGCAAAATGCTAACAAAATAAGTAATTGTGATTTTAGGCTTAAAGCGTACCTAAACTCAGAATTTTCACTTTACATAAAAGGGTGGACAACCCTTTTATGTAGGGAAAAAATTCTGTTTGTTTGGGTTTTTTTTTTTTTTAGGGGTGCAACACCTTTTTTAAAAAAAAAAGAAAAAAAAGTGCAGCACCGGCCACTAACGAACGACTGCTCAGTGGGATTGAAGGTAGGTGTACTTTTTTGTTTTAGGGAACTTTTGAGTTTAGTTCCTCTTTAAATTACTATTATTATTAATATTATTATTAATATTAATAATAATAATAAAGTTTTTATATAGCGCCAACATATTAGACAGCACTGTACATTAAATAGGGGTTGTAAATTACAGACACATACAGTGATACAGGAGGAGAGGACGCTGCCCAGAAGAGCTTACAATCTAAGAAATGGCATCAATTTATGAAGCCCAAAGCTGTAGCTTGCTTAGCTTCTTCCTAACCTTCAGATGTACAATAAGAAAATGCAAGTTTCCTGCTCCCATCCCCCGTTATGCACAGCACAGGAAAATTCACTTTCAGTTTAGGGGTGCAGTTGCACCTCCCGTCCCCCAGAGGTCCCTGCTGTAGCAGTGCAGACAATGAGTTGTGATTTCTGTATATAGGAAGTGGTGCCTTACTCTCCCCTTGCACAGCTCACTTTATTCCTATACAATATGCAGGTGAGTGACAGCACCCATTCCTGTGCATTATATCGCTGACATAGGCTGGAGCGATGTCTGAGCTGCAGTAATGGACCCTTTATTGTAGCCGTATTTGTGTGTTTGCAACAACACGGCTGAGTTCTATCTGCAAACTTCTTATATGACAGCTACAAGTCCAGCACAACCTTTTCTGGGGTTGCAGAAATTTGTAGAACCCTGAAAACTTGTGCTGGAAACCCCAATGCTGACAAATTAGCAGCAGGGAGTTCATTCTCACCCATGCAGCTGCAGCCAAGGCTGGGAATTGTAGACTTCTATGTGATTATCATAGTGGATACATTGTATTAGTGCTGTATGATTGTACATGTGATCAGTGGCTGGTAGCTATGGGTTATATTATTTAAATTTATCTCTGCCATTGTGAGATATGGAGCAGCTGTACTGAATGTCTATGACCTGCATACAGGTTGTTCATAGGGCTGCTGGATTTAATCCTGCACAGGGACTGTAATTAGGAAATGGTATGGCTATGCTACCGAAGGTCTACATGTTGCATGAAGCACACATATACTACGGCGAGCTCATTCCAGTAATGTATAGTGTTCACTAAAGCTGCACAATCTCTACAATCCATGAGATGTACCAAGACACCGTGTTTCCATTTGTAACTTGTATTCAATCAGACTGGAGCTAGTACAATATTATTCTTGCTGGATCTAAAGAGGATTGTACAATCTGATTGCCTATTGCAATGTTTCTCGACCTTTTTAACATGGGAACCTTGAAATAACTTTCAGATCTTCTATAATTACTATATCCACAGCTCACAGTATATTAGTGTGGTGGTCAGTAGGAAGAATTCCTCTTACCTGGCTGGCCATTGGGAAGAATGTCACCCTTACAGATAGCCAAAAAAATCATTGGTGTCACTTACACTGACCTGAGATTTACAAACTGCTTATGGAACCCCTAGCAACCTCTGCAGAAACCCTGGCTGGGAAACAATGGATTATTGCAGTGTTCTCCCCAGCCCCTTTTAGCAGGGCGCACCACCTGGCACTTTTCAGTAACCACCTTGCTGTTTTTGGGTAGTTACTTGAGTTAGTTGATGAGTTTGGTTACAATACAGAGGCTGCCACCCGCCTAAAATTTCTTCCCACCCAGCCTAAAATAATTTCTGGCCTGAGCACTATATTGTATGGTCTGCTGAAAGTTGTAACAACTTGTATTTTGTTTATTCAGCTGTACACTGACTGAAGGTTAGGTCCCTGCAGCTTACATATCATAGTTACCTCCTTGGAAGTGCTGAGAAAAGGTTTTTCTTGCTCTTCTACAAGGTGGGACTTGCATGGGGATATTGGCCTCTCCGGCATGAATGTTTTAGACTTGGCGTCTGTACGCTTCTGCACTCATATTTTTATATGTTTTCTGCAAAATGAAACTGTCATGGTGGGAATGCAGGAGGTGCCATTGCTGGATGCCTGCTGAAAAAGCCAATTGCCTGGCTGGTATAGTGACCCAATAATGTCAATTCTTAAAACACGGAGAACAAGCAAATAGATTGGGGAAAGTCAGACACTTACCTGTATGCTTGTTCTGGAGAATATGGAAGCAGCAGGATAAGATGGGCAGCTTGCAGTGTAATGTGCAAGTTCTGTTGTGATAATACAACATTCACATGTATTTTGCAGCATTGCTGGCATGTTGGGTGAAAGTGTATATAAAGCACACCTGTAGCACAGAGAAGCAGATAGGTGCTCAGACCCCACCTGGAATGAGCTGGAACATAATAGGAGGTTTAAATGAATCTTCTTCTTGATAGTTCATAAATGAGACGGGTGAGCAAAATGAAAATATCAGATCTAGCCTGGCAAATGTATGTGTGTTAATAAAGACCTCTGATTATCTTTTATATTATAGTTTGCTTTCTCTGCCCCCCTCCCACCCACCAATATGCTTGATAGATTCAATATATCAATATGCTAAAATATTTAAAAAAATGAGTGGGCTCCACCTGACTTCCTTCAACTTCCAATGCACATTGAAAGAAGCTCACAGTGTGCAGTAAAATCAGAGTGAGCAATTTTGGTCCAGGAGAGAAGTCGTAACAACTGTGTAAAGAGAAGGCTAGAGGGCAGATGTAGGCATCTCTGTTGCCCAATCTGCTTCTCTTCCATGTAGCACAACAGAGCTGCCAACTTTGATTCATGTCATGTCCAATGTGCATAAACTGTGGCTTTTATTTGTATTGCAGGTGGCAGCCATGAAGGGGACACGAGACGCAGCTCAGGTGGCAGCCAGGGAGTTCCTGAAGTTTCTGAACCGTGGCGTTTCTCCATACCATGGTAATTTGGAATACATAAACCATATTTATGTAAATATTGAATGATGATAAAGCTGCTCACTGCAAATGAATCAGACCAGTATGAGCACCTTGATAAATCTCTTTATCTCCCCATCCCAGTCATCCTAGACATTTATTTAACAAATGGGTAACCGACACAAACCAGGACAATCAAAACCCAATTAATGAGGACAAAATAGAAAAAGCTGCAGCTGGTAGTTGTTGCATTTCCATGCTGTCAGTACTTCCACCGATGCAGCTAAATTTGCATGCAGATCTCCTCCTTGAGCTTGCTCACTCCAGCCTTATGAGCTTTATTAGTCAGTGAGGCCATCCATCCCTATACTAAACCAAAAGGGGCACAGGCTTGTTCTAGATTTGCAAGTATATTTAGAATTTTTTTTTAATTTAAGTTCAGCTGCCAATGTCCTGGATCTATGGATTATTTTGTTGTGCCCTTAAAGGGTCCTCAGTAGCTCAAGCTTTGAAATATTCACTTCCATAATTACAGTTAGTCCCTTAATATACACTGGATTTTATTTATGTTTTGTAATGGCACAGGTCTGCAAATTGATGTAACTAGAACAAGATCAGATCCTCTCCTGTGTGTTGAAAATCACAAGGATCCAGCAGCCACTATCATGGAGGATTGCATAGCCCCTTCTCATGTGTTATGCCCCTTCCCCTCCTACATTATGACACTTCTCATTGATATAACTTACACTTTGCTCTGTGGCTAAAGTACTTATCATGCATTGAACTTCGTACATCCTTACTATGAGTGATAAGATGAGGAGCAAACTGCTACTTCATTAAATACACTGAGATTGTGTACAGTCAAAGTTTACTCTGCTAATAATTAGTTCGTTCTGTAAAGGAGTTATACAGAGCTTGGAATCAAGATGTAACAATATGTCTGGCTTAAAGCTAAACTCCAAGACAAGCAAACATTGTCTGCATACAAGAGCCATATGTGTTTTTTTTACTTGAAGCTTGCTGTGCTCCTTGTATTTCCTCCAGATCTGTACAGTAATCAAGTGTAAGACTTCTGCCTCTGTGTCTCCTGTATAAAGACTAGTCACTAATGCTCCCTCTTCTTTTGCTGGGTGAATGGTCTTGTGTCTGTCTATCTTTAGCTTTCTTCAGGCAGCTTGTAGGTTGGTGGTCCTGCTGGTTCCCTCACATGGCTCTGCTTTCAGCACAGGCAACCCACCACATTGTTGATATCTCTGCTATGTGTACGAGCTAATATCTGAGTTTGCAAAAGCATTTGGATTCATATTCATTGTGGTTATTGAAAAATTTTATGAAAATATGTGTGCATGGAGTCGGGTTTAGATATGCTTTAAAGCATAATGAATAAAAGCCATAAGGTTTGCTGTCAGTCCCCCAGCAGATATTTTTACCTCCCTTGTCAGTGATAGGAAGCGAGAAAAAATCTGTGGAGGAAATCAGTCACCCGAACAGGGCTACCATTCAAATCTGAACTCCAGGCACAAAATCTTTTATTTACTTTTTGTTTTTTCTCTATAAATACCTTTTGTGTTCACCAAATATTACAAATTCAGGTGTCCCCTTTAAAATAGCAGTAACCCACCTGGTGCCTAAAGAAAGCTACAGATGGGCGGAGACCAGACAACCTGTAGAAGGAGATTGGATTAGCAGTGACTGGTCCCAATACAAGAACATCAAAGGCAAAACTTTACACTGGATTACTGCACAGATATAGGAGAAATAAACCAATAATTAAGTAATATTGCACTTTATGCCAAATTTGCTATTCTCAGAGTTCAGTTTTATTATTTATACTTTTCAGTTTGCTCCCACTCATAAGTTTTGCTATTATTGCTAACCAATAAATCTCACTGTATGTGTCTGTATTATTAAGTCTTTATTGTTAATGTTAATATTGTCTTCCCACCCTAGTGGTTGATGAGTGTAAGAATCGTCTGATTCAAGCAGGATTCCAGGAGCTGAAGGAAGCTGAGCACTGGGACATTAAACCCAACCACAAGGTACGAGCTTTGCCCTAGTGGATGGTAATGTTGGGCACATAAATGGCATTTATTGACGTTCTTCAATCTCCTTTTCAGTACTTTCTTACCCGCAATTACTCCACTTTGGTGGCCTTTGCTGTGGGTGGCCATTACCAGCAAGGAAATGGTTTTACCATCATTGGAGCCCACACGGACAGCCCGTGTCTGAGGGTAAGAGATTGTCTCCAGCCAATAGTCTCTTGTGGTATTTCCTGGTGTTTTTTAGCCTTTTTGTAAGTCTGCTTTGTTGTGGTTTTTTTATTGGATGCAGGTAAAGCGCAGGTCAACTCGTGGCCAGGCTGGTTACCTTCAGGTTGGGGTGGAGTGCTATGGTGGAGGAATTTGGAGCACCTGGTTTGATCGGGATCTGACTGTGGCAGGAAGAGTGATCGTTAAGGTGAGCACATGACCGGCCCATATGCAACCGCAATGCTATACTGGGGCCCAAACACCTCACAAAATTGTTTCTGGTTCCTCTCGGAGTCACTTAGTGCTTGACAACTATCCTCATGTTGCCAAGGGTGAATAACTGTGTATAGAAGGAAGTATTTTAGCTTGTTTGTTTTCACATTGAATGCCCAGTAAACAAAAACTCATGAAGCACTTTTAAAACTTTTAGCAACCCATAAGTTGCTGAGTGTTTGCTGAAAATTGAGAACCAGCGAATGACAAGTGCGCGCAAAAGGGAAAGCATTTTTCACTGGATGGTTGGAAGTACTTTGCCCTAATTTTTTTTTTTTTTTATCATCATCGTAATAAATTAGCCTTTCAACAGTTGGTTGGCTGTCCAGGCACCGTCTGGAAATAGTTAGGCATTGATTGTTGGGTATCACAAGGGCCTCAAATGCTGCCCCTACTCTCACCACGGGGCTGGACATTATATTCAGGATATGTAATGCTACAAAAGCTAAGGCTGCATACTCGTATTAGACTTTTGTTGTTAGAAAGGATCTTTCACAATCATTTCCAAAGATAATAGACTGAAAGATCCATGAACAAGCTCTGTACATACAAGGGCATTCTACTCTATGGAGGGGGGAGAACAAACAAGCGAGCAGCGCCCCGCTGCACTCTCTCCCCTTTACTTGTATTGAGGTCATTCGTGGATCCACCAGGATGGATCCACGAATGACGTCCAATACTAGTCCTGAAACGATAATCGGATGAGAATCATCTGACGTGTGTTTGTAGCCAAGGGTACCCAGGAAGAAATGGGCAGAGACAGAGAACATACTGCATGATTGGTTGGAAACCCCTTCTATAAGACAGCCAAAGCTTGGGACATGAGACTGGAAGAGATTACTGATATTCCTTTTCTTGCAAATCAATGTTCCCAATCAAGGTGTGTTCTTACATTCCTGTTATTTTTGTTCATTGTATTAAACATTCCTTATCTAACAGCTTCTGGGATACTCTTGTGTTGTAGGAAGGGCACCGGCTGCAGCACCGCTTGGTTTATGTGGAGCGCCCGATCTTGCGCATCCCTCACCTGGCAATCCACCTGCAGAGGAACGTTAATGAAAGCTTTGGACCCAACACGGAGCAGCACCTGTGAGTAGAACAGAAGCAGATTTTGCATACTTTGTATCTTGCATTGGATTTTCTCATTTCCATGCTTCCTGTTAACAGGCTTCCAATCCTGGCTTCGTCTGTACAAGAAGGTCTTGAAAAGGAATCCGTGGATTCTGGGTCATCTTGCCATTCCTCTGGAGGAACTCAGAACCAGGTGAGGCTGTCCATCTGTTTTCTTGTGTTATTGTTTTATGAATTAATGCTCTGTCCTCATAAGATATATTTTAGATTGCTAAAATCAGACATTAGGCCTATGTAGACCATTGCAATCTAATACCATTACTCATCTGCAATGGCTAATCATGCTATCACATGCTAGCACACATCTGTTTTGGGCATTGACATGCTTCATCTATTGTCTGATGTATCAATGCACATTACTGGGTATATCAATAGCAGTGGCAGCGTGTGATTGCCTATTAGTAGGCTACAACCTGAGACATTGCTTTTTGAATGACCCTTAAATTAAAAACTTGTATGATATCCACTTTCTTCTCCTAGGATAAAAAGTTGACTCACTACCCACCCCTCTCCAAGGGAAAACATACATGTAGGGTCTTTCAAAGCAGATTGCTTTTCCTGTGTACTTCTGTCATTGTATATGCCCAGGAATTTCCCATATTACAAAATGTTATTCATGTGAATGTGATTACTGCTGCATACTACCTGTGTGGCTTTTTGCACAGGAAACTGTTTTGTCTGGTACTGGAGCAGGTAAATGTTTCCAGATATGGATTTTGTCTATTGACCAGACTTTCAATACCCTGCTCTGATCACCACTAGCATGGAGTGCTTCCCCCATGGGGATTACAGGGGCAGGGGGCATGGCATCATTTGGGCAAAGAAGGGAATTCTTGATGGATGTAAGATCAAGCATCAGTCGGAAAAGCCCTGTTTTCCAAAAGGTTTGCATTGGATTTCATGTTTATATTGAAACCTCAAGCAATGTATGGCCAAAATTAGTGGTCAATCGCTGATCCACTTAACTCAATTGCTAATGTTGTTAGCAATTCAATTACCTTTCTCTTCTACTTTGTCAAATTGCTCCCAAAATGATGGCTATTTCTATTTGATTTATACAAAATTATATCCAGTTTTGTGTCCCTTTAAGTTTGATCAACTATATTTGAAGCTGTCAATTTTATTGTTCAGTTTTGACTTCACAAACTGAAATCCAGTGAGCGTAGTTTTCAGGTTATGCTTATTCATCTTTAGGATTCCTGGTGGCTTGAAAGTTGTCAAAATTTACTGATTGTTTTAACTCGACACCTATTGTGATGTGTAAGGTCGGGTTAAAGCTGAGTTCTGTGATTTATTACATTTTTGGTTAGTGGGCCCCCTTACCATCCTGCATGGAGTCTGTTAAATGTTTGGACTTTCAAGTGAATTAAAAAGTTATTGAATTTGTTCTTCTCTCTGTTCTCTGTCATTCCCATAATGTAGGCGGGACCTCTTCATGCTCGCCTACAATGCAGGACTGTTGGTCCTGCATTGCGTATGATCAGAGAGCTGCAGAGCTAACAATATAAAAAAAATTCTTTTTTTTTTTACATTTACACTGTGTATTCTTTAACCTTGTCCTATGCTACCACACAAAAACAGGATTAACAACAGGAAAACATTAAACAGGATTTATATAGTGGCAACATATTACGCAGCATTGTACATTAAATAGGTGTTGTAAATGACAGTCAGATACAGACAGTGACACAGGAGGAGGAGAGGAGCCTGTCCTGAAGATCTTACAATGTAGGCATATATGCTGCAGATTGTCTGAGAAAGTTGGCACATTTATCCTCCAGGAAACAATTTATTTACTTTGTGTTCTGTTTTATCTTCTGATTAGGCAGAGCGCCATCACTCTCTGCTGGTCAGTTTGCTCTGTGAAAGGCTTGGGGTGAAACCTGAACAAATTCTGGAAATGGAGCTGTGCCTGGTGGACACCCAACCAGCAGTAAGTTGTCTTCTAGGATTTAAGCTTGGAACTGCATGTCTAATACTCGGATACCATACTGTACCATGCTGAGCCTCTATCGTAATGTAAAAAAAAAAAAAAAAGTTTGGTTACACTTTATTATTATAATAGTGTCTTCCTAGCACCGCTATGCCATGTGTTGCAAGTTCATTCATCATAGTCTGGGCTGGATTTGTAAGTTTTTTTTTTTTTGTTTTTTTTTAAGGAGAACCTTGAGCGGTGAATTTGGGAGGGCAGCCATGATAGAGGAAGGCCTTTGGTGGTTATGGGTAGAACAGTCCTTTTATGTAGTTATAATAATAATATAGCTGTACAGATGCTACTCCTGCATGCGGTGTGTGAGCAGTAGCCCATATTTCCAGTGTTCTTCCACCACACGGCCACTCAAACTTGAGTTGTGAGGAACAAAACTATAACAATTACAAAAGCATAGGTTATTCAGCAATGACTGATAACTACAAATTTAATATTGGTATGCAGAGTTTGTGGGTGTGCTGCAATGATCATCAGTGTTGGCATCACAGAGTGAGATAAATCATGGTGTAACCCTCCATTTCCCACTTGGGGCTTCTCCCATACCAATCCATACATAATCCTGAGTAATGATTTTTGTTCTAATGTTACTCTTGGGGCTCTTTTTATAATTTATTTATAATTTATTCTATAATCTATTTAAAATTTTTCCCCTGTCAATTCACTCATATTATTCATTTATTTCCCATCCATTTCCTATTTTGATAGCTATGCACTTTTGACAATTGCCCACTAGGTGACAGAAGGAGTCATTGTTTTAATAGGAACTGAAATGAGAATACTGGTAGTAGCAGGGAGAGGAATTGACAGTGAATCATTTCTAAATAGAGCCCTTAAAGTTGTAACACCTGTATATCGGTAAATGTAATGGCAGAAATATTTAGCAAAATTAGAAAATGATTGAACGATGAACAATGAAAAATGCCTATAAAAGAAATACAATAGGAATACACTAGCATTTGATCAAATTATATAGTGTTTTATATTGGTATCATCCCAATGCAGTCTATATAGCCCCTGGTGATTCCTCACCAACCCCTAGAGGCTGGTATACAGAATACAGTATATTTATGACATGCACTATCTTTATCTCATCCAATCTTTACTTATCCTGAACCTAACCTGTTCTGTATCAGACCCTAGGAGGAGCCTATGAAGAATTTATTTTTGGACCGCGCCTGGATAATCTGCACAGCTGCTATTGTGCCCTGCAGGTTAGTACCCATTGTACAAAAACATTTGCTCGAAGTTGTGAATCTGATAAATGATCCATCAAAGATTCTCAGTAATCCACGTGGCTTGGACTGCTGAGCTGCCAACATGTGATCGATCTCAGTGATCCTTGCAGTCTACATTGCTTGAAGGTGAGGGAGCGGGATTGATGATGGTACACAGAGCAGATATTTGTATCATCCATCATGGCTTTCTTCATCAATATCCTGGGCTGATGTCTCCCAGGGGGTTATGTAAAGTTCAGCTGTATTCAAATATCCCTATTTCTGAGCATTCATGAACAAGTCTAACTACAACCTTTAAATTCAGATTAAGTGTCCAAACAATCTTGCTTATATAACCAAGTAAAAAATCTGGTAAATGTGATAATAAAAGTTTATTTCTGAGCTTTTTATAATTTAAGTTTAAGATACATGTAATTGTACACATTGTAATTGCTTAGTGACATGAAGAATAGAATAGAATTATAGAATCAAATTCAAGCTCCTGTGCTTTATCTTTAAATCTCTCCACAGTTCTTGGCCCACTTACCTTTCTCACCTGATGAAAAAAATACTCCCCTAGCCGCTCTCTTCACTCTTCTAATGACTTCCTCACTCTTAACTTCATCACATGCATGGCTCCGAGACTTTTTTAGAGCTGGTCTTCCTTCCTATTCGGCTTGCTCCTACTTTCTGCTCATTTAAAAGAGCCCCCAAAACCCATCTTTTCAAACTCGCCTACCCGTCTTCTTCTGTCTCTTAAATCTCTCACTACTGACCCACCATATACTACTGACCCACCATATCCTCATCCTATCATCCTATTGTGTGCTATTTCCCTCCCCCTCCTAGATTGTAGGCTCTTGTGTGCAGGGTCCTCTCCCCTCCTGTGTCACTGTCTGTATCTGTCTATCATCTGCAGCCCCTATTTAATGTACAGCGCTGCGTAATATGTTGATGCTTTATAAAAACTGTTTAATAATAATGATTAAGGTAACCTAGTTAGCACTCTGCGATTTAAACTTAAAAATGAAAAAAAAGCGTATGATCTGTGAAACTTGCACAGCAAAATGATAAACATAGACAGTTGAAAAAAAAA
>NC_092864.1:32802730-32838487 GCF_032062135.1 Pyxicephalus adspersus
CCAGAGCTTTTGGTAATTTCTGATATATGAACACTATTTACCTCCGTGCAAGAGTAATACATTGCATTGCTTTGCAGTAATTCAAAATCAATACTTATCTCTCCCAGATTGTGGATAGCACAGCCCCTGCTATACCTCCAGCCTGAGTTTCTCATAGATGGAGGGCTAGTTTAATTCTTCCACCCCTCCTTCCTTGGCCATCCTCCAAATACATGGCTTTGTATACATCAGAAATTACCGAAAGCTATGTTTCCTAGGTTCTTCTTAACACCTTTCTGTTCTCGTGAAACTAACTCTTTGTATTTTTCATTATATTCTGTATCTGTGAGAAAGAACTTCAAGAGAAGGACAGAGGGTGAATCTAGGTAGCAGGGACACTAGGTAGCAGGTGGCAATATACAAGGTTTTACCTTTTTGCAACTTTTGAATCAGAGGAAGGCAAACAAAACCCCTGGGGTAATAGAAGCTAATTCTGGTACACAGGAGGTATACATTTGTACCAAAACATTCATACAAAAAAATACTTGAAATGTATTTTTTTTTTTTGTTTAATCATAGCTAAAAGCAGCCCAGCAAAGTATTGGGGGTGTGACTTTTCCTGTGTTGCTGAATCGTTTATTCATTATTCTTCTCTCCCTGCAGGCTCTTCTGGGCTCTTGTGACTCTTCAAACTCTCTGGCCAATGACACCAATGTCAGGATGATCACCCTGTATGACAACGAGGAGGTGAGTATTGGTGAAATCACCCTATAGGGTTGAATTGTGAGACACTTTGTAAAGTATGCGGTGACATTACAAAGAATGGGGGTAGATAATCCTACAGACAGACATTGTTTTTTCGCTGCTGTCTGTTTACTATAAATGTGTCTGAGGAGCACAGAACACGGACTTCCTGGGTTTAATGTTTATGCTCAAAAGATGTAAGCCAGGGTTCTCAACATTAGTAGAATAGCACCCCTGACTAGCTCCATATTCTAGTTATCGCCCTCCTCATCTAAGCTGATACAAAATCTTATAACCAGGAGTTAAGGAAATAACCCTGCTTGTGTTAAAATAAAATTTTAAAAAATGAGCTCCAATAATTTGTCTCTTTAAATCCACCTGGACATCAGCTCTAACCCCTAATCTGACCGCGAAAAATGTTTTCCTAAAAGAAAGCTTCTACTTTGGGAAACCGTCAGACAATGCTGACAAACATCTCAAACTGCCAATTGGCCAGCTTGGATTCCATACTTTCCAAGCAACTGATTTCAATAGGCATGCAGATTAAAAAAAAGTCCAAGTGATATTGGGCGTGGCGGATAACTTTTAGGGGACTTGGAACATTTAATGAACATTGGGGTTTTAAAACTGTGCATGCTGTTTATATTTTTTAAAATATTTAACTATTATTTATTTTTTTGTGTGTTGTGTTTTTTTTGTTTTTTTTTGTTTTGTTTTTTTATCTTCTCCAATCAGGTGGGATCGGAGAGTGCGCATGGGGCAGAGTCCCTTCTTACTGAACTGATCTTGCGTCGTATTTCCTGCACCCCTCAGAATCTGACCGCCTTTGAGGAATCTGTGCCCAAGTCCTTCATGATAAGTGCCGATATGGCACACGCTGTGCATCCGAACTACATGTAAGTAAATTGATTGTTTATAGGAACATAGCGAAGGGGCAGCCAATGCTGTGGTTACTTCCCAGCAGAAGTAGGGTGAAACTTCACCAAGGTTTATACCAACAGGTTATATTCATGTCCAATACTTCATTGACACACACACACACCTACTTTGTAAAACAAAAGGAAGTGGGGTGGGAGGTATAAAGAAAAAAGCTCTGGCAGTGTAAGCTTTAATAAAAGTTTCAGTTGCTTTTGATGTGTGTGTGTATATAAAAAATTTTTCTTTTATATGTATATTTTTCTATTTATTTTTTTTTCTGCAGGGATAAACATGAGGAGAATCACAGGCCAGCTTTCCACAAGGTGAACATTTTAAATTGTGATCGTTCACCCACCTCGTTTAATTTTGCTAGTTTATCTGCCCCAATTGCATTAGCATAACATAGCATTTTTTTTTTTTTAGGGACCGGTCATCAAAGTGAACAGTAACCAGCGTTATGCCTCAACTGCCGTGACTGAGGCTGTGCTGCGGGAAATTGCTGGACGTGTCGGAGTGCCCCTGCAGGTATTGCCAAGTTCCACATTCTTACTGGGAATCTGATCTTTGCTCTTTGCTCCCTCCAATCTTCCCATTTAATATTACCTGTTGGGGGGATTGAACCAAATATTTTTTTTTTCTACTGAGTACTGTTGATGAGATCTCTGCAAGTTTCTGAGTCTGCCCACTTGCTGTGCTTGTTATAAGAGCTCCCACCCACATACAGAATAAAGCAGAATGGAATCCTAGGCAGTGTACAGCTTTGATTCCCTACTTTTGTGATATTGGTACAAGTTGTGATCTCTGCCTGCACCATTGGTATATTTAAATCCAATGCTCAGGTCGTCTCACATGGAGTGTCCTTTTATGAGAAAATGGTTAAGTACCAGTGTAATTGGATTGGTTTGAAGCATGCATTCGTACCCAGACTGTGAACAGTTGTTACATAACCCTCAGCAATAACTAAATGCAAGCCATCTCTCACCTCCCTAGCTGTTTGTGGAGATAATCCTTTTTGAAGGGCACTATATAGACTCTTAAGTGCCTGTTCACTCAAGTTCCTGAAAAAACCTCTGTGCTGGTGAGCTTCTATGTATATTGGTGTTTTATAGGTTATTCCTCTCTGTATCCACTGTAAATTGTCTTTGCTGACCCCAAAGTTGACAAATAAGTATGATTCTGATACCCCTCTAGAGCAAATGTAGTTGAAACTAAAAGAAAGTGAAGGGGGGTTTGTGGCATAAACAATAGAGAGTTTACTTAGTAGTAGTAACCATATATGTCATAACTTGATGGACTAGGAATCTTTGATAAGTCTCAGTTCCCAGGAGGAGACAATTGATATGATGCCTATGGGTATTCGCAGTGCCTTATCTCATAGTGAGAAATTAGATGCTTTTCTGTCACAGATTTACCCAGGATGCAGGGAGGATAAATTCCAAAACTTGGTTCTCTATTGTGGGATTTTCCTAAAAATGTTTAAAATGATAGTCCAAGCTGCCTAGCATAGATGTGCTTGTGTAGCAGCAGACTTATGATGAAACGCATCGGGTACAGAGACTTATTGTCTCATGCCGAATAAAAGGGTATTTTAAAAACAAGTTATTGCTTTTTTGCTTTTAAAGTTACTTGTACGCTGAAAATACAGAATTCTTAATCTGAACCTGACCACTGCTTACTACAATTTTGTCATCTGTCACCAGGAGTTCATGGTGAGGAATGATGTGCCATGCGGTACAACCATTGGGCCAATCCTGTCCAGCAAGTTGGGCCTGCGAGTGCTGGATTTGGGCTGTCCTCAGTTGGCTATGCATTCTATAAGAGAGATGTGCTGTACCTCTGGGGTCATGCAGACCACCACTCTGTTCCAGGTATGTTGGATTGTTTAAGGCAAGCTAGCCATTAGAGGGCACTGCTGAACCTGAATTTGTGAATATCACTATGTAATGAATGTATTCTATAGCAGTGAGAGATCTTCAGGTGTACCGTGGGAAATTATCCAATTTCCATTGTCAAGAGTCTATGCTGTAGTGACTGGCAGAGTAATGTAATACTCTTCCATCTCAGTGGGTGGCAGGCGGTAGCCTAATTGCCTGGCTTATTCTTAAAGACAAGAATTGGTTACAGAGTGTCATTTTGTAACATTTTTGATTTGTGGCGTGCCGCAGGATTTTTTCAATGTGTAAAAAAAATGTGCCGTGCCTCACAAAAGGTTGAAAAACACTGTTCTATAGCATGGAAGGGTGGGGATATGAGGTAGGTATTGCGGGAATATATCTAAATAGCTAAACCCAACTTACAATCGTATCCTGTATATAGGAAAAATTCTCCCTTTTTGTGCCCAAAACATATTATTATTATTATTATTACACAGTATTTGTATAGCGTCAACATATTACACAGGGCTTTACAAAGTCCATAGTCATGTCACTAGCTTTCCCTAAAAGGAGCTCACAATCCCTACCATAGTCATATGTTATTAACACAGCCTAAGGTCAATTTTTTTGGGGGAAGTCGGTTAACCTAACTGCATGTTTTTGGAATGTGGGAGGAAACCGGAGTACCTGGAGGAAACTCCTGCAAACTCCATGCAGATAGTGTCCAGGCCAGGATTTGAACCATTGGGCCAATCTTGTCCAGCGAGTGCTGGATTTGGGCTGTCCTCAGTTGGCTATGCATTGGATGTGCTGTACCTCTGAGGTCATGCAGACCACCACTGTGTTCCGGGTATGTTGGATTGCTCTGCAAAGGCCAAGATTCTTGGAAGCCCCCTTTACATTGCGCTTTGTGTTAATGCACATTGTGCTACAGTGCATCAAGGTAAACCTTTAATTTTGATTGGTTGGCATCGCACCTTGTTGTACAGCAATCCACAGCACCACAAAGCTGGACAGATCTTGTGCTGCAAGTGTTGCCCATTATTTTAGCAGGGCTGTTTATCGCCATACAGGTAATGCAAAACACTTCTTACTGCACCGTACTATAATGCACCATCGTGAAGGTGGCACCAATGTAAGGTAATGTATTTAGAATATAATCTGGATACACTGATGCATGGTGTGTACTAGATGGCATTTACAGTTCTAAATTCCATTTATTAGGAAATCACAGGTTTGTTAGGTGAACTGCCACTGTTACAATGATATAAAGATCTCAGATTACCAGTCAGTGCCTGGAGCAAGTATGCAAAGTAGCAGTTACTATGTGAATGTCCTGGGTTGTAAAATATATTAGAGCAAAAACAGTAGAATAGAAATATATTCCTTATAACTTATTGTGCTTATTTTATTCTTTCACCACTACTTGTTCTTTTTTTGTACTCGTCTTTTTTTTTTTTCTTTTCTCTTGCTTGTGCTCTTTTCTTTTTTGTTTGGGGTCTTTTTGTGCTCTTTTCTTTCTTTTGCTTGCTTGCTCACTCTCTCTCTTTGTCATAGTGTTTACTTGCACTCTTTCACTCTATTTTCATCCTGCTCTTTCCTGCTTTCACATGGCCTTTGCCCTTTTTTTTTGCTTGCTTTCTCCCTCTCATTTTTGCACTCCTGCGCTCTCTCTTTCCATAATCTGGGCCCCCGTGTACCCTCTTATCATGGTGTCATTGTTCCAATTAAATGGAATGCTCGGATAATACAAGGAGTTGTATTTAAACATCGGTTTTCTTTATCTGCTGGTTGATTTGCAGCGCCGGGGGTTTAATAGGAGATTTAAATGCATGGTGTGCGTCTGCAGTAATCTCCCTCCTGCATGTCGCAGACACTTCTACCTCGGCAATTAAATCATTATTTAACCTTTATGACAATCCACCCCTCGTCTCCCCGCCAGGAATCTTCTCCCATTAATATCCCCTTGTTAGTCCGTATAACCTCCATGCCCCCTGTCCTGGGGGGGGGGGGCTGACCTGTTGAGTAGAATTGCTGTGCAGTTCTCCTGTAATATTCAGAGCCCTGGTTTGTTTGTGTACATTCATATTATTAGGTATTCAGTGACCTTTTTTTGCATGTGTGACTCTATTGGGTTGTTTGTATGAGCCTCTAATTGTGTGTGCGCGCTGCGGTCTCATTGGCTGTTGCCGTGGTAACCTACACTGGCCTTGAAGTCAATGGGTGGTTGCTGTGGCAACGGCAGACATCAGTGGGTTAGACTCCTGGTTGCTATGGTAAAAGTGAGACATCTAATGAGCAAGAGGATGTGCTAGCCTATGAGATAATATAATAGTTGTCATGGTTACATGTGCCCACCCCCCACTTGTCCTGTAGTGTTTTCAGCCCGT
The DNA here is from genome assembly GCF_032062135.1 of Pyxicephalus adspersus. Lineage (NCBI taxonomy): Eukaryota > Metazoa > Chordata > Amphibia > Anura > Pyxicephalidae > Pyxicephalus > Pyxicephalus adspersus. The sequence goes on from NC_092864.1 coordinate 32,808,636, forward strand.
GTGTAGAATTCTCTGGTCCTTTTCCTGCTTTGCCTCGCATAACCACTGCACATCTGCAAGATGATGTAAAAAGTTTTTTTTAACATTTTTGCTCTCTAAATACATTACCATATTCTAGGTTTAGGCAACCTGAGGAACTACAGAACCAACAATTCCTTGCCAGACATTACTGGTGCATGCTGGGACTTATAGTCTTGCACAGGCTGATGTGTCATGTCTGTGATGGCCCAGCTGCATATTTCTAATCCCATTACTGCAGATGTTTTAAAGCTTCTACGTCCTGTTAGTGCAGGGACGATTTTAGACAACATGGAGCCCTGGAAAAAAATGATTTGGGGGACCCTAAATATCCAGCATTCCATCCCTGGCATTCTGGTAACTGTGGCCCTGAAAAAGCTGGAGCCCTGGGCCATTGCAATAAAACCGGATCCAAATTGGTGTGTGTGCCTCCTCTTCCCTACTGGACATTTGCTTTTGCTCTTCCCTTTACCTGCCTTCTCTCATCACCTCTTCCTTTCCCCCACTATTTTGCTCTCCTTCTATTACTTTTTATCTTCCTCTGTTTCCATTCTCCTGCTCTTACATTTTTCTCTATTTTTCTATTTCCTCCCTTTACGTATTTTGTAATTGAAAACTATAAATAAAACTATTTTTCTTTTCAGGCGTTCTTTGAACAATACCCAACTGTGAACAGCAGCCTTCTGGTGGATTAAACGCTCACCATCCATCCGGTTATCAGAGCACTTACTCCCTACTTACCCGGACCCCTGTTTAATCGTGTGATGGGTGTGGTGTTTGTGCACAAAGAGCTGCCCCTGCCTGTGAAATAAATACGTTTTGTGTAGTTCAGGTCTGATTAGTTTTCTGTTTATGAATGTTCTTTAAACAACCACCAGCCTCAAAGGTTCTCCAATCCAAAGCCAAACTACTGGCTTGTTTTCTTGCAGGTATTGCTGTGCATTAATAGTTCACTGCACTCCCTTTGATGGTTTACTGTACTTATATAGCTCCAACATATTATGCAGTGCTGTACAATAAATAGGGGTTGCCAATGACGAATACAAACCGTGACATAGGAGGAGAGGAGCTTGCCCCAAAGAACTTACAATCTAAGAAATGACATAAATTTTATGAAGCCCAAAGCTGCAGCTTTATCCTAATTTTTATCTGCAGTAACAAAATGCAACAAGTAGAGTATAGAAGGGTAAGAATACTTTTGCTGAAGGAACATCGCCTATCCCTTTCTGCAATAAAGCCCTGCTTAATGCCACATTTTGAAAATAAACTTTTAAATGGTCTTCCCCAGAATGTTACTACATAATCAAGAGAGCAATTTGTAGTATTACCAATACCCATCATTAGGAGCACACTTTGGCCATATACCAGCTGTAATGGTTTCCTGTGCAAGCTTTGACCACATGGATCATTCATACAGTTGTGTGTGAATTTCTTTCTCACTTGCTGTTTTTCTCAGTTTTGTTTCATCATGAATGAACAGCAGGTGTTCTATAATTGTGTATTGTTTTCCAGGCACCTTGCACCTTAACTAAAAGAGCAGCTGTCTGTTGCATGCAAACAAATCCTTCATTAGGCAGGTTGAGGGTAAAAGAGCTAAAGCCACTTTGCAAGCTGGGGTATTTCATAATGAAGCCTCTGCCAAGTTATTTGCATCAAATGGTTTTATGCTTACAGAATATTCTCATTTATATTTTCAACACTAATGCTGGGAGACCTCTTCTATTAAAGCTAAGCTCTAAGTCAGGGGTGCCCAACAGGGAGATTGCAATCTACCAGTAGATTGCAAAGGCAATGCGAGTAGATCGCGGAGCCCTGCCTTTCAAAATAAACTCTACCGCGCACAGTAGTTATTAAGTCCAAGTTTTTATTGTTGGTGGATCAGTTTGACTTTGACATTTTAAAAGTAGCTCGCAAGCCAAAAAAGTGTGGCCTTCCCTGCTCTAAGTAAACTGCTGAATATGGATGAAATACATATAAGAGAACTTACCTCCCAATAAAATCTTATTTATCTCCAGCTAGTTCTGAGACCCATAGCAAAGCCCTACGTTACAGCTGAAGTTTGGGTGTTCTTTCATATCTTACCCTGCTACCCCAACCCTGTGACTGGACAGTTTAAGGAGAAGCAGTAGACTGATGAGCTCCTTTTTGTCACTCATGCTCTTTGCACTCCAGCACTGATCAACTTCTTTTGCTGCTTCTTTCACCATCAGCAAGGAGCTGATACAAATCAAATGCAGTTACTCCTACTTGTGCTGCTTGTCATTTAAAAATCAATTAAATTAGAAACTAATGAATGCAGCTCTGCATTAATTTACCTTTAAAATCTGCTTGGAGTTCAGCTTTAGGCAAAAATAAAGATTCAGATCATATGAGGACACTTTTATCTACGTACAACCATGGCATGCTGGTGTAAAGAAACAAACCAGGTAATTTTTTTTTAGATAACATGGCACAAGTACAAGGCACTTTATAGAGGACATTGATCCTTTTATGTCAGTTGGATGCAAAGGGAACAATGGAGTATGACACTATAACACATTTTCTTCTTTTTGCTGTAATCCATAAATCTGGGTTCAGATTATTGGCTGTTGCAAGTGGTTTTGAGACGTTCGTTTTACAAGAAAAAATGATTAACATTGGACTATATAGATCAGTTTATTATCCTTTGACAGGTGGTAGTAATGGTGGTTACATGTTGTGTCCAGGGTGGTTTTCTGCCTCTGCTACCTTCGTAGTCTGTGCCACTTACTATGCTTTGTAAGCATTTTTCAACCTTATAGGAGCAGTTGTAATTTCAAAAAAAGAGGGCACCCTGCTAGGTTTTTGCAGCTCTATGCAAACACCTGAAAAAGCCTAGCAGTGGCACCTTGTTACCACTCTTGGGCTCCTGCAGTTTTACATTAGGCATTCAGGGTCACTAATTGTCTTGGTAAAATGCTGTTGGTCTTAACCCAGACTAACTAAAAAATTTTTTGTTAAATTGTTATTATTAAACAGGATTTATATAGCACCAACATATTACATGGCACTATACAATACTTAAGGGTTGCAAATGACCGACAGTGACACAGGAGGAGGAGAGGACCCTGCCCAGAAGAGCTTACAATCTAAGAGGTGAGAGAAGTAGCACACAATAGGAGAGGGATATGGAATGGTCCGTGATTAGTGAGGGTATAGGAGACAGAAGAAGACAGGTAGGTTAGGTTGAAAAGATGGGTTTTGAGTGCTCTTTTTAATGAGCAGAAAGAAGAAGCAAGCTGAATAGGACTGGGAAGACCATTCCAGAGAGTCTGGGCAGCTCTAGAAAAGTCTTGGAGCCATGTATGTGATGAGGTTATGAGTCAGGAAGCCATTAGTAGGTCATTGGAGGAGTGAAGTAAGCGGCTAGGGAAGTATTTTTATATCAGGTCAGAAAGGTAAGTGGGACAAGAACTGTGGAGGGATTTGAAGGAAAAGCACAGGAGCTTGAAATTGATCCTAAGGTGAAATGGAAGCCAATGAAGATAACTATGAAGAGAGGCAGCAGAAGAACAGTGGTGGATAGGATGGATAGAGATTTTAATTTTTTAAAGCCTCTTTGCAGCAAGTGCAGGCTTCATGTCATTTCTTAGGACAAGGTCTTTAAAGGTGATAGAGGCAGTCCAAGTTTGCCAATCCAATATGATTTATTTTTCTTCCAGACTCTTGCTTCCCATGTAGAATAGACACACATACACTTGATTCAAAAAAGGCCAAAGCAGAGATTCCAATAACACTGTTTATAATTACATTGCAAGGATGAAATGGTAATTCCTTCCAGAATCCAAAATTAGATTTTTTTCTCTGTTCTCCGCGGACTTACTTCCTGCTGGTCTTCTGCCAGGTGAGTGACGTCAGCAGTTGTGGATTCATATCTATAAGTGTTCTGCCACAGTGGCTGCACAGATCCCCTCTCGTGTGAAAAGCAGAGTTAACATGCACATTGCCAGTAAAAAGTCTGAGAGTACAGGCTCATAGGGGATGAATCAGACATTCACTGGTGGAGAATCTTACAGGTCCATTTGTTTCAACGGCAGTAATTATTTCTCCACCAGGAAATGTTTCACTGTATGTCAGACTCACTAATTTGTGAATACACCTCATAGAGAAACCTTTTCTATTGTTGGATGTGCAAATGTCATTCAATTAAAGGACAACTTCACCTTTATCCTTTAATAAATCCCCCTACCTCCAAGAGTGGAGGACATTATGAATTACCACTAACCTACAAAATGAAGAGGAGCCATCTGGGAACATGTGAATTTACCTGTCCCAAGTTCTTATGCTTCCAAAAGAATACAAGAGCTGTATTTGTCTGCACATCAACCTTGAAGTCCTTGGTGTGGTGAATGGTGAAAAAATAAATTCTGCTTTGGGAACCCCATGAATGCTAATAAACTGGTGACCATTGCATAAGGCACTGAAAAGTTTGGCTAATGTGCACCTGGATAATTTACAGCTACATAGAAGGGATGCAAAAAAAGCTCACATAGATGATTCCCACATAAGAATGACAAATCCCCTAATTTGTAAATGGAGCCCTTAATGTATGCAAATACTGATACTCCCATACTGTGCTAAAAATGATCCCATCCAGAAAGAAATATGACAACTGCCATTGCTCACTTATTTGTGAAAGTGCAGGTTCCTGGGTTTTTTCTTGATCCTGGCATCAGTATGTGTTAATTCATTAATGGAACAGTTATAGCAGCCAGCTATATGTACTCTATGTAAATTATATAATCAGTGATTCAAGAAAAAAAGGATGACAATCCAAATGACATTCAGCAATCAAAAATGTCAACAATGACTTTTATGAAATTTCTACCCAGACAATTTCCATTTCACTCAAAAATATGAAACGTTCACCCTTTATACATCCTCTATACATCTGCAATTTACTTGATCTACAGACATACAGTGGTAGAGATAATAAGTATTTCCAAATGTAGGGTCACATTTAAAGTTTAAGATAGTATGATTTGTTACGGGAGAACTTAAAGCCCCTCCACAGCCAAACGTTTAAATCCCAACCCTTCTGTCCTACCCTCCTCTAACTCATCCTGCAGAGTTTCACTTGCCTGGGACTTTCTCCAAAGCTCCAAATGACTAAATGACAGGGGTGCAGGTAGCTGCAATGCTGGGAATTTGGGTCTCCCACTTAGAACTAGCCTATGGCCTTATTTTGTATAAAACTATCCCTGATACAGGCACTGATATGGATACTCAAAGAAAGAACCCTCTAATATGTGGCTTCAAGTGGACTTTCTGACACACATTGCACAGACATTGTCCAGGAAGGTGGTCCAGAGCAGCACTGAGATGCACAAAATGATGAAAAATGTGAAAATAGAAATGTAATTGTTTATGAAACGCACAGTGCTTTATATAAAATGCCATTCAATTCGGGTTTGGATCTGCATTAAGGGTAGATTTAAGCCTAGTACACCAAAGCAAATTTGCAGCCATTTTATAGTCGATCAAATGATCCAATATTCAATTAAGACCCCTTTCAGACCTTTGGTCAAAAAACCATACAGTTAGCCACTGCCAGATGCATAACAAACTGCAGCGCAGATCAACAAGCTTGCACATTGCGCCCCTGTGGTGGTGGCGCAGTTCTTCCAGGGGAGGAAAAGCAACATGTTGCTTCCAGAAACCACATTGTAACCACTACTCACTGCAACCGCAACCATGCGCAAGCGCTTGTACAATGTGCTTCCCATACAACTTAATAGGAATGGTTGGGAGTGTGGTCGTTCATGCAATACAATGATATGGTTTACTCCAAGTCAGGTAAATGATGGGAAATCTGAAAATAATGCACCCACATGAGGGATATTCTGCCCTTGCAATCATTTTAATCAGATAGAAGGTGGTTGGAATTCTGATCGGGTTTGATCCAATCATTTGTGGACAGAAAATAACGTGAGTATTTATACTAGATGGATATTTTCCAATATGTCCTATCTATCCACATCTATTCGGAAACCCAAAAATCAGATGCTTGGAATTGCTTTCCCTCCCGATTAATTTCAGATCTGATAATTATACTGAATTGGAAGTGAAATTGGCAAATCTGTACCATATTCCAAGATTTAGGATTAGTTTTAGATTTAGGTTAACAGTTTGGATTTTGCTTAAAAGCTGGGGATTGGTCAGGGGTTAGGTAGATCTAGAGGTGTTTTTGCTCATCATCAGTGCTGAAATCTAATGTACTGTATGTATATATATTTCCATTTTGCAATGGAGTTTCTTTTTGTAACGGTTTTATTCGCCTGCTTCCAAGCAGCATCACACACATCTGTTTAATGCAGCTCTTCTAGCTCAGCCATTATCTCCTGCAAATTCTGTTTGTTAATATGGATGAAATGTCACCCAGTGTGCAGAATTATACCCAGAGGACAGGCTGTCATAACTGCTGCCTCTTCAGGCCTGTCACGCTATACAATTGGAGCAAATCTCATTCATTGGAAACCACTCGTCCACCATTAATTACCCTGCAGATATCTGTGTGCATCCTCGGAGCCCAGCAAACCAATGATAATTATGAAAAAATATGCATTGCCGAGCAGTAATGCTTTAGAGCTGCCACCAACATGTAGACAAACGAGTTATTCAGATTTTTATGCACGAGAACAGTAGCTGGATTCTGACTTCTAAAGCTCTAATGGCAGGTAGGGATTTTAAAGTGTACCAGTCGTGTGTAGAATGGAGGCAAGTATTCTGTTCAGTTGATATTCACAAAGGGTTAGTGATATCACACAAGCTGAATTAGGAATTCTCTGCGTCAACCACTACCAACTAATCAGCAAAGAGCTTAATAGCAAAGAAAAAGAAATATCTGCTTGGTATGGGGCACACAGGCTGGTATCTTTGGTAATGAGGCAATTTAGTAATCTGTATATAATATTTCTGCCCCTGTTATATCTACATGGATGCCCAGAATGCATATTCAACCATAGGAGGACTGCTAATCACGCTTTTAAAGGTATGCATTGTCAATGTAAGATGGCCAGTGGCTCACCATTCAGAATTTGCTGCGTGCTATGCCATGCAGCTTTTGACCAATAGAACCCCATAAAAAGTATATTCAAATAATCACCCATCCAATGTTTAGTACTTAACACACAGCAACCAATTGGTTTGGACATTTGTTTTAGACTTAGTACATACAACCAGATCCAACCAAATTTGTGCCCAACCAAACTGGTCCGATTGATCAATAATCGAGCAATCAGAAGTCCAGAAACACGGCACACTTATGTATAATATTCTGCCTGGTCATGGGGAGAAGATGGGGTGATCTACAAAAGCTGAAGCTGATCAGATCTATACTTTTTATTGGCTATGATATTGTACTGGAAGAACATTCTCCCTGTGATTCCACCATGTTCCTTCAATGGAAATGGATTTGTCACCTATCGACCACTTGGAAAGAAACCTTTAGTATGGGTTGACCTCTCCTTTTTTCCTCCTTCATTTAACATAGCATTACATGTGTTTTACAGTATATTAACACAACATACAGGTGTGAAACATAGAAGGGAGGAGGAAGAGAGAGAGATAAGGGTACAGACATGTAAGAGAAAGAAGAGCGAGTGAAGGGAGGAAGAGAGGAAGAGAAGAGAAAAAGGAAGGGAATGGGCAAGGGAGAGAGAGAATGAGAAATGAAAAAAATATGTGAAGAGGGTACAAGAGGGAGACAGGATGATAGAGAAGGGGGAGGGGGCGAGAGGAGAGGAAAATCATTTAGAAAAATTAGATCAGAAAAAATGGATCACAACCTATTTGGACCCTAGAGCTAGAAAATACAGACCCAATAAAGTCCTACAGCAGATATAATCCTAAACCGCATAACATTAGGTTTGCTAAAGCATTGTATATAATAGAAAACATTTTATTATTAAAATACTTGTTTTAACATTTTTCTCATCTCAGTGCTGCTGATCTCAAGCACTTTTTGTAGCCATTTCCTGCCTGCACTCCAGAGATGGCTGCATAGTATTTGTAATGGCAGATTTTATGATAGTGATAAACAGAGGACAATAGATGACAATGCTTGCTGAATATATATATTAAAATAGCCACAAGTAGTCTTGCTTGAAAACCTAGGTCAAGGTGACAAAACATGAGCAACATCAGGATACAGGGACAGAGCGGTGTCACCAGAAAGTTTCTAATAAAGGATCTTCATGGCAAGGTCTACAGAGAACATTTTAATAAAACTGCAGACCTAAAAATAATGAAAAAATGACATCATTACCATGTTAAAGCTTATATCTGATTTATATGTGACTGAGTTTACAAATACTTTAAATAAGAAAAAAAGGAAATTATTGTAAATCTCAGCAGCAATTAACATCAATCTTTAATTCTTGATTCCAAATCAGTGATCAGAAAGCTGATTGGCTGCTGGTCCTTTTGAATGCAATTGTGTATTATTCTTCAACCACAGAGACCTTTGCCCCATCAATCATGGGTCTTTATCTGTATATCTCCAATAACACTGTTTATAATTACATTACATTGTATAAACTGGACATCATGGAACGAAAGACTTTATCAGCTCAACAATACATCTGCAGGGTCCAGAGATGGATATCTAATGAGTGTCATGTATAGGAGACTTCGGAGCGGACATATAGATGGTGCCATTTCTATGGTTACAGAGTGAGTGGGTGGAAGGGTTGCAATCTGAAAGAGCTTTATGTATGTACTTACCAGCATATCACAGAACAGAAAATTACGCTTTGTGCAGTTTGAAAGAGAACTAATAATTTATTAATATATACGTTTTGTACAGGAACCGAGACGGATAATCCCTGCAACAGGTGGCTGGTGCTGGTCGTCCTCCGCTACCACAACTGCTATGAGTTGCCTGGATAGAAAGACAATGGGGTACTGGAAAAAATGCTCTCTTGGTTGTATATGTTCTCTGTTTTGATATTCTATTATAACTTTGGCATACCAAAGTTCATGGACACCTGACCATCACACCTATATGAGCTTGTTGGTCATGCCATTCCATAACCATGGGCTTCAATATTCAGTATGGATAAAGCATTCTCCACTCTTCTGGAAGGCTATCCATGATGTGTTAGAGTGTCCCTGTGGGAATTTCAGCTTATTTAGATAAAAGAAAATTTGTGATGGTCAGGTATTTATGTTGGATGAGACAACCTGACCCACCATTGGTGTTCCAACTCTTTCCAAAGGTTCTCAGAAGGGTTGAGGTCAGGGCTCTGTGTAGGACACTTGATTTCCTCCACACCAAAGCTAGTCAAACCATGTTTTATGGAGCTTGCTTTAAACACAGGGGCATGGTTATGATGGAACACAAAAGGACCAAACTGTGACCACAATCATCTTAAATGTCTTTACATTCTGTAACATCAACAGAATTTTGGGGTCATCCACATGTCTACACAAATTTTGTCCATACAGTAAACTGATCATTGTGTTCTTGTTCAGGTAAACCTGGTATGAGATAGACAGGTGGATGTCATTGCTGACTTTCTGAAAATATTACTGCTCTGGCCCAATTGCTTCAAGTCAAGTCACTGACTTTAAACAAAAATGAAGCTCAGGAAAATAAGGTCTCCTTATCTGAGCTTAGTCTCTGGTCTCTGTCTATTCAAGCAAGATGATAAGTGAGACACCTAAAATATATACTGATTGGGCAAATGGCTGCTCACCAAAAATTTACCCTAGACTGTGTTGGAGACATTACATCATGGCGATAGTAGGGATATTACACTAAGTACAGCAGGGGCATTAGATTGTGACTACAGTAGGTACATCAGACTATAACTATAGGAGGGGCATTAGACCATGAATATGGTGAGGATATTAGACTATGACTATGGGAGAGACATTAGACTGTGGCTATAGTAATAATAGTAGACCATGATTATAGTGGAGACATTAGACTGTGATATTGGTAGGGACATTAGGCCATGACTATAGTAGAAACATTAGACCATGATTATAGTAGGGACATCAGATTGTGACTGTAAAAGGGGGATTGGACCATCAATATGGCGGAAATACTAGACTATGAATATAGTAGGAACATTAGACTTTAGGAGGGGCACTAGCCCATGAATATGGTGGGTACATTAGACTATGACTATACTAGGGACATTAGACCGTGACAATAGTAGGAATAATAAACCATGACTTTGCTAGGGACATTGGTCCATGATTACACTATAGTAGGGGTATTAGACCATGAATAAAGTACGGACATTAGATCATGACTATGCTAGGGACATTACAAGGTGACTATAGGCTTTCTACAGTGCTGTGTAATATGTTAGCGCTATGTAAATCCCTGTAGGTACCTAATAGCCAAGCAGTTAGCATTTTCTGAATAAGCAGTGTGGCAGTGTCAGCCTTTCTATATCTCTAATAACAAGTCACCTTTATTTATAAGTAACAGAGGCAACTGTTGCTGACCTTTAGCTAATAATGCTGAAATCCCAGAATCCTTTGGAAAGGCATGCCATTTGTAAAATCCAAGGAAAGTCATCTGGTCCTTCTTACCGATCGGTGACTTGGAAATGATGGGGATCAGCAAGACAGCCATGCAAGTCAGACTATGCTTTCTGCTCTGTACAGCACATATGAAACAATAATAAATAGAATATTCATTTTTATTACTATATTTAGTATACAGGAATGCCCTTTAAACTCATCAATGAAGCAGCAAGGTGCAATCCTTCCAATCCCTGCAAGCTGGATCGATCAGACACGGAGGGCAGCCAAGGGGTTAAAGGGGCGTGTCCAGATAAGTAGCTCATTCATGGCCTATGTATGATGTGGGCTGGGCTATGATGCGGAGGGGCGTGGTTAGCGGGCGCAGTCTCTGCTCTCCGGAGCTGTTCAGCTGCTGTCTCTGTCCGTGGTGCTGATCGCGGCCGGGGAGCGGCGGCGGTGGGGGGATTTTCCCCGGGGATCTGAGTATTGGGGGGGAACAAACAAAGCACAGTGCAAGCATGTGCCAAGTGTAGACAGGAGCCCAGGGGGCCCCTTCATCTGCCATACAGCGGAGGCCTCCTGCACCAGGATGGGTCTCCCAGCAGGAACCGTCATCTGCCTACTGCTTCTTACCTGCTGCCCCCACAGGGGCCTGGGGGCCCGGAGTCACGGTGAGTGCAATGCCAGTGCATGCTGCTGCAGAAGCTCTTCCAGGGGTTGGGGATCATTTTGACATTAATGTGCAGGGTCCAAAATCTCCATACAAACTGATATCTGGGGGGAGGGACAAGACCTGGGTATAACATCCATCACCCTGCTAGAAAAAGGTGCTCAGCACAGGGCTGGAGGGATTTTTAACTTTGCTACCTGTTGTTCATGAATCTTCTAATATGGAATTATTTACCATTTATCATTTATGTTGTATTGATGACATTTATATATAATATTGCTGCATTCTCCATTACTTTGCTGCTTGCCTCTCTTTTCCCATGCAGATGATCCTTTCCTATTCCATGACTAATATTTCATGATATTCAATTACTTATACTAAAATGACCTTATTTAACCAATCAGAGTTAAGCATTGTCACCTTTCTGATTTTAAATTGCTGGCAGATTGATTCTGATTGGTTGCAGTTGCTCATTATTGTACTTTGTATTATGATATAAGCCTTTATACAAGGCTACAGATCTTAATTTGTTATTTGAACGTCACCAAAAATAAAGATTTTTATTGTTTTTTGGGTCTTAAAAAAGTACATACCCTGGTGTGTGACTTAAGCTTCTTTGTGAGCCCCTTTTGGGCTCCAAGTTAACACACCTGGGATAAGCATACTTTTCTTATTAATAAGATTGCCTATGATAAAGATACCCATCCTTGTAATGAATGGAATAATAAATTGGTAATAGCATCTCCTATATCCACATATCTCTTGCCGCTGGTATTTTTAAGTATTCACCATTTATCATTGGTGTCACTTGTGCTTAATCTACGAAAGTTGATTGGAGATCGGCTGTTCTATTACCCGACCATTGCTGAAATCCCCAGCAATGTCACAGTTTTTCACAGAATTCTATACTTCTACTGCTGAATTATTCTCTTTGATGGCAACATTGATAATCGGCCTCAGGGGAAACCCCGCAAGACCAGAGAAATTCTTTATAAAGATCTGATGATGTTTATGTGATTTTGGAGAGACTTAAAAATGTGAAAGGAAACAAAATGTGCCAATGCTGAATCATTTTATAGGTGGAAATTTGAGCTTCCTAGATGATTCTTCCCCACCGCCACACTTTTGTAGATGGAGTGCATTGAATCAATTATTGGCTGTCTTTGAGAAAGATGAAAGGTAATTTATTGAGAGCTGGATTCATTTATTAACATTTCTATGCCTATGAATTTGGTGTATCTAGCTATCAGTCAGACTTTTCTTTTTATTTTCTAATCTACATTATAGGATTTGTCGTTTTTCATGAAATGGTGGGAACACAGGAACTATTTTAGGTTTATATTGCTCCATGTGTCTATGCTAGGAAAACTTGTCTTGGTGGCAACTGGGAGACTTGTGGTGACCACTGGAGGTTTTTTCCTGTGACCATTTGGAAACTTGTCTTGGTGACTATTGGGAGACTTGTGGTGACCACTAGAAGATTTGTCCTGATGACTGATGGAAGACTTGTTCTAGTAACCATTGGAAGATTTGTCATGGTGCCCATTGGGAGACCACTTGGAAACTTGTCCTGATGGCTATTGGGAGAATTTTCCTGGTGACCAATAAACGATTTGTCTTGGTGGCCATTTGGAAACATGTCCAGTTGGTCAATGGGATATTTGTGCTGTTGATCAATGAGAAGTTTTGTCCTGGTTACTTTTGGGAGACTTAATCTGGTGACCATTAGGAAACTTGTCCTGGTGGTCATTGGGAAACGTGTCCCGGTGGTCTCTGGGAGATTGGTCCTGGTGACCATTGTGAGAATTGTCATGGTCACTATTGGGAGGTTTTATCCTGGTGACCGTTGGGAGACTTGTCCTTGTGAACTTTCTCTTTTGGCCATTGGTTGATTTGTCCTAGTGGCCATTGGGAGACCAGTACTGATGACCATTGGAAAGCTTTGTCCTGGTGGCAGTTGAGAGATTTGCCCTGGTGACCATTGATAGTTTTTTCCTGGTGACCTTTGGAAGATTTATCCAGGTGACTACTGTCATTTTCACTGGGACAGTAATTAAGAGAACAGCCAACATTTCCAGTGGTCTCCACAACAGGTATAGAGGGAGGTCTTCCAACTAGGACATTTGTTCTGGTAACAACTAAGTTAGAATTTTCCTAATTTGGGCAAAATCTCCTCCTCTTTCCTGTGTGCCTACAGAGGACAGGAAATCTCCCAAATAAAACAGAGAGGAAAAACACATTCAATCAAGGAGAGAAGCTTGTATACCTGTACAAGATTGAAGGGGAGGCTGGAGGTCAGATTTAATAAAGGGGAGGCTGGGGGGCGGGTTTAATAAAGGGGAGGCTGGAGGGCAGGTTTAATGAAGGGGAGGCTGGAGGGCAGGTTTAAGGAAGGGGAGGCTACAGGTCAGATTTAATTAAGGGGAGGCTGGAGGTCAGATTTAATAAAGCGCAGGCTGAAGGGCAGATTAAATGAAGGGGAGGCTGGAGGCCAGGTTTATTATACTCCCTTTCTATACAAAATAAAGAAAAAAAACATTTGGCCTTAAAAAGATTTTAAAAAGAATGTGACTGTCAGCTTGTCATGGTCTTGATCTGGCAGTGCTTAAAAAATCCATGAATATTGATGAGCAAAAAGATTTGTATGTACCACACATTTATGACAGACATATAGTATTTTCATTAAAATGTAGAACACAAAATTCTGATAATGGTAAAAAGATTTCAATGATTGATGCAGCACTTGGAACTTCCATTGATAGCTCTATAAATTAATGTTTATCTAATATTGGGGAAATGATTCATTGAATTCTAGTACTCTCTAAATGGGAATCTTTCCATCACACAATTTCAAGGTATCACTTTACCTATTTATTATCTCGCTGTGTCTCATTGTATTCATTCTTACATTTACTGTGTGCTCTGCATACTGCTGACTTTGTCCTTTGCTTTTACTATTAATGCATACTTAATAGGAGCCATCATCCAAATTGTGATTATTTCATTTTTGCAGTGATGTAAAATGATTCATTACCAGTTTCAACGCTTGGCAAAGTCATATGCTTTTCTTCATAGTTCCAAATAAATAATAAGTGATTTAGAGTACTGGATCAGCTATTCCCAACCAGGGATCCATGGAACCCCAGGGTTCCTCCAAAGATTGATATGGGCTCCTTAAAATGTGGCTAACTGACCTTGTATTTGGCATTGCCTGCATAATTCCGGGGGCCAAAGCCACGTGGAGGGGCCATCTGCATAATACTAATTATCTTGTACATTTTCTATAAGGATAGCGTTCCAGCAACAACTGTAAGGAAGCCATTTTTTACTGGCCCCATGGTATGAGGCTTTTTTCGCCACTGACGCCAAATAAATTGGGTTTAGCAGGGGTTCCCCAAGACCTGAACATATTTTACGAGTTTCTGAGGGTTAATAAGGTTGAGAAAAGTTGTACTAAATCAGCTTTTTTTTCATGGGGAGAACACTTGATATAAATTTCAGGTCTCAGAGAACCCCAGACAATATTTAGCCAAATCATGGTGCATTGGTTGGTGATTAATAGAATGAATGCATCTTACATTGTTGGCCAATGGGAAGCATGCCACCCTTAAAGATACCCAGATAGATATTTAGTGTCAGTGGTAACTGACCTGAGAGGCACAAATTGCTTTTTGCACAAGGACCCCCTAGCAACCCCTGGGGTAACCCTGGTTGAGAAACACTAAACTGGATGTTTCCTATTTTACTTACTGATCAACACTGAGATCTTGTGACTTGGTTTTTTTTAGAGATGTGTTTTATTGTCAAGTCCAGTCAAAGTTAAAATATACACAGCGGATATCTATGCAATATATGCAACCTTCATCTCTCCTTTTTAAAGGGCCATTTCATCTAAAAGGTGTTTTTTTAGCTATGGATGGAGATATAATGGAGATATAACTAGGTGCCATGTGGTTTAATTCTCCCCCATCTCTCAAAAGCTAAAATATCAGATAATCCTCCCAATGATTGAATACAGTAGGACACCCCACTCAGTGAAATTCTTGGGCTTTCCGGTCTACTGGTATTTCAGGAAAAGCCGCCATCAGGTCAGGGATTCCCAGTTCCTCCTATTAGAACCGTGATGTTATCCACTTACACTTCCCTCTGATTTAGGGAGCAATCACTCCCACTAATTCACTTCTACAGCCAATAGGAATCACTATATTCTGTGCACAAATCTGAATTCCCAGGAATAAAGGTTGCAGAGCTTTTTTAAGAAAAGAACATCTGAAGTCTTCAGTTCTGCCTGGAGGAACTATGAAAACCCTGCTTGTTCTGGCAGAAGACTTCATGCAAAATTTACAGAAGACAGACATTTGCCGGAATCAAATTGACTTTGTAAAAGATTTAACTTGGATCTGTTTTCTGCAAATCATTAGGTTTTAGGGAAAGGTACAGCAAGTAGTAAAGTACGAAATCCTACTGAGAATGTCCGGTGCTAGAAGATAGAAAAAAGGCAACGATTGCTCAATCTGTGCAAGCAAAATAATCCAGGATGTGCTCATTCTTATGGTTTGTTCACTTACATAGCCGCAGATTCTACAAGATGTTGATCACATTGCTTGGGAATAGCAGGCTGCAGATTGTGCCGAATGGAGTTCAGCAGAGGCCATATGGAACCCCGCCAGTCATTAGGTACCCTGAACCTCAAGGACAGCAGGCTGTGTACACAGAAGGAGAGGTGAAGGGAAGGCAGCTGAAACGTTCAAGCCTAATTTACTCATGTCACTGTATTATTTTGCAGATTTGGCTTCTTTGAATTGATGTCATGTTAATATGTGAGATGATGACCTTTATCTGTTGCTAGGATCTGTGATGGGCAGGTAACTGAGCGTTGGTGCCGCAGTTTGCAGAGGTGTTCTCTGATAGGCATCATGTAATATTTGTCTAGGAAATGGATATCTGTGTCTACACATTATGGAGCATTTTTCTAGATCTTCTCTCAGTGTGACTATGAAAGCCCTATTGAACCTTCAAAATTTACCAGCTACATACATTCAAGATTACTCAAAAAAACGGTGCTTGGTTACCTTTGGTTTGTTGTCTTTCTAAGGCATCCACAGCCTGCTAAAAAAAAGTCTCCTGCCAGCAGCTGTACTGTGAGGCCCCTGCTGTCTGTGTGGAAGCATTGGTCTCTCTGCAGAGGTCTGACATACCCTTCTTGAGTCGCATACGATCAGAAGAAGCTGCCTGCCACAGGTTTCTTGCTATATCCAGTGTAGCCTGCAAAAAACTTTGATACTTCATGCTACTTCTAGTTTATTTTAATTGTAACCATACTAAGTTCATTATTTTAAATGGCACCAACATTCTGATGTAACTTCTTTCATGACAAAACAAATGTGTAACAATGTGTATTGTTCAGGATTTCATGGCTATTAATCACAATTCTTTTACTGCTCAGATCACCATAAAAAATGATGTGTTAAAGTACTTGGCACATCTTCTTCAGGTTTCAAAAGGGCCTTCCACCTTTTCTGGAGTTTTAGATCTTTGGATTTCCCCCTCTACCCTTCCCTTAAAGCTAAACTCCAGATATGACTTAACCTTTTTCATTCTGCCCCAGCTCCTTCTTCTCCAAAACAAACGTCTCTCCATCAGCAGCTGTGGTCCCATGCCAACCCCGATGCCAGGATAGTAGACCGTAACCGCTGATGCTGGCAGAGACCTGAAGTGATGCAGGAGTGGCGTAGACATGGAGTGGACAGAAAAGAATGACACTGGCAGCCTATTGTTCCATCGTGGTCTGCTGCTTCCATGTCATGACTGTAGGGATGATAGTATACCCCCAAAGTACAGGACATTTTAGAGGCACATACAGTGAAAAGTGTTATGTTTAAAACATACAAATGTAAAATTAATTCTGAAAATAAAAACTGTTCCAAGAACATCATTCATTTGTATTGTCTAAATATCATATCTAACTGCATGTTTTGGACTTGCTTCCTGATAGGGACAGCATTAAACTACACTGGCACAGTGTGTGTCAGCACCAAGGGAGTATATATGGAGGTGCAAAGTGTGCTGCTGCACAAGGACCCTGGATTCCCCTCAACCAATGGGGTCAGGTTTAGCAGGGAAAACCAGTTCGGCCAGTTGTGCACAGGGGCCCATGGTAAGTCAGTTTAGAAGGGGGGACTCAAGTCAGTTCTGCAAGGGGGCCCATCTACTACTGGTCAGTGCAGTGACATGTAGTCAGGATCATAATTGCCATCCTATAACATAAAGTGCCAGAGCAAGGACCATCATCCATCATGATGGTGTCCTTGATCAACTAAAGTTGTTTTAAACTGCAGATTTAGGGAGACTGAAAAGATTTATTAACTTTGCATTAATTTGTTAAAGCTGACATGAGATTTTATAGATTGGCTTTAGATCTACTTTCAGAGGTCAACTATAAAAGTGTCCCCCTTTGCTTGTTTGGAAAAAATATTGAGCTGTGCATATGCGGATTAGGGTCCTTTTGAAGGAAATACGGAGATGAATGAACGCACAGGCATGGAAATTCACTCATACCACCGTGGCCAATCAAGACAAAGCTCCGGAACCCAAAAGAAAAGTAAAGAAAGATTTTCGCACAGCCAAGGGAGCTGCCAAGGCAACTCATAATATGTTTCTGGAAATACAATCTATTATGAATACTGGAGCCAGACTTATCCATCCTTCCCACCGCTCCTCTTCTGATGCATCTCTTTGCAGTTCTCTTCATTGGCTTCCATTTCACCTTAGAATCAAATTCAAGCTCCTGTGCTTTGCCTTCAAATCTCTCCACAGTTCCTGTCCCGCTGACCTGGGAGAAAAATACCCCCCTAGCCATTCTCTTCGCTCCTCCATTGACCTACCAATGACTTCCTTACATGCAAGGTTCCAAGACTTTTCTAGAGCTGCCCGACTCTCTGTAATGGTCTTCCTCATCCTATTCAGCTTGCTCCTAATTTCTGCTCATTTAAAAGAGCACTCAAAACCCATCATTTCAACCTCACCTACCTGTTTTGTCTCCTAAACCCTCACTACCTCCCACCATTTCATACCCCCTATCCTATTGTGTGATACTCCCCCCACCTTCTAGATTGTTAGCTCTTCGGGGCAGGGTCCTCCCCTCCTCCTGTGTGACTGTCTGTATCTGTCAGTTACAACCCCTATTTAATGTGTTGTATAATTTGTTGGTGCTTACCTAAATCCTGTTTATGAATAATAATAATAATGATAATGGAAGCGACAGGCTGAGAAGGGGGGGGGGGGGTTACTACAGGTGTCATTCTTACCTACCCATTCAACATCCAATCATTTTATTGCACATCTCTGCCATTCTGTTTTTATAAACAAAGGTCTTCACTAAAATATAAAGTAAATTACAAATAAACGTATGGATCCTGTTTTCATGAGCAACAAATAATTTGCATACAAATATGTAGGTGATGGGGGATGCACAACATTTCAGGTCCTAGCACCCCTACCATCCTTTCAGTTGCAGCCTTGGAGAAGTTTGGGCCCTGGGCATTTGCCTGCCAATATTCATCCTTTATTGATATAGCAACTCCTAATTGATACAATGTTATACTTGTGCATCATCAATATCGCTTTAAGGAATAAACCAAGCGATGTCATTTGCTGGGCTCTGAGAAGCACTAATAACACCAAGCGTTTTCACACAACCTCATTTACTGCCGCTAAACAAATAAACAGCCTCCTGCCCCTGAGATAGTTGTGGACCTGACCCAAAATTCCAGCTATGATGACATAAAATTGGTGAGGAAATTGCTGGATGTCTGTGTCTCCCAGATGCTCCATCTTCCCTGGAGAGTCATTGGTTTTGCTTTCAGCTGAAAATAGCTTTGTTTTTTCTGTATTGGTCAAATTTTAGCATTCTCTTCTGAAATCCTGCAACTCAGCTCCCAGCATGGAATATTTTCTACCTAAGCATTAGATTAGTGATCTATAGACTGTAAACTTTAACTATGAATTATTGTAGTGGCTTTTAGTCTGTTAAATATACCATTGAAGGGGTTTTCTTTTATCTGTTTGTTAAGTGTAAGGCAATACCTGTTGGTGGTGCCCAAATACCCCAGCACTCTGTGTCATCGGCCCTGATCGGGTAGTCTCTGTGGACTACAGAACATTACCCCATGATATAAGGGATATAAATGTTTTTCATGACCTAGGATCACAATTCTGCAAATCTGTAATGGTAACAGGCAAATTGTCAGCCTACAGGGAGAAGCATACAGTGGGGTAAAAATTATTAAAAAAGGAAAAACCACCCCAGGTCAAGGATTATTCACATAGGGCTTGTTCAGCCAGGAGATGGAAACAGAGGTTCCTGGGCTGCTCCTGGCAGTTGGCACCTTGCCATCCATTCAGCAAGCCGAATAAAACCACTTACTACTGTCTATTCCATATGGGCAGCTATGGGTGTGGTAGGTGGATGTGAGAATGCGATAACCACACCACAACCTCATCACCTGTCTGAACACCGCCCCTAGTCACCATTCTTCAAATATGAACCTAATACAGTCAAAAACATTCCGTAATTACCAACAATGCTGAAATATAGAGACCTTGTGCTGTCCTTGACTTCTGACCAAGTCAAGAATCGACTCCTCCTCTTCTTATTGCTAAACCACGCCTATCTTTCAGCTGTAAAGAACTTTGATTGGGCAGTAGAGGCTGTGACATGTGACCGTTGTATAGCAGGTAAGGTGTTTAGTAAAGGAAGAAGCCATAAATAAAAATTAAATATATTTCATTTTTATTCCTGGACCAGATCCATTTCAAATTTCATGAATCCCATAATAGTCTATCTTCCCCAGTCTTGGAGAGATCTAATGAATCAGGCTAGATGTGTCTTTGGAAGAATAATGTTGTCAGCATTGGTTTGTAATAAATCTCAGCACCTTAGAAATGGCTTTATCAGCTTAGATGAGGCATTTCATCCATTTCTAATGACCCCAATCCAGTGCCCCCTATCTCTTCTCTCCCAGCTCCCTCCCTACTAACAACTATGCGTATGAGATCTAAGTAGTAGGTGATCCCTGTATGCTCCCCAATATATTACCAATACAAGACGGAAACTCAGTCTTGTATTGGTAATTAGTATGGCATTGTGCACTCAGTCAGTGCACAATGCCATACTAATGTGCAAAGTGCTAAAGGAACCAGGTTACACCTCTCATGCCCAGCTGAACAATAAAACCCAATGCCCCCCAGTGAATTGCTGCTCTTTACACTTTATTTTTTGCTGTGAAATTGAACCCATCTTTCCTTTTTATCCAAATAACTCCATTTAAACATTTATCAGGATCTATCACCTCCAAATCTGCTGTAATGATGCACGTAATATTATAAATATATTTTCTTCTATTTATACCTCCATTGGTACAATTCCCCCCCTCTGTGGTTGTAGGCATGTCACTTTTGACCGCAATGTGTGTGCTGATTCAGAGAGTGACGCGTCTCATCCATTCTCCTCCACCCCCACTCCTTCCTGTGACTCATCCAACGTCAAATAATGGAGATGCCCTTTACAATAGCTGATATTCTGCTCTGCTTTGCTTCAATGTGAGACTATCTTAGCATTGCTCTAATTATCCTCCATCCTCTACCCAGGTGATATTATCTGCTTCCATTATCTGCAGCAGCTTAGTGCATGGCGGTCTGTATTACCATAGACTGGGTAGAGGTTGGCACTTCGTTTATTGCATTAGTGGGAAACAAAAAAGTAATATAACTGATATATTGCAGCTTACTTGCTTTTTGAATATGATGGCTGCATTGGTTTCATTTTTTGGGTTTTTGCTTTTTAATTTTATCTGGTGATTGTGGCAATAACAAACTCCTTGTCTTAGAGTGACAACTCTCACCCTAGAAGAGATCGTAGAGTATGATTGGCATGAGCAGGAGGAGATTGTAAAGTATGATTGGCAGGGGCAGGAGGAGATTGTAAAGTATGATTGGCAGGGGCAGGAGGAGATTGTAAAGTATGATTGGCAGGGGCAGGAGGAGATTATAGAGTGTGATTGGAAGGGGCAGGAGGAGATTGTAAAGTGTGATTGGCAGGGGCAGGAGGAGATTGTAAAGTGTGATTGGCAGAGGCAGGAGGAGATTGTAAAGTGTTATTGGCAGGGGCAGTAGGAGATTGTAAAGTGTGATTGGCAGGGGCAGGAGGAGATTGTAGAGTGTGATTGGCAGGGGCAGGAGGAGATTGTAAAGTGTGATTGGCAGGGGCCGGAGGAGATTGTAGAGTGTGATTGGCAGGGGCCGGAGGAGATTGTAGAGTGTGATTGGAAGGAGCAGGAGGAGATTGTAAAGTGTGATTGGCAGGGGCAGGAGGAGATTGTAGAGTGTGATTGGAAGGAGCGGAAAGAGATCGTAGAGACAACGCTCACCTACTGTTAGGTCTGTGGGGCCGTGTTTCCAACATAGGACAGGACTGCAAAACAACTCATCCTCTCCCCTTCCCAGGCAGGATATTGTAGTCATCAAGAAACACTTGGAAATATACTTTCAAAAATTGTATTTGTAAAACTAAATGTCATTTATTCTTGGTTTAAAGGTTACGTTGTGATGGACGTGTGAATAGATGGTCCCAGGTGGCTCACAATGGTTGGCACCTTGCTGGGCACTCAGCCGCTCTAACTGCTGTGCTGCTTCCTAATGAATCAGCTTTTCAGCATTTGACACCGAACTGCTCACTTCCACCCCCATTCATTCCATATGCACAGCTACATATAGGGTTCTTTTTATAAAACAGAGAATCTGACATTCCCTGAAACATTACCTGGTGGGAATAATTTACTGCTATTGAAACACATGGACCTTGAAGATTCCCAAGAGGGAATGTCGGATCCCTTGTTTTATAAATAGAACTCATAGTGTTTCAAATGCCATCATGGTTTATGGTTGTGAGTGAGCATAATTGCACTATAAACCCGCCACCTATTGCTGCTTTTGCCCCTTTCACACCCGCAGTGGAACATTTGGCCATTCCCGGGAACATAGCAAAATGCTGCTTTGCTCACAGGAGCAGCAAACTGCATCACAAATAACACAATTGCACGTGGTTCTGGCTTCGATTCTTCAAAAAGCAACCGTGCAGGCAAAAGGGACTTATAGTAGTGCAAGAAGGAGCAGGTGATGATAGAGTGTTATTAGGAGGTAGTATGAGAGGATGGTAGTGGTATTTAAAATGAAGTAAGAGGTGACAGTAGAGGGTGATTGGAAAGAGGGAAGAAGGTGATGGTAGAATGTGATGAAAGGGTCAGAAAGAGATGCTACAGTATGACTGTATGGGAGAAGAAATATGTCTGTGAAAGCTCTCACTTATCTATGTCATTGTATATCTATTAGTAGTTAGTCACATTCAACTAGACCTGTTCTTGTAATATTGAAAACGGTTTGCAGCCTTTTAAATGCTTCTTCAGGTCTACCATTGTAGGAAATACACTGTCATTTCAATTCACACAGCACAAGCACCTTAACCTATTCACCATGGAATATGACAGTGCAGATTTGTATAGCCCAGCATCCGGAATTAATATTTGTGTGATATAAATGATGTAGTAAATCATACACTGGTAGAACTGATGAAGCAAGTTGCAAAACATCTTGAAAATATAAAGAACAAGTCTAGTTGAATATGAATAAATAATACTAGATTAGGGAGAAGGAAAAGATGGGGGTGCTTGAAGGGGTAGTAAGTAATAATAGTGTGTGACTGAAAGGGAGAAGGAGGTGATAGTAAAGCATGTTGGGAATGGGGCAAAATCTGATGGTAGAGGATGATTGGAAGGGTGATGAATGTAATATTATTGCAAAGGAGCAGGAGGTGAGAAGGTCAATAGATTGGTGTATAATGTGATGAGTGATAGGGTACATACGTAAAAGGAATTTATAAGGAATGTTTTTTGAAGAAACAATGTTGGTGATGTACATTGACTAACATCAGTGATATGCAGAGAAAGAAAGTTTATTAGCAACTGTGGTCTAAAGAGGAGTATATATATCACTGGTGATGACCATTACACACTGTAATGTTGGTAGCTATTTGGGTTTTCATGTGAATTTGCTGAAAACATCCTTTTTTGTGCATTTTGTCATCTGATGCTTGGTCTGAATTGCCCCGAGTGTGGCAGTTGTTCCAAATTATGACAACCATTAATTCTCCCTTTTATTGATTCCACAGGCTGCCTGTTTGATCTGAGACTATGCTCCAAGGAGGAGGTCTGTGTACAAGGTGAGTTTTCCTACTTATGCATCCTCATATAGAATATTGATTTCACATACACACCAAGTGGGCCTTCTAGTCTGACCAATTTCCTTAATAAAGTAGAATTGCAAACCAATTATACACTGAAGTTATAAATACACCATGGGGAAACTGGCTTATCCGAATTTGGCTAATTGGCAGAAGAGATGCAAAAAGAAAAACGAAAATACAGTATTTTATAGCAAAAAAAAAAAAAACAAGAACATTGCAGTTGTTTATTGTTGTTTACACATTGCAAGTTAAATTAAATTTGCTTTAGGTTTGGCCTCTTTACCTCCACCCAACCATTATTTAGATGTCCTCGGGCTAGTCAGGTGATGTGCTGGGCTTTCTTTATCTTCCAAGTTCCAAGGTGGTCTTCCCTGATAATGCCACTGCCCCTTCAGTCCCCAAAACTGAATACAAACAATCATTCTCTGAACTTACAGCAGATTGAGCACCTCAGGGTTCTTTTTAGGTTGGGTGACCATAAGCACTAGGGAATGGTGGCCTAGGTGCCAGGGAAACCAGATCAACACTCCATGCCTATTTTCTAAATCATGTGCAAGGTCTTCTAGGGGAACTTCACCATCGTTTTGCACTCAAGTCCAACTTCACCAACCTAATCCTTGAACTTACTTGGCAAGGTTAGCCCATTCCAAGCAAAGCTTTCACAATTCCAAGTGGGTTCTCTTCTCTTCAGGGGACAATTTCTTTTGGTTCCTAATATCCCCTACCCCAAAAATACCATACTGTCCAGATCAGAGGCTGCTTAAAAAGAGTTTGATTGTTCTAGTACAGATTATTTGACCCGTTACAAAGCCATTCATACATAATTCCTGTAATTTAAATAGCAACAGGGTGCTCTTTTGAAGAAAGTGACTGTCCTATATCATCCACTAGAATGCCTTCTTTACTCCCTGGGGAGCCCTCTAACATCCTGGTGGGGAACATATTAACCAGCACTCTTCTATATCGGGTACCCTATCATGAAAAAGTAATTCAGATCTTCCTCTTTGAGATCCAAAGTCCTGACTTTTCCAACTTTTTTAATTAAAGCCGTGCAACATCTGGTACAAGAGAGTGACCCAACTTCTTTAAAAAGCTGCCATCCGGATCATTAAATGGAAAAACACACTTGTTGCTTCATTATAACTTGAATAAAGGGCACCGTGGTAATGCATGATTCAGGTCTGGGGTTGGAGTTTTAGAATTTAATATTACAGCCTAAACTGCCTTTTAATTTTGCACTCTCCTGGGGTGGGCATTTTTTTATAGCATTCTTTATTTTCAAATTTTATGTATTTTCAAAACATTACAAATAAACATAGGAAATAATACTTCAACAAGAGTTATATTAATAACAAGGAGATTAGGCAGCTCTTGTAATACATCATGTTCAAGGTAATACACATATTCAATGGTACATGGCATGAAACGATACAGAAACAACAAGGCAATACAAAGGTGTACTTACATGGTGGAGAACCGGTAACAATACAATTTTCAATAGTCATAGCAAAGGTCGTAGCTTTAGGAACATATATAACTCATATATTCGGGAGATTTGAGGAATGATTTCCAATAAAACCAGGCAGTTTTAAACTTCTCATCCCTGTCATGGAGAACTGCCATGAGGTCCTCCATAAGCATGATCTCGTTGACAATACAAAGCCACTGGGAATGGATGGGCATGTGGACGAAATCCAAAGCAATGGGATACAAAATTTGGCTGCAAGAATTGCCTGACCATTGAGGTTTTATGAAGGGAAGCTGTGTTGCATCAGAAAGAATGCAGAGTAATGTGTAATCTGTGAACTATTGAGCAATCTCACATACCCAATTCCAGAATGGACGTAGGGCTGGACAAGACCAAAATAAATGGAGCCTATGGGGTGGGCATTTTAATTCTAAGAAATGCCTAGAGATAAGCTTTTAAGTGTAATTGGACAACACTTTTCCAAATCTAAAAGGAAAAGGTTTAATTCATTTATTTATGTTTATTCTATCAAACCTAGATTGTGTATCTTGAATATATATTATTTTTCAGATGGGTTGTTCGGACAGTGTCGGGATCGATCGGAAAGGGACGTGGGACAGTTTCAGGTGACTCCTAGAACTCTGCAACAATTGCAAGGCATTCTACGTCGGCTGTCAGCAAAAGGTAATCAGTAGCCAAACAATCAGCTATAAAACCCCGGTCCATTATTTTTGTAGAATTACAAGATGACAGCATTTTCTTGTGATTGAAGGAACCGGCCTGCTGTGATTGATTGAATTGCAAAGCTCTGTGTAATTTGCATTTTCTACCAGAGTGACTTGCTGCGTCTTTTGACTTTTCCCTTTTTTTATTTTACAATGAATGATTTAGCCAGGCCACACAATTAACTTCTAGCCGACAATTCTAGATTACTAACCATTACTAGAGCAAAGAATGCAAAAGAAAGAAAAAAGAATATGCAAAGTAGATGAAATGTAGAATTAAAGTGTATTTTCTTTTTTCCTATTTTTTTTCGGACAATTACAGGGTTGTCATGGAAGGACGATGTGACGCAGCGAGTGATGGCTCATGAAATGGGTCGTATCCCGCAGCACAAAGCTCTGGAGCCTTTCGATTTTTTGGATGAGGAAAGGTATATTATGATACTGAAGGTGCACAACCTAAACCTAAAACCTAAAAGAACATAGGCTTAAAATGCAAACAGGGAACACGTTTTATGTTCTTAGTCCACTCATAGCTGTAGTTTAGCAAGCCTAGCCAAGAATTTACTGGTGCTGGATCACCGGCATTGCCAGTTGTTTAAAACTTTGCCCATAGTGGGCTTCTTGCTGTCTCCGACATTGAAGTTGCTCTTTCAACCAAATAACATAACTAAGTGAATTTCTATGACCTATACATACATAGAAACCAAGATTTTTTTGCCCCAAGAAGTCAATGTATTAAAATTCTGGTTTACACTGGGGTCACTTATTGGTGGTGGGTATGGATGAGTAGCTTCATTTCCTTGTTCCAGCAGTTGGGTCTTATCTATTCATATCTATCTATTCAATGCCTCTGTTGATTCATTAAGAATACCTGTAGTATACACTCCCCACCGCCATCTTTCTTCATGATTCATTCAGGCTTATGGTAGATAGGAGACATAATGAGGAGTATTTCAAAGTGAAGATGGCATGGATTGTAAAGTACAACTGTGGTTTATGAAGCAGCTGGCAGCAGAAGACACTCGGGTAGACATCAGCTGTACATAGGAGACCTGACAGCTGGAACAAGACGAGCTAGCTATACAAATCTCCTCCAGCAAAGACTTACCTAAATGTAAACCAAACCATCTAGGTTTATGCTTGAGTCATCCATTTCTACAGGTAAATCTTGGAGGCTTAGTTTTTACTTAAATTTCTAGTAAAGCAGTTTCTGGGAGCTCAAATTGTGTATTTTTGCACAGAGTTTTCACAGCTGCTATCCAGAGAGCTGTGATATGATCAAAAGAGCATTAAAGGGCCTACAACAGCTTCTGTTTACTGGTCTTGGTGTTAGCCATATTAGCCATGTGATATGCCATCATCATATAGATATCATTTACCAGTTTGGCCATAAAATGCGTTATATCCCAGGGCACACTAAATGGCATTTATAAAAGTACTAACAAAATAAGGCATCAATTTGGTGTAATTCAATTCCTCATTACTGGATGTGACTAACTGGAGGGGGTCAGATATTTGCAGATATTGACACTTAAAATTCCCCTGTTTTAGATCCCCATTGGCTCACTCACCGGGGCGGACGATTCAGCGTCTTACAAGTCCATTGTCAGCTCAGAGGTGGACCACCCAAATGGATTCTCTCCCATATTTCAAATCAAAGGTTTCATCATCAGATTCTTCATTAGGAGCACAAAGACTTCCTGTGAGCCTCAAGCAGAACTTGTCTCCTTTGTTGGATCGATACTTGGCCTACTTCCTGCTTAGCTCTCAGCCACCCAGTTCACAGGTAAGTCATCTGAAGGGAAAATATTAACAAAAGCCCTTTGCTTCACCTGGAGGCAGCAACATTTCTAGATTATGCATGGCTGGCTGGAGACCTGTAGGTTACCTTTTGTGGTACCATGTTGAGTTTAATGTTAACCTTTGTTTCCTGGAGGCAATATGGCCTTCTTTTCAGGTTCCCAAGACACCATCTGGTGATGTAGACACCTCTCTTTAAGGGAGGTTGGAGGTCAGGCCAGCCTTTCCTAACCAGAGTTCCATGGAACCCTAGAGCTCCTCCAGGAGATTTGCTAGAGGTTCCTTAAGCTTTGATTTTCCATTGGTTTCTGCTGCATAGTCCATGAGCCAATACCACTTGGCAGAACCAGCAGTATGACACCAGAGGTTATTGTAGCTTTTTTTAGGTGTGGCATTCAGACCAACTCTGTAAGGGGATCATTATTCCAAAGTGACCACTAATATTAGGAACATTCCCACAGATACCCAGTGCATTGGTTTTAGCAAGGGTTCCATCTAACCATCTATTTGAAGATCAATGTACAGTAAGTGACATTTATGGGGCTGATGATAACATCTGCATTATTTTGCATAGACTATCACCATGAATTTGTTTCTTTAGATTTGTTAGATAAATGTCTTTTTCAGTGCCCCAGTTGTTATAAATTGATGCTTTCTCTGTATTTCTGTGTAGCTGGGATATCAGGAACCCAACCGTGGGAGAAACTCACAGCATTTCTTTGCTGCCGCCACTCACTCCTGGCCAGAAGGCACTAGGCATGTTGTCTATGGGAGGCTCCAGGGTGGACCAGAGTCCCCTTTACCTATTCAGTGGCCCAGTGACACACACCATTCCTGGGCAGAACTAAGAAGGAAGCTTCCCCGTGATAGTATGGACAGCAACCTAATGGATGATGTTCTGGACAGTTCTGAAAGGATTGAAAGGATGAGCCAGATAACTGAAGATGACCTGAATCATCGGCCAGAAGAAGAAGAAAGAACCCTGAAAGGTCTGTGTTTAGTTAACTGTTAGTAGATTTAAGGGTAAGGCAGGGTGATGAAAGTGGTTTACTTAATGCGCAAAGCCAGCAGGGTCCCAGGGCTTTTCATTATACCAGCCAGAGGCTGTATACAGTGTTGTTTAGTAGCAGTTACCATTTATACCTGAATTTAAACTAATAATTTTTTGCCCTAAAATTGTCAGTAGAATAAGAATCTTGGTTTATACTTGGGTGACACCTAGCGGCATGTTTTGAGACTGCATTTTGTCTCTCTCTGGTTTGACAGATCAGAGATGTTTGTAATAAGCTTTACATGAGGACACTACGCCGTCTACTGGTGGCGAACCTTAATGCACAACAGATCATTTCAGAGCAAAAGACCCATTAGAACTAACTCAGAAGTACAAAATGGCTTTAATCTGTAAAAAGGAGGGGGAAAGATATACAGGCTGAGCCTATGTTATTTTATTTTCACCCCTTTTGAATAAACATTTTAAAACTAACATGCCAATGGATGCAATAATTCATATTTGTTTTTTTGGCATTTCTTTTTATTACTCTTGATGTTAGCATTGAGTGTCAAATGTTGTGCCCTAGGTATATACTTTAGTCAAAGCATTTTTCCTGTTTTTTCAGGTAAAAGTTGGTACCTTGGATTATATGCAGATTGGTTTAAACTTGAGTATATAGAGTAAATATAGAAATGTTTTCTGCTGGAAATTGAACTTTTTTTCTCTTGGAATTTTATAAATTTAAAAGTTTAAATACTATTAGTACATCCTGTTCTTTTTTTAGTATTAATCTACTGCTTTGCTTGCTTCATTAAAGCTGGCTATACAATTTACCCCCAAGACTCCCAAAGCCTTCCTATTTAAAATGCTCACAACCTATATACAGTATTTTACATTCGTTAATACTTGTTTTCTCCTTCGGATAGACAGCGACACATAATGATCGATCCTTTTAATTCCAGGTCCTATGGGGAAGCAGAGCATGGTGGAGATGCAGTCTGTTCCAGATGTGCAAAACTTAGCAGGAGTGTTTGAAAAATACGGTGTAGACTTGAAACAGCTCAGCGAATCACAACTGGAGCAGCTGTCTGCTTTTCTTCAGCTTATCCAATCAGATGCCCTACAGAACCAGGGTGAGGAAATCACATGGTAGGGACTATAAAGAGCATATGTAGTCAATACCCATTCATGTTTATGGTACATGTCAAAGATTATTGTTATTAATGTTGATATACTAAGGGAATATAAGCTGTTCACATAGCAAAGTGAATTATTCTCTTTGCAAGGATAATTCACTTGGCTTAGTAATTGAGATGAAGCTCTGTTGATTCAGTTTTGCTTGTACATGATTGGGTATTCTTTGCAAAGTGAGTTTAAAAAAA
>NC_092864.1:32840872-32848749 GCF_032062135.1 Pyxicephalus adspersus
TATCCTAGTATGTAACTGTGCAAATATCAGGTCTTTGTGATTCTTAAAACTGTTTTTTTCTTTTAGTGAGAAGCTGTGATGGCACAAGGAGGCACAAGCAAGTTTCAAGTCGTTGGAGTTACGGGCCGTCATGAGGTTTTTGTTTCTCCAGGGAAAGTCAGCAAAGGACATTCACACTGAGATGTCACAAACACTGGGGGAGAAGTGTCCTTCCCTGGAGAAACAAAAACTTCATGACGGCCCGTAACTCCAACGACATGAAACTTGCTTGTGTGTCACTAACAGAAAAAACAAAGACAAAGAATCGCAAAGACCTGATATTTGCACAGTTTCATACTAAGATATTGGGCTGTCATATGCCCCCACACTCATGTGATTAATTCATCTGGAAATGGGCAAAGCCAGGAACTTCTCAGCACCCCCTCTTATGTTTCATATACCCATGAGATGAATTCTTCATTACAGGTCTCTGAGGGAGAGATGCAGCACTTGGCCCAGGAAGAGCCACAGTTTGCAGCTCCAGAACTATCCTCAAGGGACATCTCTCCGGCCCCCCTGGATCTGAATACTGAGCAGCGAGTACCTGATGGACGGATAAGCGCTACAACTGCCACCGTCACCACACATCTGATACCCGGTGCCCAGACATTGGCGGAGGAGCCTGGAAACCCAATGGCAGCTGTTGCTGAAGATGGAGAAATAAAGACTCCAGAGAAGAAAAGTTACCCAGAAATCCCAGAGATAAGCATGGACCCTGGGCAGAGATCACACAAAGCTACAGAGGATTATGGATACATCCTGACGGACCAAAAGTGAGCAACTTTAATATTATTACAAAGTGTCAGGGCTGCAATCAGAGGAGGGGGATACTGGGAAGTCTCTGACCAAATTTGGGGGGTAGGAGACCGTAGCGTTCCATTTTGGGATTAAAGGGGGGCTTGTCATTTGTAAGGCAGAATAGAATGTTAGGGAAGAAAAGGACATTGCAACACTTCCCTTCCCCACCACCATTTTTTATTACAATACCATTGTCATCTGCATTCGCAAACATTTCTGCATCCCATTTAAAGAGGAGGAATTTAGAGCATGGAATAATTAGAACCCCCAGTTTGTGTTGCTGTTTGTGTTCTCACTGGGGAGAGTCTCTATTATTTATAATGGCCAAAGTCACCAAGACAGAAAGTGATGGGAAATGTGGAATATTGCAATCGCAAGGGAGAACATATCCGATGGAGACAAATGCAGAATTTAAAGAGTGGTCTATGTGGACCATTTACACTCATTTCTTAGTTGAGTTGAGTCTCCAGGAAAGAAAGTAAAAAGAAAACTCACCAATATCAGGACATAGATAATAAATAGAAATTGACAGGGATTTTAACCCTTCCCTAATTTATTCACTACTAAAAAGAAAAAAAACAACTATGCATACACTCTAAACTTAAAGCTGGTTAAGAGGAGGAGATCACCAAATGGATTAGATATAAATGAAAGCTGAAATCCACACTAATCCCCTATAAATCCACCCAATTTTGATATTTTTTTTTTTATTTTGGATAGCACTGAGGATTTGGGATTTATGATACCACTGAGGATTTTGGATGGCTCTGAGGTTTATGTATAGCACATTGGTTATTGGATTTTGCATAGCACTAAGGATTTTGGATAGTTCTGAAAATTTTGTAAGACTGGGATTTTCACCATTAGGGATCCCTTGAAATATATTTCGGGTCCGCTTACACTGTTGGCCATTGTGAAAAATGTCATTCTTACAGATCATTGCAGAGCCAAAAAGATCATTGGGGTCACTAACATTGGCACAAATTGACCATTCTTGTGACTTTGAGATGCCTTTTGTATAGATGTCAAGAGCAGCAAATATTATATTTTGGTGGACAAATCCCTGAATACAGCAGATAATATCTGTAGAATATATTACTGGGTGGGAGGGAGTCTGATTTCTGCCCAGTGCCCCCTCTTTTCTGATCTCAGCCCTGCAGGTTTCTGCTTTGCACATTGTTCTGCTTGAGAAATGACAGGCATGGCATAAACAAGGCACATGACCAAATCAGGGTAATTATAGCAATTTTATGCGATTATTCCAGAGCATTGCAAATGAGTGTTCTGAATTACGCAGGGAACACAATGTAACATTAGAGATTTGAAAAAAAAACCTTCTTGCTCGATTTAGTGTTCCGTGAATAAAAACTGAAATAAAAAAAACAATTCCCAGAAGTGTATATATTGTACTTTTTTTAGATATTAAAAATTGATCAAAAAAATGTAGAATGCAAACATAAAAGTTTGAGCTTTATGTAAAAGTTAATACATATGGCAATATGGAATAATTAGCAGTTAACTTGGGTGAGTTTATTACATGTAGCCTGGCTTGTCTATGATGATAAAAGCTGAGTTCTGGTTGGTTTTTTAGACTGAAAGGGTTGGAACATCTGCTGTTTTTTTATTAATGTCTGCATACTCATTGGAGAGATTTCCCATCACTTCTTGTCCAAAAAAAGTCCTTGTCTACATGGATACAGTAATAAAACCTCTACATTTACTTTATTTGTTCCAAAGTAAATGCCTATGTAGGGCAAAATAACAGGCATATCCAAAGTATGACCAAGAGTTGGTGGACTCCTGACCATCACACCCATATAAGTTTGTTAGGCATTCCATTCCAAAACCTTTGGGAATTTTATTTGAAAACCATGGTCATTATTTTGAAGCTCCAATAGGTTCTGGGAAGTTTTAAAGTTTCTGTGAGGCCCATTTGGTCAAAAGATAATTTGTAGGATTAGGTTCTGCTTTATGACAATGGTGTTTAGTATGATTGAAGTCAGAGTTAGGAACACACAAATATCACACAAATAACATTATACTAGAGGCAGATAAGTAAATCAATATGCAACCCGAATTAGAAACCACAGGTCAAGGGACTCTTACGGAAAAGGGTCAGAGACTGCTGTGGGTATGGTGGGACAAATTGTCCTACGAAGGGCCATAGCCCTGGGCTCACCTCCAGGCTCTCTGCAGGCCGATTTATATCTCCTCACTATTAAACTATCTGTATGATGTTGGCTTGCTAGACAGGAGACATAGTCATATTGAAACCTAATAGAGTCTCCCTCAAAGTAAAAGATTGGGTGTGCACATTTGTCTAAAATGTCTTGTAGGCTGTATAATTAGCAGTACCCAGCACTTAAACTCAATCATTTGGAGATGGGTCCACATACTTTAGGTCATATAGTGTAGTTGGTCATTGTGCATACAGAGCCTGGAATATCACAACATCCTAGGGACACCCAGATATCATGCTAACACCATTATAACTAGAGGCCAAGGCAAGACCAAGTTACTCTTGCAGAAAAGGGTCAGAGACTGCAATAGGGAGGGTGGGTCAAATTGTCCTGGGAAGGGCCATAGCCCTGGGCTCACCTCCACCCCTCTGCCTTTCTCCGTAGGCCTCTGAGCCTGATAAATGGGGTTCGTCTGTTGGAAATCCTGGCCCAGCGAGTCCATCTATCCACTTCCAGCTTCATCAACATCAGGTGAGGAGGAGCAACAAGGTTAAGGTGCCTACAGACAGACTTTATAATCACAATACAAAGTAGAGAGATAAAAGTTATTGTACCAAGCAGGGCGGGTCTAGATCACAAGATATTCTGATGTACTTTAATTTATGTTTAGCTGGTAGTTTTCCTGTTAAACTCAACTGGATTTGTTCTGTAATGTTGAAGATGGTTCTTTGGTTTTCCAAGCAGTTCCTTGAGTGTCCAGGTCATACCCCAGAATTATACGCACAGGGGTAACCTATTCACCATAAACCTAACAGCATAGGATATGTCAGGTCAGATGTTGCTAGTGCAAGGATATGATGGGAGGTGTGAAAATGTGTGGGAGCACCTTCTTCAAAATACACCATCCCAATATACCAGAAGTCTGGGGCTAGTGTTAAGGAATCAAGTAGCATGGTTTAACCTGTTATCAAATCACAGGGTAGACATGCTAAAACTGCACTATATGTGAATGACGTATGGGGTCTGATTTAATAAAGTGCCCCAAGACTGGAGAAGATAGAATATCATGGCAGAAGCTGGGTGATCCAGCAAACCTGGAATGGATTTCCTGAAAATCATTTGCAATTAGTTGGCAAATGTTTTCAATTTTGGACCATAATTAGAGAGGGATCTTTCCTGCAATATATATAAAATGCGGGATGCTTTGTGATCTGCATACCATGTCTACCCTTATTTCTTTGCATGATGGGACAGGCCAATTGTTCGTGGTCCTGGGTGGCTCTCTTATAAATAAATATATATATATATATATATATATATATATATAAAGAGCACCCAGCTCCCATAGCCCTGGCCCTTGGTGTTTCTGCTTTGCTGGTGCTTGCAGCACCTGTTGAACCGTTATGTGGTGCTTTGGATCAACTGTGGGTTTAGGCTGCAGCCGCTTTATCCTTGGGACTTTACTGGGTTACCAAAAAAACATAAAGCTTTAAAAAGTTTTAAACACATTTTAAATAATTTACATTTTAACCAATACTGGAGATTTTCTTCCTAAACCCAAACAAATCAAAATATTAAAATAGCTTTGCATTTTGGGTGACAATTTTTACATAAAGTCGACACAAGCGAGGGGAGATCCCCTAAGATCAACTTCCTCCAAGCATCTTCCCGCCAATAGTAGTAATTAGGTAAGCCAAAAACATTTTCCCAGCAACATAAGAATTGTGAGCTACCAGCAACACCTATTTGGAGGGTGAATAGCATGGATGAAAAGGTTTCCTAACTAGTATGATCATATGATCTTCCTCCCGCGGGCTCAGAGTATTTTAAATGGCATCCTACAGGTTGGCTGAAAGCATAGCCAAAGAAAAAGAGGAAAAAGAAGGGACAATCCAAAATGTGAAGTTGCCATCAAAACAGTTATAAAGAATTCTTCTGATTGGGACATTAAATTGTTCTTCTTACTTTTGGCGGTGTCTATATTTCTGAAAGTGAAGAGAAATTTCACCAAGGGCATGCAGGTGGCAAAAGC
This sequence comes from Pyxicephalus adspersus, assembly GCF_032062135.1. Taxonomy (NCBI): domain Eukaryota; kingdom Metazoa; phylum Chordata; class Amphibia; order Anura; family Pyxicephalidae; genus Pyxicephalus; species Pyxicephalus adspersus. The sequence goes on from NC_092864.1 coordinate 32,845,922, forward strand.
TGAAAGGGGTTACCCCTCATCCCAACCCTATTTGTGGAGCAGTTTCTGCCCCTAAGCCCCTATAGGATTACAATGTTTCTTTTATAAATAAAAAAAAAAAGGTCTTAGCAAAATGACATAGAAGAAGATATAGTGTGTAATTTGCACTGACAATGTTGGGTGGTATCACCAATCTTATCAATGCTATGAATACCTTCAGAGTAAATTCAGATCATGATCAACTCGTTCCCTACTCTGACCTTTTCCTTACTCTATCCAAGAGTAAAAACAAAAAAAAAATTTAGGCTTTAGGAAATTTACTAAACTTCATTTACTGTGCATGGGCAATGGGTTTTTATGGGCTTTACCCTGTTTTGTTAATATTAAAAAAATGAAATTCATGTTATTAAATTCATAGTTGTAGTTAGCATTTCATTGGTGAGGTCTGTATTGCTCATACATGTTGTTCTCTTTGCAGTGTGGCTGGATCTGCTGTGACTTTCAGGATACGAAAAAATCACCAAAATTTGACCTTGGCGGATGTAGCAGACCGAGCAGGTAGATGATCTTTCTGCAAATTGCAAGTGTTATTTGCGCCAGAGGAAAATGTATTTGCCTGGAGTTTAGCTTTGAACTTCTTATAAGTGCTGTTAAGACCTTGAAAACTTCTATATATAAATATAAAATAAAAGAAAGGTTGCAATTTACAGCAAAATTACTTTTGTAGTGTAAATATACTGTATAACATATACAGATAAGGAATTATGCAATACCCTACATTGGCCACAAAGTGGCGTCATAACCACCCATCTTTGCATGAGGAAATTTGCAATGTAAATCATACTGACAAAGCTGGGTGGTGTCACTGATCTTGTTAATACTGTTAATAACTCCGCAGTATTGATTCTGAATAAATTCCCATCAGTATAAACTCATTGACTTCAACTCATTCATAGATCAGGTTTTGCAGATCAGGTTCATGCAATACTCCTATGATGTAGTCTTACAGCAAACCCTTTGTAAAAAATTGAAAGTAACACCCCACCCTGTGGTAGACAGTGCGTGTCTAACCTTGCACTTATTGCCTGTTAGGGCTACACCCTCCAGCAGGTTATGTGGGGTTACCCAGGTGCAGACTTATATATATTGCATATGAATTCCACTAACAATTTGCCCTGATTGCCGTCTCCAAGAAAGGAAGAACCTTGGTGATCCAGCAAACCTGGACTGGAGCTGGAGCATTGAAAACATTTGTCAACTAATAACAAATGATTTTTAGGGAATGCATTTCAGGTTTGCTGGATCACTCAGATTCTCCCATGGTCGTCTATCTTCTCCAGTCTTGGAGAGCTTTAACAAATCGAACCCTATATTTCACTAAAGTAAATAAAATGAATAAAATGGTTTTATGTTTTAATGGTTGATTTTCTCCCCCTATTGCTCTAAAAATATGTGTACAATTCATCCCCATAAAAAAAAAAAATGCATGTGGCAACATTTCCTGCTCTGCTATGAATATTATCCTTTGTAGCCACCTCATGGTGCTGTAGAAAGCTGAGACTACAAGTGTATATACCCATGTCCATAATACACAATGCAAGGAATCATGGGATGTGTAGTTTTTTTTAGTTTTTTTAGCAGGAATCTGATATTTCTGCCCTCTAGTGCTTAGCTAGAACCCCAGAAAACCCATGACACCATCATTTGGAACTGTGATAGCAGTTGGGCTGAGCAGTGAACTAGTGGGGAGACCTCAGCACTGGTGACCTTGATAGATTGACCTCATCATATTGTTAAAGAACAACCTACATATATGTTTGGGATAGAAATGAACTCAAAACGTTTTGCTGTCTGCAATTTACAAAATACATTATTGTACACTTTATTTATTTCATATTAGGGTTAATAAGGTCAGTATCTCATTTTATAACCAGGAGCATTACCCCCTCGCCCCATTTCTCCACTCTTCCAGGAAATCTTTTCATAGGACGTTGGAGTGTTTGTGGAATATTTACCCATTCAGCCAAAAAAGAACATTTGTGAGGTCAGGTACTGATTCAGGATAAGAAGATCTGGATCTCAATTGACGTCAGGGCTCTGTGTGGGCCACTCAAGATCCTTCATACCAAGCGGGTCCATCAATGGCCCTGATTTATTAAAGCTCTGCAAGACTGGACAGGATACACTTTCATCAGTGAAGCTGGGTGATCCAGCAAACCTGGAATGAATCTGGTCCAGGATTCAAAACATTTGGTGCAAATAGCAAATAACTTTTAAGAAACCTGGATCTTTTATACTCAGCTTCACTGATGAAAGTGTATCCTCTCCAGCCTTGGAGAGCTTTATTAAATCAGGCCCATTGTGTGTTTGGAGCTGGCTTTGTACACATTCATTGTCCTGCTGGAACAGAAAAGGGCCCCTAACCAAACTGATGCTGCAAGGTCCACAATGGGTTTGTATAATGTAGAATAGCCTGCACCTTTTACTGGAAACAGCTGATCTCTCTGAATGATCCCCTTACCTTTTGGAGTAGATGTGAAGGTCAGGTCTCTATGAGTTATGGATATCTGGTTATTAGTATCCAGCCATATTGTTTTTGTTGAACGTTAAGTGTCAATGTTGTCGGTTGCATTTATAGCTTTGGTGTAAAGGGGGATTGTTCTTGCTGCAAAAAATGGAATCTTCTTGCTGCAGTGCCAACCACAAATGCCTTCTAGTTGCATGCAATGGAATCAACTTTATTGTTTGGTGAATCAATATTCATCAGGATATTGATAACACTGGTCAACAAACATTTTCTTGCCAAACAGATTAAAGTCATTTTAGTTTATGTTTGATGCACAGATTCC
>NC_092864.1:32848984-32908283 GCF_032062135.1 Pyxicephalus adspersus
TGCTGATGATCAGGACAATCACGTTGAAGGCTCCAGCAGTAATCTGCCATCATGTGTCTATCCCATCTGCCCTGATACCTTTCTTCCATCACATGTAATTTTTGCCACTGGCTATGGAGATAGTGTACCTTTATGCTCATAGTAGCACCCAGCAGGCGACAGTGCATATGGATGTGAAGGGTCACGTGATCTAAGTTTGTGGCGTTTCAGGGATGTTGCATGTCAGCAAGGTGAATTAATCCTTTGGCAGGCGTCACGCCACTGTGCTCTTCAACATACACAGTGCTCTGGTTGTGACACTTTGTGAATACTGTGTGTCTGGTTGTGACATTTCGGGGATGCTGTGTGCCTGGTTGTGACATTTCGGGGATGTTGTGTGTCTGGTTGTAAGATTTAAGGGGATGCTATGTGTCTGGTTGTGAAATTTCAGGGATGTTGTGTGTCTGGTTGTGACATGCTGAGTATGCTGTATGTCTGGTTGTGACATTTGGCGATGTGATAAGTCTCGTTGTGACATTTCGAGGATATTGTGGGTCTGGTTGTCACATTTCGGGGATGTTTTGTGTCTGGTTGTGACAATTCGGAGATGCTGTGTGTCTGGTTGTGACACTTCGGGGATGCTGGATGTCTGGTTGTGATATTTGGGGGATGCTGTGTGTCTGGTTATGACTTTTTGGGGAGAAGTTGTGTGTCTTGTTCTGACATTTCAGGGATGTTGTTTGTCTGGTTGTTACATTTCTGGAAAGCTGTGTGTGTGGCAGTGACTTTTTTTGTGGTTCTGCGTGCTTAGTTGTGACATTTCAGGGATGTTGTGTGCCTGGTTCTGACATTTCAGAGATGGTATGTGTCTGATTGTGACATTTCGGGGATGCTGAGTGTCTGGTTGTGACATGTGGATATGTTGTGTGTCTGGTTGTGACGTTTCAGGGATGTTGTGTTTCTGGTTGTGACATTTTGGGGATGCTTTGTGTCTGATTGTGACATTTCGAGGATGTTGAGTATTTAGTTGAGTATCTAGTGGTTCTGTGTGCTTGGTTGTGACATTTGGGGGATGTTGTATGTCTGGTTGTGACATTTCAGGGATGTTATGTGTCTGGTTGTTACATTTCAGGGATGCTGTGTGTCTTGTTGTGACAATTTGAGGATGTTGTTTGTCTGGTTGTGACATTTTAGGGATGTTATTTGTCTGGTTGTTACATTTCGGGAATGCTGTGTGTCTGGTTGAGACATTTGAGGGATGCTCTTTGTCTTTTTGTGACACTTCGGGGATGTTGTGTGTCTGGTTGTAACATTTCGGGGATGTTGTTAGTCTGTTTGTTACATTTCTGGGATGCTGTGTGTCTGGCAGTGACATGTTTGTGGTTCTGTGTCCTTGGTTGTGAAATTTCAGGGATGTGGTGTGTCTGGTTGAGACATTTCAGGGATGCTGTGTGTTTGGTTGTGACATTTCAGGGATGGTATGGGTCTGGTTGTGACATTTCAGGGATGCTGTGTGTCTGGTTGTGACATTTTTATATGTTGTGTGTTTGGTTGTGACATTTCGGGGATGTTGTGTGTCTGGTTGTGACATTTCGGAGATGCTGTGTGTCTGGTTATGACTTTCGGGGATGTTGTGTTTCTGGTTGTGATATTTTGAGGATGCTATGTGTCTGGTTGTGACATTTCAAGGATTTTGAGTATCTAGTGATTCTGTGTGCTTGGTTGTGACATTTCATGCATGTTGTGTGTCTGGTTGTAACATTTCAGGGATCCTGTTTGTCTGGTTGTGACATTTTGTGTATGTTTTGTGTCTGGTTGTGACATTTCGGGAATGCTGAGTTTCTGGTTGTGACATTTGGGGATGCTTTTGGTCTTGTTGTGACATTACAGGGATGTTGTGTGTCTGGTTGTGTCATTTCTGGGATGTCCTGTGTCTGGTTGTGACATTTCGGGAATGTTGTGTGCCTGGTTCTGACATTTCGAAGATGTTGAGTATCTAGTTGTGAAATTTTGCAGGTGCTGTGTGTCTGGTTGTGACATTTTGGGGATGCTGTGTGTCTGGTTATGATATTTTGGTGATATTGTGTCTCTGGTTTTGACATTTCAGGGATGCTGTGTGTCTGGTTGTGTCATTTTGGGTAGGTTGTGTGTCTGGTTGTGACATTTTGGGTATGCTGTGTGTCTGGTTGTGGCACTTTGGGGATGTTGTGTGTCTTGTTTTGACATTTTGGGAATGCCGTGTGTCTGGTTGTGACATTTCGGGGATGCTTTGTATCTGGTTGTAACATTGCGGGGATGTTTTGTGTCTGGTTGTGACATTTTGGGGATGCTGTGCGTCTGGTTGTGACATTTCGAAGATGTGTTTTCTTTGGTTGTGACATTCCGGGAACGCTGTGTGTCTGGTTGTGACATTTCGGGATGTTGTTTGTCTGGTTGTGACATTTCGATAATGCTGTGTGTCTGGTTATGACTTTTTGGGGAAATTGTGTGTCTTGTTGTAACGTTTCGGGGATGTTGTTTGTCTGGTTGTGACATTTCAAGGATGTTGTTTGTCTGGTTGTTACATTTCGGGGATGCTGTGTGTCTGGTTGAGACATTTTGGTGGTTCTGTGTGTTTGGTTGTGACATTTCAGTGATGGTGTTTGTCTGCTTGTAACACTTCGGGGATGCTGTGTATCTGGTTGTGACATTTTAGGGATGGTATGTGTCTGGTTGTGACATTTCGAGCATGCTGTGTGTCTGGTTGTGACAATTAGGGATGCTGTTTTTCTGGCAGTGACATTTTCGTGGTTCTGTGTGCTTGGTTGTGACATTTCAGGGACGTTGTGTGTCTGGTTGTGACATTTCAAGGATGCTGTGTGTCTGGTTGTGACATTTTAGGGATGGTATGTGTCTGGTTGTGACATTTCGGGGATGCTGTGTGCCTGGTTGTGACATTTGAATATGTTTTGTGTCTGGATGTGACATTTCGGGGATGTTGTGTGTCTGGTTGTGAGACATTTCGGGGATGTTGTGTGTCTGGTTGTGACATTTCGGGGATGCTGTGTGTCTGGTTATGACATTTCGGGGATGTTGTGTGTCTGGTTGTGAAATTTCGGGGATGCTATGTGTCTGGTTGTGACATTTCGAGTATATTGAGTATTTAGCTGATTATCTAGTGAATCTTGGTGCTTGGCTGGGATATTTTGGGGATGTTGTATGTCTGGTTGTGACATTTTGTGGACGTTATATGTCTGGTTGTGACATTTCGGGGATTCTGTGTGTCTGGTTGTGACATGTGGGGATGCTGTGGTTCTGGTTGTGACATTTCGGGCATGTTGTGTGTCTGGTTGTGACATTTCAGGTATATTGTGTGTCTGGTTGTGACATTTCGAGGATGTTATGTTTCTGGTTGTGACATTTGGAGATGTTGTGAGTCTAGTAGTGAAATTTCAGGGATACTGTGTATCTGGTTGTGACATTTCAGAGGATGCTCTGTGTCTGGTTGTGACATTTCGTACATGTTGTGTGTCTGGTTGTGACACTTCAGAGATGCTGTGTGTCTGGTTGTGACATTTCAGGAATGTTGTGTTTCTTGTTGGGACATTTTCGTGATGCTGTATATGTCTGGTTGTGACATTTCGTGGAAACTGTGTGTCTAGTTGTGACATTTCGGGGATGCTGTGTCTCTGGTTGTGACATTTCATGGATATTGTGTGTCTGGTTGTGACATTAGGGGATGTTGTGTCTGGTTGTGACAATTTGGGGATGCTGTGTGTCTTGTTGTGACATTTGGGGATGCTGTGTTTCTGTTTGTGACATTTTGGGGATTCTGTATGTCTTATTGTGACATTTCAGGGATATTGTGTATCTGATTGTGACACTTCAGGGATATTGTGTGTCTGGTTGTGACATTAGGGGATGTTGTGTGTCTGGTTGTGACAATTTGGGGATGCTGTGTGTCTGGTTGTGACATTTTGGCATATTGTATGTCTGGTTGTGACATTTTAGGATATTGTCTGTCTTGTTGTGACATTTGGGGATGCTGTGTTTCTGTTTGTGACATTTTGGGGATTCTGTATGTCTTGTTGTGACATTTCAGGGATATTGTGTGTTGACATTTGGGGATGCTGTGTTTCTGTTTGTGACATTTTGGGGATTCTGTATGTCTTGTTGTGACATTTCAGGGATATTGTGTGTCTGATTGTGAACTTCAGAGATATTGTGTGTCTGGTTGTGACCTTAGGGGATGGTGTGTGTCTGGTTGTGACAATTTGGGGATGCTGTGTGTCTGGTTGTGACATTTTGCTATATTGTATGTCTGGTTGTGTCATGTTAGGATATTGTGTGTCTTGTTTTGACATTTGGGGATGCTGTGTTTCTGTTTGTGACATTTTGGGGATTCTGTATGTCTTGTTGTGACATTTCAGGGATATTATGTCTGGCTGTGACACTTCAGGAATATTGTGTGTCTGTTGTGATATTAGGGGATGTTGTGTGTCTGGTTGTGACAATTTGGGGATGCTGTGTGTCTGGTTGTGACATTTTGCTATATTGTATGTCTGGTTGTGACATTTTAGGATACTGTGTGTCTTGTTGTGACATTTGGGGATGCTGTGTTTCTGTTTGTGACATTTTGGGGATTCTGTATGTCTTGTTGTGACATTTCAGGGATATTGTGTGTCTGATTGTGACACTTCAGAGATATTGTGTGTCTGGTTGTGACATGTTAGGATTTTGTGTGTCTTGTTTTGACATTTGGGGATGCTGTGTTTCTGTTTGTGACATTTTGGGGATTATGTATGTCTTGTGACATTTCAGGGATATTGTGTGTCTGATTGTGACACTTCAAGGATATTGTGTGTCTGGTTGTGACATTAGGGGATGTTGTTTGTTTGGTTGTGACATTTTGCTATATTGTATGTCTGGTTGTGACATTTGGGAGTGCTGTATATCTGATGGTGACATTACAGGCATATTGTGTGTCTGCTTGTGACATTTGGGGATGTTGTGTGTCTAGTTGTGACATTTGTGGAATGCTGTGTGTGGTTGTGACATTTCGGGGATGTTTTGTGTCATTTTGGGGATGCTATGTGTCTGGTTGTGACATTTCGGTGATGGTCTGTGTCTGGTTTTGACATTTAGGGATTCTCTGTGTCTAGTTTTGAAATTTCGGGGATGCTGTGTATCTGATTGTGACTTTTTGGGGATGCTGTGTGTCTGGTTGTGACATTTCGGAATGCTGTTTGTCTGGTTGTGATAATTCAGGGATGCTCTGTGTCGGGTTGTGACAGTTCGGGCATGCTTTGTGTCTAGTTGTGACATTTCCGGGATGCTATGTGATTGGTTGTGACATTTCGGGAATGCTGTGTGTCTTTTTGTGACATTTTGGGGATGCTGTGTGTCTGGTTGTGACCCCCCCCCCCCCCCACACTGCACCCTGGTGATGGATATATAAAGATGTAGATGATATCACAAACATACATTACATGATAGGCTGAAATACAAACTTCAGTCATTCTCACCTGTCCAGTTCCACTCTGCACAATTTTCACCCCGGTCTCTGTCTGTAGGTCGGACTTCAGAGCCACTGAAAGGTACAGAATGGGATTTATGGGTGTAAAACAAAACCCTTCCCCCTAACCAATAGATCGTCAGCTTCATGTGACCCACAGCTTCATGTGACGGCTGTATTCAGTGCTGCAAAGACTCATTAATAGAAACAGAAAAATTCTCAATTTCATTTTCCTATAACAGGTTATAAAAATGCTACGTGGGATCTGCATTTGAAAAGACCTAGGCTGAAATTTAAATATTCATAATCCAGAGATTCGTATAGAATTTGCATTGCCTTTTTTATTCAGCTGTAATCCAGCTGCTATTTTGTTGGTATGACCTTGTAGAAATCAAACTTCCATATTAAGTGATAGCTGCTAATCAAAGACATCATAAAAGCATTACAAAAACCGAATAGATGGTAAAGAGGACCTGTAGTTTGCTGATACTTGCATGGAGTATATGGTGAATGTTCTTACATTCTGATTGGCCACCAACAGGCCAATCAGGAGCCACCCAAAATCTGGGGTAAGTCTGACTTGTTCTACAAAGTCAAAATCTTGTGCTAAATGGTGTTCCTCTTTCTAGAAACATCGGAGACAAACAGGGCATGTAGCAAAGATGAAGCAGTGGCCCTTTGTCATTCTCTCAACTGGAGCTCTGAAGAAGGGGCTCAATCACCAAGTCCCCCCCCCCCATCCTTGACCCAGCTTTGCCTCTTTCTAATCTTAAATTTAAAGCAGAGCTATAGTGCCGCATTCCAAAACTGCAAGCAGGCAGGACACATGATTGCTTGTCTGCTGCTGAAAACTGCAATCAGCCAGGTATGTTTAATTTATTGCAGAGAGATATCTCCTGTCCTTTCTGCAATAAAGAACCTGTCTGCTTGCAATATTTTATTCATTACATTTAGCTTTACTATTTTATCCATCAATGGATCAGAACCAGTGTTATATGAGATTCGCCAGCCATGGAATCCTTTTTCTCCCAGTACAAGTTCCCTTTAAATGCAATTTACAAATTCACAATCGTAATTAAATATTCATGACGCCAATAAGCCTAATTGAGTTTCACATCTTAGAAAAAAACTAAATTAACAGCATTCTAAATCTATATGTAGATGTCTGGAGTTTATACTGATGGGAATTTATTCAGAATCAATACTGCGGAGTTATTAACAGTATTAACAAGATCAGTGACACCACCCAGCTTTGTCAGTATGATTTACATTGCAAATTTCCTCATGCAAAGATGGGTGGTTATGACGCCACTTTGTGGCCAATGTATGTGTGTCTGGTTGTGACATTTTGGGGATGCTGAGTGTCTGGTTGTGAAATTTGGGAATGCTCTGTGTCTGGTTGTGACATTTCAAGGAGGCTGTGTGTCTGGTTGTGACATTTCGGGATTCTGTTTGTCTGGTTTTGACATTTTAGGGATGCTGTGTGTCTGGTTGTGACATTTCGGTGATGCTCTGTGTCTGGTTGTGACATTTCAGGGATGCTATGTTTCTGGTTTTTACATTTCGCTCTGTGTCTGGTTGTGACATTTCGGGGATGCTGTGTGTCTGGTTGTGACATTTTGGGAAGGCTGTGTGTCTGGTTGTGACATTTTGGGGGGGCAGTTTGTCTGGTTGTGACATTTTGGGGATGCTGAGTGTGTGGTTGTGAAATTTGGGAATGATGTGTGTCTGGTTGTGACATCTCGTGGAGGCTGTGTGTCGGGTTGTCACATTTCGGGGGGCTGTGTGTCTGGTTGTGACATTTTTGGGGGGTTTGTGTGTCTGGTTGTGACATTTCGGGGATGCTCTGTGTCTGGTTGTGACATTTAGGGATTCTCTGTGTCTGGTTTTGACATTTTTGGGATGCTGTGTGTCTGGTTGTGACAATTCAGGGATGCTCTGTGTCTGGTTGTGACATTTCGGGTATGCTCTGTGTCTGGTTGTGACATTTCGGGGATGCTGTGTGTCTGGCTGTGACATTTTGGGGAGGCTGTGTGTCTGGTTGTGACATTTTTTGGGGGGGGCTGTGTGTCTGGTTGTGACATTTTGGAAATGCTGAGTGTCTGGTTGTGAAATTTGGAATGCTGTGTGTTTGGTTGTGACATTTCGGGGATGCTGTGTGTCTGGTTGTGACGTTTTGGGGAGGCTGTGTGTCTGGTTTGACATTTTGGGGGGCTGTGTGTCTGGTTTGACATTTTGGGGAGGCTGTGTGTCTGGTTGTGACGTTTTGGGGATGCTGAGTGTCTGATTGTGAAATTTGGGAATGCTGTGTGTCTGCTTGTGACATTTCGGGGGGCTGTGTGTCTAGTGATATTTTGGGATGCTCTGTGTCGGGTTGTGACATTTCGGGGGGCTGTGTGTCTAGTTGTGATACTTTGGGATGCTCTGTGTCTGGTTGTGACATTTCAGGTATGCTCTGTGTCTGGTTGTGACATTTCCGGGATGCTATGTGTTTGGTTGTGACATGTAGGGATTCTCTGTGTCTGGTTGTGACATTTCGTGGATGCTGTGTGTCTGGTTGTCACATTTTGGGAAAGCTGTGTGGGGGTTGTTGGTTGGTGTTTGGGTGGGGGCAGGGAGGGAGGAGGCCTGTTTGTGTTGTCACGCCTCCCCCTCGGTAACATGTAACTGTTGTCATGGCAACCTCTTTTGATGTGACAAGTGCTGTGATTGTGACGAAGACAGCGATATTCTGGGGAGCTCACGGTGGCAGGGAGAGGGTACCAGACCCCCCATCCTACATACGCTCTCCCTGCCGCTCCCATCTCCGTCCTCCATCTCCTATCCTCGCATCATTGCTGGGTGCCCCCATCCCATCTTTTGTGTGCCGTCTCCCTTGTACTGCCCATCCACAGCCTCCGTCCTCCCGTCTCACTTTTCGTTTCTCATCACCTCCCTTTTCATTTTTCACCTTTCCATTCCGCCTTGTCTCATTTGGGACCATTTTAGACGGTAAGCCGTGTGGCTCCCATTCCCTCCCGTGTCACTGTTAGTTGGGCCGGAGCATTGTGTGTGTTACATGAAGGTACAGGGCCCCAGGCTCTCAGTATTGTCCCCATGTCCCCCTCCTTTCTCCTCCTCCTCCCCTTGGAGGGCTCTTTAAGGAGACAACGCGCGCCGAGCAGCTGCAATATTCCCCGCGCACATTAGGTAAGTTCCGTACAAGAGCACTTGTTCTCTTTTTTTTTCTCCTAGCTCCCTTCCACCTCTGTCTGTGGAAGTGGGTGGAGACCTGAAACATAGAAAAGCATCTTATTGATTTGGTATTGCCAATTGCAACATTTTTTGTAGCAAAATCATCTATTCTAAAGTTATTTTGTTTGACCTTTTTTCTTTCATTTGGGGTCTAAGAAATGTGTATCCCTGTTGTTATCTTGTCTTATTGTGACCTTGAAAAGGATCTTTTAACCATCCGGATGGATTGCAAGCTCTTGGGTCTATAAGAGGTTCTTAATGTCTGTAGTCCTTCAATGTTCAAGGAGCCACAAGTCCCAGCAGGTAACAGCAACATTTGGGAAATTAAATTTCCTAGCACTTCCAGCCATTGTGCTGCGGTGACTTATAGTTCCACTAGAACTGGCTTTGGGTTGGTTTATGGATTCCTTATATGGAACCAAAATATTTGTGAAGCTGAGGATTCCCCTCTGGACCTGTGTGTGTCTGTGCAAAGATCACAGTACCATGATTGGATGAAGGGAGGATTGACCTGCTGGATGGGGTTTATTCATTCATTAATAGAAAAAGTTATTCTGAAGTTTGTGAAAATTATCAGAATTGATTTGGATTGGATCAGATCAATCCAAAAGTCATAAAGCCATCAATTGACATTTCATCAACAGGGAAACAGAAATCCTTCATCAATGGAAGTATGCATCCCCGGCATCCCTTTGGATGTCCCTGCCCTTTCCTGTGTGCAGGCTTCTCCATAGGGTGCTGGGGATGCGTTCTTTCCCAATACAGGAGGGGCACCCTGCATATAAGGATTGGCTGGATAACCCGGCTCATCTCTTCCTTCCAAAGAAGAAGGGGCAGATAGGAACTTTAAAAGATTGGGGCAAGATCTGCATCATTATAGAAAATCCTGAGCTGTTGCAGGTTGGATCTTTTATTTAGACCTTTAGCATTTAGTTCCACTCTGTCCAAAGGGTGACAACACTGCTGTTACAGGAAGTAGAAAATGCTAGATCTAATGGCAGGATTGACAGGTAATACAATTTATGATGGGTGGGGGCACAGACTGCTTTATTATTTTAGTGACAGATTGTAGCATTATTAGGTTTCATAGTTATGTTGCACATATTCTGGTGCACAACCAGGTGAATGATTGGTATCTCCCGGGCATAGATGGATTCTTTGCCCCTTCAGCTCTGGTCTTGCTCTGAGACCTCCTCACACCTAATATTGGTGGTCAGCGAGGAGTGGTATCGATGGGGCAAAGAATCACCAATTGGCAATGCCATATTGTTTATTACATTTGCATTGGATCTGATGTTTATATAAATCTCGAATCTAAGAAATATTTACCATTGTATGGCGAGTATTACTAAGGTCCCAAATCCAAGTACTATGTGATGTACAAACCTCATTTAGTAAACCTTTATTATCTCTGAGACAAATTTGTGTCTCAGACCCTCCCCCTCCCAGACACTACAGCTCACAGTGGGAGCGTTTCAGTGCTGTGTATTCAGAAAGAAATGGGTGTGGCTGGGTGTGGCCAGGTGCTGGATGACAGGCTTGTGTATTAACAGGGACAATGCTGATAGCCACGCCCCCCGCAGCATCTTCTCATCCCACTGTACTGCAAGCAGGCACAGCCTATATGAGAGTGACAACTCTGCTCTGAATTCAGAAGTAGTGAAGTACCGTTGTCACATCATCACAGGAAACTAGATTAGTTGGGCTTTACTGTAAGGATCAACTGGTATTTGTGTGACTTAGCAGAAGAACGGTGTGAAAATAAAGATGTATAATAAATGGTGGCTTATTAGTGGTACGTCAGCAGCTCAGCCCTCCCTGTTACCCCTCCCAGCAGTAACTCAGCAGCCCAGCTTACCCCGCTCCCCCTCCAAGCAGTGATTCAGCTTCTTTTCAGATTTCTAAGCTTTAAGATAAACACAGAACATGCATTGTGTGTGTGTGTGGACGATGGGGGGGGGGGGGGGGGCTTAGTGAGAAGGACAATCATGACTCACCGTATCCAATCAAATTACACCTACGCCAGTAATATCAGTAAGACGATGATTTGTGATTGGTTAATATGAATATCTACTATTTGCATAGCCCTTCATATTGCTTTACATTTATTTATATTCTTGTTATTCTTTTATAGTTAAAGCGTACCTATACTCAGAATTTTCACTTTACATAAAAGGGTAGAAAACCCTTTTTTGTAGGGTAAAAATTCATTTTTTTTTTTTTTTTTCAGTGCAACACCCTTTTTTTTAGGAAAAGGGTGCAGCACCGCCCCCTAATTCTCAGTCCCCTAGGTGGTTGAGAATGAGTGGGAGTACAAAGCCTCCCGGGATACCTACGTCACGCATCCTGGGAGGCTCTTGGGTGCTCCTTCTACGCATGCCTGAGATGCATCTCGGGCATGCGCAGAAGGAGCCTTTTTGCTCAAAGAGAAAAATTTGCCCATCTCACGCATGCACAGTGAGATCTGCAGTTTTTTTTAATCCTACGTCACCCCATCTCATGCCTGGGTCGAGTGACGTTGGATGAAGAACCAGGAAGAGAAGATGAAGATGGCTCCGGGACAATGCAGGACCAGGTGCTGGACATCCCCCGGAGTCTGCCCAGTGGGATTGAAGGTAAGTGTGTTTTTGTTTTTTTGAGTATAGTTCCTCTTTAAGTAACCATTATGATATTTCTGGAAGATCCCTCCCTAAATTTTATGTTTTCTTCACCCGCAGCGCAGTAACGGCACCACCTACCCTCACGCCACTCATTTTGGCGATACGTTCCGTTTTGTCCTCCTCATCTTCATTGCCTTGGCTTGTATCGCCGGGATAGTCATCGCCTCAGCCGTCATCTTCTGCCTCCGCCAACATGCCAAGCAACGGGAGAAGGAACGCCTGGCCGGACTGGGACCCGAGGGGGCCGGAGACTCCACGTTTGAGTACCAGGTAAACCATTTAGTAGGGACTCGAGTTTACTTTTACTTAGTTTCTTATTGAGCATTTACTACAATCTGTCCTGTGTGTGGCCCCCAAGGACTGGAGTTTGAGACTTGAGCTCAGACACTGATGTTAGATGAGAAGATCTAACAACGTCCATGATAGGAATGCTCTCCTTACAGCAAACAGACCTTGTAAGGGAGGTAGGGAGCTTTAAATGACAACCACGGACAGTGCTGTGTAGAACTCATGAAAATAGAAAACAAAGTCACCAGCCCTCCAAAGTACTGGATTCTTGTAAAAAGCAGACGTAAACTCAACATTTTCACTTAAAAACATTTTCACATAAAAGGGTAGACAACTATTATATGTAAAATTATGAAAGCATTGTCACAATATGTTGAAAATCTAACCTTTTAGGGCCATGCAGGGTCCCTTCTTCAAGGCAACATAGTGACAAAAGGTGAAGCATGCAGAACCTTTATATACCCAGGGAAATGCCCCTGTAACCCCATAGTCTGCCCATCCAGACATGAATAACAACCCAGATGTGGCAATCAGTAAATGTATAAAATAAAATAGCACACCTAAAACATATCAATGACACCAAGGGTCATTTATTTGGGTGGCATGATCTGTGCCTGAAGAAGGGAGATATGGCCCCTGAAACGTTGGCTTATCATCATGTGACAGTGTTTTTATAATAAAGCAAGAATGCTGTACATTGGAGTGCTAGTGACTTTGTCTTATGTTTTTGGGTGAGAAGAGCTAACTTATGATCAGTGTTGCAATCTGTCCCAGATCTGTTTTTAATGTACAGTGCTGGGTAATATGTTGGCACTTTAGAAATACTGTTTAATATTATTATTATGATTATTATTAATATTATTAATATTCTGTTGGGGTCAGGGAGCTGTGTAAACATTCATGTAATTTTACACCTAACTAATCTAACCATGTCTTATGACGCTGGTCCTGTCCGGATTCTGCATAGCCATGCCGGGACATAAAAGGCCTTCATCAAACTGTAACCACAAGGTTGGAATCATAGAGTTGTCCACAGGATCCTTGTAAGCTGTAGTGTTATCTGCGCCCATCACTAGCAACCCCTGAACTCAATAATAGTGTCGCTGTTATGTACTTCTGTAGTTCATAAATCTGAGATTTGAAAGTTCCAGAAGGTTTCCTGCTAAATTATTTTGGGACAGAGTTGGGATTTTATGTTTTGCTATTTTAAGTTATACAGATTGCCTTTTAAAAAATTTCTCTCCATCTCCAGGATCTCTGCAGACAGCACATGGCAGGAAAGTCTCTGTTTGGTCGCACAGAGGGTAGCGGGGCAGCCGCAGAAAACTCTCGTGTCAGCAGCGTGTCTTCCCAATTCAGCGACGTTCCGCAACCCAGCCCCAGTTCACACAGCAGCACCCCGTCCTGGTGCGAGGAACCTGTGCAATCCAACATGGACATCTCCACCGGTCACATGATCCTGGTAGGGGGACCCAGCATAGAAAATATATGTAGGGAAGGAAATATTGCTGTATTGTGTAACAACCAATTAAGTGACTGCATTCATTCCTGTTCTAGTACCAGGAAAAAAAACAGGTTCTGACTTAGAGATTTCATCATGTGTGTCAGGGCCAATAAACATAATGCCCAACTTAAGGCAAAATTCTAAAAATAAAACTAAATTTTTATTGGGTTTATAGAATTTATAAAATAAAACAAAGATTCCCCAAAAATAGTTAGCATTGTTTTAGGATGTCCTCAGTGTTTTGGGCTGAATAATATGAACAACATCCAGGAAAGAAGGGCTATTGGGGACTCCAGGAAAGAAGAGGATGATTTGCTCATTGTGGGGAAACTGAACCTGGGTTTGGGGGGAGCGGTTTAGCATGAAAAACCTACTTTAAGAGTTAGGTGAAGGGCTCTGAGCTGCTTTGATGTTGGGGGTTATAGTGACCCCTTTTATAGTGACTGACAAAAAATATTATAATTCAGTTCAGCTATGCTCAGTCTGGCCCTGAGGTTGCGGTGGGGTTACTGCTTCCTCATGTCAGTGAACTGCAGCCTGGGGGAGATGCAATAAGCAGCTTCTACCCACAGCACCCCCAAGGAGAGTGAATGGGAAACTGAACCCCTCACTGACACCTGCTGTTAAATCTGCAAATGCTGATTCTCTAAGAACCATAGCTGCGGTGTGAGTGACCGATGAAGGTGCCAGCCACCAGGATCTTGCTGCGGGTATGAAAGTGCCCCTGGGGTTCACATCTATTTTAACATCTGCATACAAAGCTAAATTCCATCACATGACCTCCTGATTATTCAGATGTTGGGAGTCTGTGTATTCCAAATATTTATTTTCGGGATGTTTGGTCTCATGTTTCACTGTAAACAGTTTTTATTTATACCCAAAAACTTTTTTTCTGTTTTGGATAGAATTGGTAAAGGTTTAAACCTCACACTGTCAAGTAAGTTGCAAATCTAAAAAAAAAGATTGGGCTATAGATCCACTTTAGGCATAGTTTCTGATTTGTACATCTGGTCAGTAACAGCACTTCCTGCCAGCTGACAACGCTAAGCTGCTATTTCATGTTTATCAGCAGCGTGGTCAGCCTGGCATGGAAGCTGCATCAGTTGGCTTTTGGGCTTCCTGTTTGATGGTTGATGGACTGAGTGTTTGTTACTGAGTGAAATTTGATGTTTAGAACCTTTAGAAGCTCTGTTTCTGTTCCTCCCCTCAGGCGTACATGGAAGATCATTTGAGAAACAGAGACCGCCTAGCAAAGGAGTGGCAGGGACTGTGTGCATATCAAGCAGAACCTAATACTTGCACCATTGCCAAGACGGATGCCAACCTTAAGAAAAACAGGAATTCAGAATTTGTTCCTTGTAAGTGTAATAAGCAAAACTCATTCCACCTGCTGGTTGGACAGCTCTGGCTTTAACAATGCAGGAGTTGGGCCAGACCTCTACAGAGATATTGCTGCTTCCACACAGAGAGCAAAGATATTTATACTCCTGTAGTCTCATATTAATGCTACCTGGTTTTGGTTTTTCCTGTGCTATTCCTTTGGGGGATTGTGTGCCTGCAATGTGTGAATGTTTTATGACTATACTTGGTGAATGCTTCCAAGGGTATCTACCCAGCACTTATAAAAATGATCTGATCAATGTGCACTTATAATTGTAATCTCTGTTATTTGTTAATATATAGTTGCACATATATCAATTTTTATTCCACCTTTAGGAGATTCTTTGCTTTTAAGAAAAAATATCTGTGTAAAGAACCCTACAAAATTACCCCATCACTCCCTTCGTTGCCTGCTGGTGCCCCAAGTCTCGCGGATAATGTGACCTCCCATGTGACCAGCCTTTCACTAGAATCAGTCACTGTCACATGACATGACTGCCCCCCCTAGTGTCTGAAGGCAGATCTCATCTTGGGACTACACAATGATTGGTGCTTAAGTTGTAGACAACTGACAACCAGGTAGGGCTGACACCACTCAGTCCACAATGTTACAGTCCACGGTGTTATCAGCTCACAATAGGCCTTGTGAGTGTTTAGTGGGAACATTAGTGCATTTCTGGCAGATCATAGAGCAATTTTCTCTAACTGCAGGGTGTTTAAAGGGTTTAAACGCTGGGAAAAGTGCATTTATTGCAAAGATGCATTGCATATTTTTTGCACTGGCAAGCAACATTATAGCATTACATTTACTTTATCTTATAAAATGGCACATGCATGAATTTGTATGATTGTGCTATTATTTTAAATGATTTCCAATCGCCCATGTGTGCCCCATATGTCTTTGTAGTAAATGTCATGCCTGCAGCAGTCATTTCTCTTGAGATCACAACTAATAATATTTCTGTGTAGATGACCACGCTCGTATCAAACTGAGGAGTGACAACAACCCGTCCCGGAGCGATTATATCAATGCCAGCCCTATTGTAAGTAGATAGTAAGATAAAACACTGCAGCTCAGGTTGTCACACCTTTGTCTCCTTCTCCTCTTGTCCATTCATACAAAGCACAGCAATAATCACCTTTTATTTCTAGTGGAATAATAATATCTTATGAAATATTGCACAAAAACATTTTTATAGCTCATTCAGACAGATAAATACTGGATAATAATAATATTATTATTGGTAGGCAAGACCATAGATAATAGGGATTTCAAACATGTCTAGATACATTCATTTTTCTTTTTCTGCCCCAGATTGAACATGACCCACGTATGCCTGCTTATATCGCCACGCAGGGTCCGCTGTCACACACCATCGCAGACTTCTGGCAGGTGAGATGGAAATATTAAAGGTGTTAATGTACCATTGTGCAGATACTCTTCTTATTGCTCAGCGCATGATGTGTATAAAGAAGAACTGATGGGGCTATTGGCCCCTGAATTGACTACATAACAGACCACCCATGGCATGACACTCTTTCTGCTCTCCTAGATGGTTTGGGAAAATGGTTGCACTGTCATAGTAATGTTAACGCCATTGGTGGAGGACGGAGTCAAACAGTGCGATCGTTATTGGCCTGATGAAGGCTCCTCCCTCTATCACATCTATGAGGTTGGTACATCTGTTATTTGTGTATTTGTATCTCTGCTGCTCCCTGGTGGCAAAAGAGGGAATATCAGCTCAGGAACTTGAAGGACCTTTACCAAGCCAGAACTCTTCTTCTCAGGTGAACCTTGTATCGGAACATATTTGGTGTGAAGACTTCCTGGTTCGCAGTTTTTATTTGAAGAACGTTCAGACCCAGGAGACGAGGACCCTGACGCAGTTCCATTTCCTGAGTTGGCCAGCAGAGGGCATTCCCAGCAGCACTCGCCCCCTGCTTGACTTCCGCAGGTGAGCTTCTGCATTAAAATACACATTCATGTCATGAGATTGTTTCTGATTTTATATGATGGTTTATGTATGTTTCAGGATATAAAGCCGGTCATATAGTATACAATGTAATTGGCAAGTTCTATACAACAGATATCAGCATGGGGCTAACCTGTATGTTACTCATATACCTTAGATGTAACACTGCTCCCTCATTTATAAAATAGTATTCTGCACTGATATTCTACCTGCACTGTGTCTTTGCATGCTTTTTCCCCACCCAAGCTGGAAGTCAGATTTGCTCTGGTATGACCCTGTACCCAGTCTGGTTGTTGGCTCCTTCTTCCTTCTTCTTCTCTCAGCCCATGGCCGCCCCTGTCATTTTTGTGATTTGCAGCTTGTAATTTTAGTCTCAGTTGCATAGTCACAAAAGTGATCATGAGCAGGTGGGACACATCTCCGGAAACACAGTCCGCTCCTGCATCTGCAGACAGGTGGCGCTAGCAAGTCTTAGACATTTAAAGTGCAAAATCTAGAATGATATACATGATGCTGTCTGTTCATATTATTAACACAGCTATTCTTCTTTGGCTGGCCACCCTTGTAACATAGTTATGTGCTTTTGCCTGCAGTTTTTTGGGTCCTGGAACAAATATGCACAGATCTGGTTTCCTGACATGTTTTTAGTACATGTGTGTTACCCATCACCCATTAGTACATAGCCCTTGAGCAGAAAAGGCTCTATTTATAAACTATTCCCCCAGTCAATTCCTTTGAAATTTGTGATGGTGAATTGTATGGTTGCATTTTTCTACAGGTCTCCTAATAACCCCCCTAGCGCTATTCCTGAGTGTGACTCGGGGTGGATTTTACTTGCAAAAAGCGGTAAACACTAGTTACACTTGAGGTCACTAAAAACAATAAAAAACCCTATTTACCTTATTCCTTTGGCGTCTCCGGGCGTCCTGCTCGGGCGGCGTCCTCCTTCTCCGATCTTCTCCTGTTGACTGTAACCCTTTTTGCATAGAAGTACTGACAGAATAAGGGTGCTTAGGGGGTTAAAACGATTACTTGTTCTGCCATCTAGTGGCCAATCATCAAAAGTGCACAGCTGTTTTAATAGGACTGGGGTGTCAAAACTCTGGCAAAACTGTGGGTTCAATCTGTCCCGGCACATCCTTTTTTTTGCCCCCAAAAGAAATCCTAATATAAATTCCAGCTGGCCGGCTGCTACTGCAATCCGTAGTAACGGCGGGCCAGCTGCAATTCATATTAAGCTGCTGTTCTATGGACGCAAGTACATTGCCACTACTACAATTCCTGGCATCACTCATGTCTCTAGACCAGCGGACTCTCTGCCTATGCATGGCCCCACAAATTTACAAGCGCAAGTGATGCCGGGAATTGTAGTGGCGGCATCACTCGTGTCTATTAAACAGCAGCCTATGCTTGGACCCGGCAGAGTCTATACTGACAGGCAAGCTCAATATTCAAGAATTATCAGGATTATTATTATCAGGAATTATCATGGAGCTATTGCTCTATTCATTCATTTGGTTTCATATTGCATTCTCTGGCAAAGTAAAACAATTAATTTCAATAGGATGAAACGAGAACACATGAGAAGAGCATGCAGTAATATGGAGTGAATAGATCTAAATTATTAGATCAATCCACTGCATATTACTGCATGCTCTTCTCATGTGTTCTTGTTTCTTCTTATTGAGATTGTTTTTTCAAAAAATTTAAAGTTTGACCCACGACTTGGTTTAAGCTTTTAATTTCGCCCCTCTGTGTTGTTTGAGTTTGACACCCCTGCAATAGGAAATAAATAGGAAAGAAGCAAATATTATGAGCTACTTGAAAAGGGAATAATTTATATAAAGAACCCAAGGTGCAAATGTAAAGCAAGTATCAGTATCACAGACCTGGAACATGAAGCGAAGCAAGGATCAGGATGACAGCTTTAGAACATACTGTTAAGCATTAGTCAATGGTGGTTTGGTCATTTTGCATTGGACGTGCTTGCTGCACATAAGAGGAATACATAAAAACATAAAAAATATACAATAGTTGGTGGATGGATTTAGAAAAAATAGAACACATGACTGATATATTTTTGTATAAAATATTGTGTATTTTTCACCCATGTTTTTACAGCTGGCAGCATGTCTTTAGAATGACTGCCACGTACTTTATGGGTCAAACAGATGGCTGAAAGAACGTTGTACAGCTTAGTCGATTTCATTTGAAAAGATTTTTTGAACATGAGTCAACAAGAAACGACAGCTGCATCTAAATCTCCAAATATTTTATATAGTTGATTGTGTTTTGTTTAACTTTGTTTAACAGTTTAACAGTTTGGCAGTTTGTACACAAATATGGATGTGTGACAGGTCCACTTTAAATGTAATAAAGTTACAAATATCTAACATTCTCATTTGTTGTCTTGTGTTACAGGAAGGTAAACAAGTCTTTCCGCGGACGTTCCTGCCCTATTATTGTGCACTGCAGGTATTGTCACTTCTTGCAGTTATTAGTAATAAAAGTCCATATCAGCCAATCATATGTTTTAGGTTTTTTAGCTTTTCATGTTAGGCATTTAAAACTGAGGTCATATTGGTAGTTATTTTGAACACACGCACTTACGTTGTCTCATTAGCAGATCAAGACAGCCAAGGAAATGGTTGTACCACTTATAGCCACTGAGTAGTACACAGATTCCAAACTGAATCCCAAGGTCTGTAATGAACCAGGACACAATATGACACTTGTGTGTGTATGACATATATGTATGCTGCAAAATGCAGCAAGAAAGTTTATAGGTTTCTATCGCTGACCTCCCCCTCCTAAAATGTTAGGTGTCTGGCTGTCTCAGTCTTCGGTGCAGTGACACAACAAACATGCAGCAACTGCTACCCTTTATACAAGAAGGAACAAGAAGGAGGGTGGACAGCTAGCAATATTCACCAACAGCAGGCTTATATTTACTGATACATATAGATAGATATCCCTGTTCAATTTAAAGTGCAGGTATCATTTAATATTTTGCTCATCATGTGTCTTGATATTTAAACATATTTTTTTTATTCCAGTGATGGAGCTGGAAGAACAGGAACCTATATCCTCATAGACATGGTCCTCAATCGCATGGCTAAAGGTAAGGAAGAGATCACATAAATCTCCCCCTTCGTCACTACAACATGTAATATGTTGTCGCTATATAAATACTGTTTATTATTAATAATAATATTAAAAACTGAACCTGATTGCGAGATATTTATTAAAGGGCCAATGCAACTAAAGGACAAATTATAGAGAGGTCCTGTTAACATTCAATAAATTTAATTGTAAAAATCATTACTGAAAGTACTTTGGTTATGTTGTGCTGTATATACTACTAGGTGGTTGGTTTTCATTGTTCATTGTCCTCTATTCCTTGGCCATGAGAATATGAAATGTATGGATGATATATATTCACATATATATTCATATATATGTGAACTATTGAGCCAAATGTTTGTGGACACCCAGCTATCACACCTAATGTAATGTAATCTGTATCACGTTTCTGTGTGTTCTCGGTGCAGGTGTGAAGGAAATTGATATTGCTGCCTCACTGGAGCACGTCCGGGACCAGCGACCTGGGATGGTGCGGACAAAGGTAAAGAGTCCCCCTCTATATGTTGTTATACAGGAGTGTCGCATGTTAGCATTTATGGTGTCCATACCAGAGGACCAGAGGATCTCTTTTATTCAACATAAAACTACATCTTTCAGGTCTCCTGCTTGCTTGCCCAATATTATTCTTTGTATCTTTTTATTAGACACAAAAATGTTAGGTGGCCCCAATGACTAACATGGACATGTGGCAAATAGGAGGCGCGGTGCCAGACGGTGGGCTTCTCAAGCCTGGCCAGCATTTGCATGATACATTTGTGAGGGTTTGGGGCTTGCATGCTGCAGAAGAGATGCTATAGAGTCTGGGTGCGGGTTTGGCAGTTTTAAAACTTGGGAGAGACATATTTCTTTGCAAAGTTATTTGGCTTTGTTTTCATTTTAATGTGACACGCCACCAAAGATGATATTTGGTGAACAGTGGATGGTGATGTGTTAATCCAATTCCTGGGTCCAATACCTCATAAGACACTACTGATGAGATCTTATTTTTATTGTGTCTGTATTTGCTAGCCCATTATAGAATGCAGACCCTGGGGGAGACCTGCATGTTGGAGATCCCAAAATATAAGCTATTAGAAAATAGTAGTCAAGGTCACAGTTTCTCTGAAAAATATATTTCTTTACAAAATCTCCCCATGACCATGCAAAAGAACAGAGCTGGTATGCAATATGGTCCCAACCATGTCACCTGTTCATCCTCCCAGAGCAGAACAGCAGTTTTTGTAGCTAGCCATGGATGCCGTTCATATACAGTTTTGACCAAATCCAATAGCATTAATCTGGTATCCGTCAATTTAAAGCAGGCTTATCCACATTGGATAAATCATTTATCAATAATTCCTTTTTTTTCAGGATCAGTTTGAGTTTGCCCTCACAGCGGTGGCAGAGGAAGTGAATGCAATCTTGAAGGCTCTGCCACAGTGAGATTGACCCAGCTGCCCCACTTGGTGTTGTGACATTGCGCCTGTCTTACAAAGATGGCAGCTCCACCGTCCTCAAATATCCATTGATGTGCTCTCTACTCTTCATGCCAGAAAACCATGGCTGCCCTTTTATGCCCCTAATGCCTATTTGCCTTTCCAAGCATCTACCCCTCTACTGCCTGATTTTTCTTATCCCAGACTTTGCTACCTCTTCCCCCATGCTTTACCCCTAAGCTGCTAGTACCTCATTGTCATCTAGTCATTTCTGTTCATCGTTTTCCAATAGCAGACATGCTCCAAGTCTGCCAAGGTCCCCAGGGTGAAATCCCAGAACTACATTTTTTTACACTCCTTGGTTAAATTGAGTTAGCCTAAGTGTTTCTAGAGTAACAACACATATGGGCAAGATGTCTGAAGTTACTCATGTTAGTCTTCAGGTCAATCAGAGTCCTTGTGGAGCCCTTTGGATCCTTGACTTAGACTACACATGGAAAGACCACTTCTGCCTAACCTTGCAGTGGACGCAGTAACATTACATTCTTTACATGCTGCTGTGTTCTGATTCAGGCAGACAAACATGGGCAGTCTTTAAATTTATCTTTGAAAAAAGTAGAACCTTCAAAGGTTAAAAACTGGATATTGGGTCTGCTGGCATCAAATGTGATCATAATGGCAGCAGCACAAAGGACACTACGGATCCATAAATATACAGATCAGCAAGACATCCATACTAATAACATCAAATGTAAAGTAAAGTATCTGGCATTTAGGTGGGCGCTTTCACTATATACAATCACTTCTGACACACAGATTGGTTGTAGGACAAATTCAGGTTCCAGAGCCAAGGGTTGAGGTCATAGAACTACACAACTTGACAAGTCTGTAACATCAGACATGTCATGTAAAGTCAAGGTAATTCCAAGCCGAGCTGTTATTGGATGAGGGCATTTGGCACGTACCAACAATGCCAAACACCCACTATCACTGTTCTCTAAGTCATTCTGTCCTGTTGTATCTTCTTTGTTTCTAAATATGCTGCATTCTCTGCTGGGGACAGATATGGGGGAAGGTATATCTGAGACGAGGTAGCCCATCCACTACCCCAGCCTTACACCTCCTTTCCTTTTCATACTGCATTGTATAGACATTCGCCACCACCAAAAAAAAAAAAAAAGAGAATCATTTCTAGAGAAATATAATAGACTTTAATTTTGTATCTTGATGTGAATAAAGTATTTGTGTTGGGTTTGTGCAACTGCAAACAAGTTGTATGGTGTCATTCTTCTCTTCCTTGTATTGTGTGAATGTCTCAACACCGAGAAAAATAAACCGATACTCATCACCAATATTGGAACTATAAATATCAGTTTGTAATGTTGTTGTAGCCATAGATTCACATGGCCTCTATATTAAACACATCACATTTACACAAATACCCATGCATTGAAATATTCACATTTTGTAAGACTGTAGACCTATGGTTATCCTAAGCATGTTTAAATTCTGAAATCAGTTTGAAGTATCAACTACTTTTTGTACGTAGTACCTAGTTTCAAAGTTCATTCCCCATGTTCATGAAAATTATTACACAATATTTATATAGCCCCAACATATTATCCAGCACTGTACAGTCATAGTCATATAAAGTCAGCTAGCTGTTCCTCAAAGGAGCTCACAATCTAATGTCCCTACCATAGTCATATGACTTTAATACAATCTAAGGCAAACCCAATTAACCTAACTGCATGTTTTTGGAATGTGGGAGGAAACCCACGCAAACACTGAGGGAACTTGCAAACTCCATGCAGATATTGTCCTGGCCGAGATTCAAACCTGTGACCTAACATTGCAAAGACCAGAGTTCTAACCTCTGAGCCACCATTCTGCTGTATTCATTTTAAAAATATTCCCCCTACTGGAGGTCAACACCAAACTAAAAAAAAAAAATAATTCAAGTCCTTATGGAGCTGGATTTCTACACAGCCTGATTTATTAAAGCTCTCCAAGTCTGGAGAATTTCCATGAGGAAGCCTAGGTGGTCCAAAAACCTAGAATGGATCTAGTACAGCAT
This sequence comes from Pyxicephalus adspersus, assembly GCF_032062135.1. Lineage (NCBI taxonomy): Eukaryota > Metazoa > Chordata > Amphibia > Anura > Pyxicephalidae > Pyxicephalus > Pyxicephalus adspersus. Next base: position 32,872,133 of record NC_092864.1, read on the forward strand.
TAAAAACATTTTCCAAATAATAGCAAAAATAGAAAAGAAATCCACTCCAGATTGGCTGGATTACCAAGGTTCTCCCATGAAAGTCTATATTGTTCAGTCTTGGAGAACTTTAATAAATCAGTTCTTGATGGACTAGAAAGACAACTTCACAAAGCTGTCTTTACCAAGCATTAGCAATGTAATTTAAACTCAATCATTTGTATACAACCTTTTGGCTGAAAACTGGGGGATATATATTTTCTTGGGAGAACCTTAGTAATCCAGCCAATAGTAGTATTGTTGCTACAATTACAATCACTTACTGTTACAATGACAATGTTTTTATCAGGCAGAAAATGGCAACACAGGAATAGAGCAGGAAAAGGCTAAGTCCTTATCAGCTTTTTTTTTTTTTTTGTGGTTTGTGTGTCCTTGTTGAAAATTTACACTTATACTTCTTGAATGCTGAAACCAGTACTGACACTTTGAGCGTGATTTAAGAAAGCTCTCCAAGGCTGGAGACGATACACTTTCACCTGTGAACCTGCGTTATCCAGCAAACCTGGAATTCATTTTTAAAATGTCATTAGCTATTTGGTAGCTATTGCACTCACCGGTCCCCGTTCCATTGCTGGCACCACCATTGTTTTCCTTGGATGTTTGGCCATTTTATAGGCTGGGTGGGGATTATATAATTCCTGTGTATACCAATGGAGTTCATTTTCTCCCAGCAGAAGATCAGAGAACAGACAGGTCAGTTTTATTCCCTTTCCATTATCACCTTTCCATTTCTAAAATAGTGGCGCTATGGTAGTGCTTCAAAAGCAAATCAGTTCCATTTAAGTGGCAATGTTCTTTAGTAATATTGCTAAACTTGTGCACCTTATAAAGTAGCCACCAATTGTAAATACATTTCTCAGACTAATGTTAGTTCAACTGATCTCCAATATTCATCAGATACCTGTACAATCAAAAGAAATTGGCAGCGTGACTATTTGAGATTCTTCTGATTCATCTCTCCATACTGCTCACTTTGGGTCAATCAAATTCAGAATTCATTTGATTAATTCAATTGGCTGCTCTAGCAAATGATATAGCCAGGTGATGGAGATGGGACAGGCAAGTTTTACAGAAACATTACACACGGTGAGATCTTTATTAAAAGTGGTCTGGTTTAATTTAGTAAAGTCTTTCCATGGTACACACATATTGGACTTTTCTGATGAGATATTGTGATGTAATACAACAATGCCGAATTCGGTCCATTGGGAAATTATCACTATTGCAGTCCCTTAGCACAGTTCAAGCATAAATAACTAGCAATGAGTTAGATTCTGCAAGCTCTTTTTATAGAAATATTTATAACACTCAGCCACACAGTCCTGCATCCGTATATACATTTCCCCTGGGTCCAGCCCCTATAAAATCCAGCGAGTGCTATAGCCCACCCCAGAGCATCCAAATGAAAAGTCTTATTCCAGTGTAGTGAACAAGGATCCCCTGAATCTTTCATGATAGTACAGCCCACAATGTCATACCAGCTCGCAGGGAAGGTGCATTGTGTGTGGGATGGGGGAAAGCTTGCCTGTGCTCCCCTGGCACCCAACCCCAGCCAGCGTCGGCACACTGAAGTGTATGTGACTTCGATCTCAGAACACACCTAGTGAGAAAAGCAAGACATTCAGTAGGCAAATAATTCACGGGTGTGTGTGTTTAAACAACAATCAGCATATGGGTGAAAGAATAGATCCAATCAAGATGTAACATCTGTACAGCACATTCGCCAGTTGACATGGAAGCTGAAGGCAAGGCAGACATAGGCTTATAGTTCAGGTTGCAGAAAGCAAAGTACAGAAAGAAGCTCCTCTTCACTGTCCAGTCACAGGGTGGGGGAAGGTCTATGACTGCCTGGGGTCAGAACAAATAATGGGCGTCATTCAAATCCAGAAGACTAAGGATATGTTGTGGTGGAAAACAAGTACTGCACTGTACAGCTACAGATTAAAGCCACATACTGCAGAATATTGGATATAAATCTTCTTTAAAGACCACATTGCTCTACTTCTGTTTAGCTGTGTCTGCAGAAGATTTAGTAAGTAATCAAAGTAAAGTGATACATTTGGTCTGATTTATTAAGCTTTATTTATTTTATTAGCTATCCAAGGCTGGATACACTTTAATCAGTGAAGCTGGGTGATCCAGCAAACCTGTAATGGATTTAAGGGCATGTTTGAATCCTGGACCAGTTCCATTCCAGGTTTGCTGGATCACCCAGCTTCACTGATTCTCTCCAGCCTTGGAGAGCTTTAATAAATCAGACCCATTTTCTGCAACAAAGCACCCATGATACTAGTAATGGTCTGGCCATTGTCATCTCTTCACCCCCAGCTTGTGACTAAAGTAAAGCTTATAATTCTGATGATTTTATCCCTCTGCTCTCTCCTCCTGCCATTGCATTTTTTGTCAGGACTGATGCATTAAGCGCAGCTGACTGGCTCATGGTCCCCCCACCCCTTCCTCCCTCCTCTCCCCGTCTGGGGGTCACTGTACAAAAGGTTACAATGTATAAAAAAATGTAATAAACTTATAATTACTTTTCACAACTACATATCAATATCTACCAAGAGTTCAGCTTTAGCACGTAACATTTCCAAAGCACATCATTTTTTCCACCAATAATTTTGACCCATGGGGACAGTGGAAGGATGAAAAGTAGGTGAAAAAAAAGATCTTGTTCACAAAGATCATTAGGCAACTGTGAGATCTTCCCTAAAAGTGTAATAAACCAAGGCTCATGCATAAAACTGATAAAGTGTAAGATTCATTGTATACACCATATCCAGATTTAACACACAAAATTGAATTTTAAAAATGTCCAGGGACTGCTAATCAACAACAAAATAGAACTTTGCCTTTTGTTCTCCTGCATTTTTCATGTAATAATGTATAGTTGATATTCAACCTGTCTGCAGTCTGCACTGTATGTACGCCCCAGAGTGTACTTTCTATCTGCCATGAAGTTTAGCCTTAAAACACTTATGATTTATTTTATACATGAGCCCCATGTAAATTCAGAGAAGGACTTGGCTAAAAGAGAATTATTTGGCACAATAATACAAGGCCGCTGTGATGTCACCAAAATAAGGACATCACAAATGGTTCCAGCATCCAGTAAACAATATTTTCAAGGCATGTACATGTCTACAATATAAAGTCCAAGTTGATTTGGCAATTGAGTAGGAAGCCCACCCCTGGGGAACAGAGGAAAAAAGAAGTGAAAGAGACAAGCAGCTACATGCAGAGAGCTAAAGAGAAATCTCCAGCGGGTTAGTCCAATCATCGTGTTCAGCAGACATCAGGATAGAGGAGGCAGTGTTAGGGTAAGACGCAAAGCTTGTCTCCTAATTGAATTTTAAAGTGCCAGCACATGGGTTTGACATGCTCAGCAGTGGGCTGCTTTCCACCATTTCATTTCTGTAGGAGCAGACAGCACAGAGACAGACGCAAACACTGGAGATATCAGATATCTGAGACCTCATCCAATACGACATTGCATCTTTTTAGCCAACAACCCAAAGTTGTTATTAAGTTGATGAGTAAAAATTGTGACTGCCCCTAGCAGATGTAACATCTGTTTTTTTTCTTTTTCTGGTCTTTCTGTGGGCTATTTGCTCCTCCACTAATTCTCCCTTCTTGAATGTCTTCATTCGGCATCGGCTGTTGCTTTATCGCTTCCCTGTTTGGGCTCTGGAAGTCTTTTATCAAATGTGACTGCGGATTCGGCTGTTCTGGCGCCACCTGTTGGTGCCTTTGCTGATCTGCAATTACCTGATGTCTTATTTGGTGTACTGCTCCCAACTGGTGCCTTAGCTGATCTATGGTCACCTGATGATGCCGTAGTTGATCTGCTGTCACCTGATGATGTCTCAGCTGATCTGCGGCTCCCTGCTGGTGCTTGAGCTGATCTACAGATACCTGATGTCTCAGCTGGCCTGCAGGCAACTGGTGGTGTCTAAGCAGATGTGCTGTGTGTCCCTGCGCTTTTAACTGTCCCAGTGCCTCCTGCACCTGCCCTTTCCCTGCTCTCTGTTTTATTCTCACACCTGCTTGGTGCTGCCCGGTGGCCTCCATCTCAGAGAGGCTGTAGGCCATGGCCAGTTGCAAATCCTCATCTTCATCGTCGCTGTCCAGCACCATGTAAGCGGGGACGGCACTCTGAGATCTCTGGATGTTGTGTGGCGACACCCTGGGGCGGTCGTTGGAGGTTTCTACGTTTGTCTGGTGATCCCGTTTGCTCATCTCTAGAGCCAAAGCAAGTTCATCTTCTACCCCTGCAAAACAACCAGAAAAGTTAGGATTCCATGCAAACCTTTATAAGCCAAAACAACCAACAGCTTAGAGATCATCAAGGCCCTTTGTGCACAAACATTCAGATTAAAACACAATTGTATGCATATAGGCAAAGCTGGCACCCTGAGCCCCTTAAACCTAAGAAAGGAAAATTACTGAAATGCATTTCCAGGTGGCTACTGTTGTCCCATAAGCTAAGACAGGTGCCTGGGGGCATACTTACCCTGGATAATGTAAGCAAAATTAGGTATTCTCTTCCCAAACATACATTCTTTAGGATTCTGGGTGCAAAAGGATCAGATCTTTGGACCTTTGCATTTTCAGACATAAGATTCTGTTGAGAAGATGATCCTCGGTTCCTACCACCATGTGCCAAATCCATTTACTATGGCATGCAAAAGCATTATACCGTAAACAAGGATGGCCCTTTACATTCCATGAGCCAAATCCTCATTCATTTGTCTCTCACTCATTCTCCCCTACCCCAGACACTGTGGCTCACAATGGGAAGTCTCACAACAGAGGCCATGCTGCCAATCCAGAAAGCAGTGGATGGGGCTGGGTGTAGCCAGGTGCTGATTAATAAGTTACAGGCTTGCAATATCTATTCATTCTACCTTTGCTATGAATTCAGGAGCAGTAAAAGAAGCTGAATTAGGTGGACATCACTGGCAGAATGAATAGGCATTTGTTGAACTTTGCAGGGTAACAAAACTGGTAACTAGAATTGCAGATGTTCTTATATTTAAGCTTTGAGGGTGGCAGAGTTCTACTTTAACCATGCCACCCAAAACATTAAATGTGAAGAAGTTTAAGTTGCCCCCCATGCAAAAAGTATGTGTGGACTTATCCCAGATCTTAAAATCCTTTGTAAGAATGTCTGGCTGTGCTAAAATGGTAGCAAACTGAAAACTTGGATACCTAATAGCCTCCTGGCACTATGCCACTCATCATCCTGCTTACAATGTTCCTCAAGATTCCCCAGGGAGCCTTATAAATAAGGAACCAGAATGCGTACCTTTACAGGTGACACGCATAGCAATGGGATGGGGTAATAGCAATATTTATCCAAAAATGCCCTTTTAGGATGATCCTGGACTATAAATCTTCATCTTGATGACCCTGTGGTCATGGTGTGACAGTTCTCATCATGGTGTGACAGTTCTCATCTATCCAGGCCATTGTATATCTAGTAGTGGATCATCAAATCCAACTGGACTTATTCTTGTAATGTTGAATAAGTTGTGAAGCTTTTCAAGCAACTTCATTAGAACTGATGAAACAACTTTCCAAGCTCCAAAACTTCAACATTACAAGTACAAGTTCCAATGAAATACCTTGGGAAGTTGTGAAACTTTTTCAACATTACAAGAACAAGTCATGTTAGTTGTGGCTACTACTAGATACAATCCATGCTCATCATTTTCTATGTTTCAGGTTATTTTTTATCCTTTGCACTTTGAAGGTCCGAGGATCCTGACCATCTCCTGGCAAAGTTTTTCAGAGGTGTTTGGAATATTTTATTGCAATGATAAGAGTCTATTCAAACAAGCTAACACAAATAATTCTGGTGTGAATAGTATTGTATCATCACAACCCAAAGTCACCTTCAAGGGTTATCATTACTTTTACACTCATAACCTAAAACCTACATTTCATGCTTGCTTTTATTGTGGAAGGATCAGCTTCTGCTGTTTTACTCATACAGCCTTTTGGCTCATCTGTGGCCAGAATTTTGCATTATAAATGCTTTACCATTGGTTCATCTAAATTAATCTGCAGAACCCTATTCCCCAAGCTGGTCCCTTGTTGTTTGGATCACATGGTATAAGTGATAACTGCAATTGTTTTTGCTTTTTTCTTACCATCTTGCAAAGTCAGGACTACTCAGGCTTCAACCTTTTGGGTAATTCTTAGTTACAGCTTCCTTATGGAGAAGCATCTTAATTGGCAACACTGTGGTGTCCCTATTACTTGTATTGATCCTTCATTTTTATCACACTGCAAAGCCTGAGCTCTCACTGATTAGACCTGATCACCTACCCATCTACCCACAAATGAAGGGGTCTGTTCTGTATACAGCATGGATTCACTGCAGGTAGCTTTCCTTTTCACCTATAAGAAGAACTCAATTTCTTTAACACTTTATAAAGAATATAAAGTTTGATACATAAGCCACTTTATTGTTCTTACCAATGTCCTTTCCATTTCAATCTGCCTTTGCTTTAGTTATTTGAAAACAGGCAAAAAATGTAACACAGTTTGGCAAGCGGAGGGCATTCTGTTCACTATTGGACTATATAATGACCCCAGAAATGTAATATCCAGCTTGTGTGAAGGGTTCACTGAATTTCTAAAATGTCTGCACTAAGATACAGAACAAATTTTAGGCATCTTCAGCAATAGGAATGGCAATAGCAATTCATTTTCAGTCATATATCTTTAACAAAGCTACTTATAAAGTAATGCAGACAATGAAACTTTCCCCATAAGAACATTTCTCTATTGTCTCAATATTTCTCTATTGTTATCAACCTTTATTACAAGAGAAAACCCTTGAAATAACTTTCAGGTCTTCAGGGAACCTCTTCTATAATTACTATATCCACAGCTCACAGTATATTAGTGTGGGGGTCAGTAGGAAGAATTCCTCTAACATTGCTGGCTATTGCTCCCTACATAAAGCCAAAAAAATCATTGGCGTCACCTAAACTGACCTGAGAGGCACAAATTGCTTGTTGCTGAAGGAACCCCTAGCAACCTTTTAAGGAACTCTGCTCTATAGGAATACTTCTGAGTGAAGATTACATACATGGGCTCTTCTGGGAAACTTTTGACAAGGGACCATAGGCCATTCAAAATATTTAACCCCAAAGTAATTAAAAATCCACTAACTGGGTTTACTCTGCACTATTTTTTATTAATTTAAAAGCAGAAATTTGTTCTTTGTATACTCTCATTGTCAGTGGTGGATGCAGCCAACAGTGTGCGCCTGTGAAGAAGTGACTTGGACCCCCATGTCAAACTGACTTGGGGTCCCTAATTGCTGGGGAGTGTACGGGCCCTCATCTAATGGCACACTTTGTACCTCACTAAGATCCTAGTCCTCAGCATTGTCCTTTGCAGAAACTCTGCATTGGTCCCTTGGAAGCTGAATGACGCCCAGGCTCCTAGGCTCAGGCTGTCATGGACCCACCCCCTGGAGGTGTGTTATCACCTAGACCTAGACTCAGGGTACAATATTACAGAGGGCAGGTCTAACATCCCAACTTGAGCAGCACTCTCTGCTGTATTGAACCCCCGCTTCCAAACAACCACAACCCCCAGGAAAAAGTCCCCCCGAAAAGTCTCTGCCCATTTTTTTAAAAAGGTAATAGTACTGGTTACACTAAGAAGAAGTCAGGGAACACATGCATGTTTTATTAGCGCCCTATGATAGAATGTTGTTCTCTTGGAGCTGCTACGTCTTCTGTTCTAACATTCAGCACGGGGATTCATTTCGGTGATCTTACCATTGACCCGGATGGACTTCAGCAGGCCGTCTTCTTCCACCTCTACTCGTTCCACTCCATTTTCCACGATCCTGTACAGGGAGGACACACAGATGCTATTACAGTGACTTCTTCCTAGACAGATATTCTCTCCTAATGTTATATTAGATCTGAAAACATCCAGAACTGCCTATACAAGTTACTATCTAATTTTATATTTGCCAAAATTATGTAATATGAGGACCTGCCAAATAATTCCTCCAATGTGTATTAAATCACACAGGCCCATGTACTACATAGTGATTGTTAGATCAAAAGAAGTTAGTGCAATCAGATTGTATATAGTTATCGGTCTATTCAGTACACAGATTACAAAGCTCTACTACAAAGAGCAGGCCTGTCTGGCACAGCATGAGATATGCTTTTTCTCAGGTCTTCCCTCCCTTTGCTTTTGACTGGGCAGTAGGAGCAGAAGCAGCAGACTAATAGGTTAATATCTCTACCTTCTTCTGCTATCAGCATGCTACTTATACAGATTGGCTTCTTGTACTGGTTCTCCTTCCCACAATCTGAGCTCTGCTGTACAAGGACTGTAAGAGGGTGATACCAAGATAAATGAATTGTGTCTTTACTTCTGTAATTCCATTCTGCCTATCATGTAAGCTTCTCCCTCCTGTCAATTTGTTCAGCCAATCACAAAATTGGTTGAGTGAAATGACAGGAGAGAGTACACAGATCCTTCCTGTCACAGTGAAGACTGCAACTGGCAAGGACTGCTGTGCCCGGTTCAGCACAGGTCAGCGTGGGGGAAGTGCCAGGGGGTGGTCCATGCAGAGCATCGGTTGCAGTCTTTGTTGGTTTCAGTCTTTACTGTGACAAGGAACGGTGTCCTGCCTTCTATAATTTAATTCAGCCAATCATGTAAAACCAGTCCCTCCCTCCTGTCATTTGGTTCAGCCAATCACATAACCCGGCTCCACCCTCTGTCATTTCGATCAGCCAGTTACATAAGCTGGCTCCTCACTCCTGTCTTTCAGCCAATCACGCAAGCCAGCTTACACAATTTGCTGAATTAAATGCCAGGAGAAAGGACACATCGGATCTAGTGTCCCAGTAGTGGCCGTGTTCAGTAGCTGTTTAGCCCAGTACTGTTCGGGGTCCAGTATTTGGGGACTCCCAGTTTAACCTACTCACAGGGCTCATTAGATACTCACCGCTTGGTTGTTATTCTTTTGCCGTTAACAAATTTGGTTGAAGTGGAAATGGAGCAAACGTTCCCAGCCAAACCAAACCCGTCATTTCCAAAAGATGAGAAAGATGAGAAGACTGCAGAGAGAAAACCAAGTGATTGTTATTAGAAGCGGACTCAGGAGGAGCAATATCACATTAGGGATTGGCAGAACGTCCAAAAAATGCATTATAGGTGAGTTTTATCATTGCTAGGATGACTGCAAGAGGGGAGGGGGCACAAGGCACCTAATATCTGCCCTGTAAGAGGGAAACAATTATATTTTCATTGGATTAAAAATGTAATAATAAAGAGACATGAGCAAAGTAACAATGCCTTGCCGTCGTCCCCCAGTCTAGGCTCTAATACCAGCCAACACCCGAGCATAGACAGAAGACTTCTGCAGTGGGGAAAAGGCAAGGGAGCATAGCTAGTTAAAGATACATTGTTGGGGAAGTGGGCTGTGCATGGGCAAAGTGATAGTGCCACTTTCGTATCTTATTTTACGCTATAGACAGAATGTACAATCCTTGATTCACAAAAAAAAAAATAAATATATATAGGATCACCAGAGCACCATGTACATTTACTACAAGAGGTAAGGAGAAATTGTCAAAAGAAGCTCCACATGCTGGAAGTATATGGGATTGCAAGACATTCCTAAGCAATGTTTTATACTCATTTAAAATAAAAAGAAAATATTCTTTAAAAATACGGTATATAATTTTGTACTGCATGACTAATGCATATATATAACCATATGTTCATTTAAATTACTGCAGCACATTGACAAGTTTTATGCAGCCCATAACACTATAAGCTCCTTTTGTAAATCAGGGAATCAGACTTTGCCATGTGGGAATCTTCCAGGTCTATGTGTTACAATGGCAGTAATGGATTCCCACCATCTGCTTTATAAATAGAGCTCTGTGTTTCATATTGTTCCCCATTATGTTTAATGCTGCCTCCACTTCAGTCTTGCACAGTTGTACTGGCTCCTCTTCTAAATTTCTTATCCTGATTTCATTGCACACTGTAAACTTCTTACAATGTACATTAGTAGCTGCTGCAAATCAGAGGGAGTTCGCCTCTATCCCCTCCATCCCCTGCCTGTCACTGCCCCGCCCCTTTCATTTATTGGATTTCAGTGCTATCAATCAATTAGGTTCAACATAATGTGTGGGCAGTACCTAGGACAGTCTGCATGCAAATTATGTCTTCCTAGTAACACCCAACCTTCCCAAGTGACCTATGCAGGCATTTTGATATTTGCATATCTCCTCCCACAAGCCAGCCTCCTTTTTCTGTACTTTGGAGTGGGATTGCCCTACCTACCTTCCCTGAATGCCCAATATATCTACCCTTAGCCTGGCCAGAAACCTCCCCCTTTTAGAAAGTATCATCGCAGTATTAGAAAGGCAGGACAGCCAATCATACCTCTCGTACCAGGAAAAGAGTCTGAAAAGAATGGAGAGGAGGGAGTGTGGCGCATTTCAGGAAACAGAAAGTCGTCCCCTACAAAGGAAGAAACAGTTGTGTGAAAACCAAACCATTAATAAGTTTTAATATCCATTATATCATATCATGGTTAGGTGCCACCTTTTAAATGTAATACTTTAAAAGCAAAAACAAACAAAAAAGGTAAAAACAAACAGTAACAAAAAAAAATCAGTAAAAAATAATAGCTAGGGAAAGAAAAAGGGCAAGAAGGAGGGATTGAGTTGACAGACTTAAAAAGCGAAAGTTAAATAGGAAGTTTTTTTTTAATAAAACAATACAGGTAAATTATAATATTGTTACATTATATTTTTCAGAGTTACATTTTACATCAACTGCTTCTGTGTCATGGAGCAAACCCAAGATTTGCTGCAACAGCATCCTATGAGCAAGGAAAGATTAATAGGGCATAGGAGATACATCTAGGATTTTTTAGGGCACAGCCCTACACCCAGGATCTGGAAGTTAATAAAGAGAATATCTATTTTCAGGCCGCCTCTAGAAATGCCCCATGCCCCATCCCTTTCAGGCTTTTCATCCCAAAATTTTGAGTTCTGGGCAAAAACTGAATATTAGTAACCATTCTTTATAGAGGATATTCGTGGGCTATCTTACCAAAGAAATCGGAAAAGGGATCTCGTCCACCAAAGAATTCACGGAATACTTCTTCTGGGCTCCGGAATGTGTAGGCAAATCCTTGAAATCGGGAGCCTGAGCTGGATCTGGGCTCTGTGTCAGGAACACATGAAAGAAATGGGTGTCAGCATAATAAGCGAACGTACAATATTTAAAAAAATTTATAGATAACTGAGGACATCTTGTGGCAGAAATAGTGTACTACAGAGGACATCTAAAGATTGATATTAAGTATTGCAGCCAGAACTGCTTTGTTTTTTTTTTTAACATTACTAAAGGCAATTTTAGACCAGAGTTGGGCTTTAAGTATCTGTAAGAGATTAAGAACTGGTGCAAGGTGTGGTAGATTCAGTTTAATACAAAAGCACAATATAATATGTACATGTCTAAAGCAAAGTTATCAATCTCAGATGACCCCTTTTTAAAAGCAGAGCAGCTTCTCACCTCGTCTCTGGTCACGTTACATCACCAACAGTTTTTCTGTATATATTGGCCCACAACTTTTAAAGATATTATCAGAATATCACAATGATTTATAGAATACTCACCAGGTCCTGAAAATCCTGCTTTCCCATAGCGATTATATGTTTCCCGTTTTTCCACTAATGGAGAAAAAAATTGTTAAAAAGGTATTTTTAGGAAATACAGATCATCAATTGTGTCATCTGTTACAGAAATGCATATGGTTCCATATTTACCATCTGATAATACTTCATAGGCTTCTGCAATGTCTTTAAATTTTTTTTCCGCCAACTCCTTATTGTCCGGGTTCTTATCGGGGTGCCATTTTAGTGCCAGCTTCCTATAGCTGTGAATAAAGGAGGTAAGATATATTTGACTGCATTTCCTACTGTTTTATAATTAAAGGGTTTAAAATCTGCCATAAATTAATTACGGTGCTGACATTTTCAATCATTATATTTCAAATTAATCCCCAAAATCTCACCCAACCTAAAGCATGTTAAAGTGAACCTTGCAGGAAAAAGAAAGGTTCACTGAATATATTTGTGCCCACTAAATAGCGGTAATAATAATAATTTAGGGAAATACATGTTAAATAAACTTTCATTAAATCAGCTTCCACACTGCAGGGGGCGATGGCACCATTCTTTTCAACATGCCCAAAAGATGCCAAGTACCCAAAATCTTATGGTGTATGTGTCAGCACAGTGCAAGTTCATATTCTAGCAGATACTCTGATCTAGCTGGATGGATGGTGACCTCACCTTTGCCTAGGCACAATGAGATAACTTATTTTTACCTACAAATAAATAAAATATTTTATTTTAACATATTAGCTTCTATGTAAAATAGTGGGGGGAAGCTAATATATATATCAGACCTTTCTTTTTCTGCAGGGCCAATTATTAACACAAGAAAGATGGTGGCTGGAGGTTTTAGCTGGCCAAAAACTTTACAATTTCAGGTAATTTCAACCACAGGAATTGCAAATATAATCTACAGGAATCAAGAAATGGTCAATCTGACAGTTCAGCCATTGAGCAAAAAATCAATTGAATATGAAGACAAGGTCACTCCCTTTCACAAATAATGACATCACCTATGATGTCATCAGTACTTGCTGTGAGTGACAGCAGCCATGCCTAGATAGGGTAGAGCAGATCTATCTCTACTTACCCCCATAAACAGGGCTGGAGTTATACTTCTTTACCCTCTATGCCCACTGCCTGGTGCCACAGCCTGAATTTTAAGTGGCCCGGGCACCTCTGTGCCAACCATGGCAGCCAAAGTATTCTAAACAATGGCTTATTCAATGTAGCAGTTTGCTGCTGGCCTCCGTACAGTGAATTCCTCCTCTATTATTCGGTTACATGTCACTGCCAGGGACAAAGCTGGGGGTACAAATGACTGATGAGAAAAGTCGAGTACACACAAAACATACATAAATACAATACACAAAACAATTCAAACAAAAACAGCCAAAAATGAGTGAAACACAAATCTCTGCAATGCCGGAAACTCTGGCAGTGATGTAAATTCTGCCCACACAGCCCCTTTTTTCATGATTTATCATTTCATTACACCCCTTTACCAGAAGTTTTTGCATTGTTTGAAGACTTACGCCCGTTTGATGTCGTCTTGGGTGGCATTCCTGGGCACTCCGAGAATCTCATAGTAATCCCCCATTATTCTGTGAAGTTTCTGAAGGAAGAAAGCTGACATTTACCATGGTACAGTGTTACCAGTCACACACAAGGGCAGAACATATATAACTCCCCAGAGGTGACACATATACAAGAATAGTACATTACACCAGCCGCCTCTGGGCTCCCGAATTCCCCTCTGAGCTTCCTCTCCCCATCCCTCCCACTGTATTATTTTGGGAAGGAACACATGGAAATACTCAAGTTATACGTCAGAGGGATAAGTCACTGAAAACTTTTCTTCTTCAACATGGAGTATATTGTAACTTCCAGCCTTGCACAGTTGTAGCAGCTGCTCTCCTGGACTGAAACTGCTCTGATTTTACTGCACACTGTGCGTTTTTTACAACATGCATGAGAAGCTGCAGCAAGTCAGACAGAGCCACCTCATGTCCAATATCGTTCAATCCTTTCCTCCCAAGCCTGACTTTCCCTCATCCAGTCCTTTTATTTATTATAGTTCTTTCAATCATGGAGGCTCAGTATCACATATGGGTGTTACCTAGGGTGATCTACATATAAAACCAGCATGCCTATGAACACACATCCTTACAGAATGACATCCATCAAGGAATACACAATTCCCATACAAGAAATTCCCACTTTTGAGGAACACCTAGATAAATCAGGTTTCTTGATATTTTTAACATAGGGGAACCCTTAAAACAACTTTCAGGTCATTAGTGTGGTGGTCATTAGGAAAAATGTCAGCCTTACAGATAGCCAAAACGATCATTGGGGTCAGTGGTAACACATTAAGAGTCACAAATTGCTCATGCACAAGGAAACCCCAGCAACCTCTGGAGGAACCCTGGGTTAGAGGATACAGCAATAAAAAAGCTTGTAACCCTTCACTACTCTAAATCTAAAAATACAATTCTAATTAAAGAACATTTATTGTTTGTGCTGCTTTCTGTAATTAGGTTTTACAAGCAACACACAAAGTTTTTTTTTACAACTTTTAGAGGACCATAAATGAGAATTTGAGAATTTAACACTTGCAATGCAAGAGCAGTTTTTTGATTCCCTGGAGTTCAGCTTTACATAATAACTGTAAATGAATGGCCAGCTCAAGTGAAACCTTTTAAAGGTGAAATTGAATGAAAAATCGAAAAACTACAAGCAGGCAGCTATTGATTTACAGAACAGTCATGCTACATCTCTTCTGCAATAAAACAAACTTACCTACCTTCAATCTTCTCTAGGAAGTGCACTGACCTGCATATTCTGAGCTCAGTCTGCATACCCCATGGCAAAACCCAGTGCCAGAAATAATAAACTCCCAAGCATGGGGGTTTTACTATTATGGCTTGGAGATACCAAACTTGGTGGGGGGGATTAATAGAGCCCCAAATATTGCAAATATTGAGTTCAGATTTATGGTGCTGAGTCAGGAAAACTTGATATAAGTAACAGAAAAAGTGTCCGGGGCAATATAACCACCTTTCTGCTTCTCTGTGCCAGATGCATGTGATTTGATATTCCACCATTCTCACCTTTCCATTTCCTAATAATCTATTCATGAGTGAAACTGAAAGCTGCCCAAGATAATGGAAACATGCAAATCCAAGTGAGGGTACACAGTGCACCCTGATCTATTTATACCAGGCAGAAGTACAATGATAGGAGATTGGATGTATTATATAACCATCAGTGAGCTGCTGGAGAGGACTCTTCATCCATAATACCAGGATACCCAACTATACAGGGTACATGGAGTGTCCTGGAAGTGCATATGCATGGACTGGCAAAGAATTGTATACGCAGGGCACACAGACTGTCCTGGCAGTGTATACGCAGGGCACACAGACTGTCCTGGCAGTGTATACGCAGGGCACACAGACTGTCCTGGGCACACAGACTGTCCTGGCAGTGTATACGCAGGGCACACAGACTGTCCTGGCAGTGTATACGCAGGGCACACAGACTGTCCTGGCAGTGTATACACAGCATACAAATACTATCCCTTGATGCTCTAGGTTTGGCAAGTCTCCTGATTTTCCTTCTTCCTCGTATTTTTGTATGGTCAGATATAGACAACCAGTACAATGACAATATAGAGAATGTCACGTTAGCAAAGTTATGCTCACCTATTACCATTAACATAAGCAAATACGCATCTGGCATCTATTGTGATGGAAACTGGCATTCAGAAGTCATCGATCATTCAAATCTCCTTTTGACAGCAGTTCATGGAAAAGGAGACTGACTCTCATAAATAAGCAAATGTGAGCAGACACTTGGCAGCCCTCAGCCACTTACATCCCATCAGGCAACACAGCTATTTCCTCAGAGCGGGATCAATATTTATTTTTCTTGGTTGGATTTTTGATTCGGTTAAAGGGACATTCCACCTAAAACTTAAAGTTTTAGATAAATAAACATTTTTCTTTTATCCCAGAGGGACTTTATCAGTGACACCTCCTATGCAATGAGATTGTAAGCTCTTCAGGGCAGGGTTCTCTCCTCCTCCTGTGCCACTGTCTGTATCTGTCTGCCATTTGTAACCTCTATCTAATGTACATTGCTGCTTAATATGTTGGTGCTAAATTTAATTTGGTGCTGTTTATTAATAATAATAATATTAATAATAATAATAATAATGTACATTAGGACCCCCCCCCCCCATGCCTACTGAATTGGTTATTTATTACCATGGGGACTGATAGGAGGAGGATCCAGTTCAATACACTGTTTTCTGAATGAAGAAATGAGGGGGGTACAGTTGCTGCACCAATATTTGGCTTCATGTTGATAACACACACAGTGTACACAGCTGTATTTTATAACAGAAGGAATGTAGTGTTCTATATGGCTCAGTGACTGATACTGCTATGGGTACTTCTTCCTGAACATACACCATGTCAGTACTTGGATCAGGAAATTGGCTGGTTGGTCAGGCACCCAGCACTGCCATGCAGACAATGATCCGATGAGCCCTTTCCTCCAACACCTTTCTGACCCATCAGCATTAAAGCACCTCAGTATTCACCAACACATCCTTACATTTCATTTTTAAATGCAAGCAGTGTCTATACACTGCAGTCTGGGTGCAGCACAGCTCAAGCTAAGGACAGGAGAAGCAGCACAGATCAATTGTACTGCTTGTAATTGTAAGATGTTCTGGGTAAGGTCCTCTCCTCCTCCTGTGTCATTGTTTGTATCTGTCTGTCATTTGCAACCCCCATTTACTGTACAGCATGTACAAGTAGTAGAAAGGAATGTGAGCTCATGATTTTGCTGCTTCTCCTTTCACTACCCAATAACAGACTGGAAGTGGGGAAAGATCTCCAAGAGTTACGGAACTAAAACATATGAAATTCAGGTCTTCTTCTTTCTCATGGCAGATCTATGTAAATCCCAGAACCCGTGGAACAAAGAATATACAGTATAACAGAATGGGAAATGCTGCAAAGCCATTCCCGAGTGACATCAGCCATAGTCTGCCCGCAGTCAGATGCCAGGCGGGTCATGTGACCCTCTGGACAAAACCCTATTTTTGGAATGCCCTCCACCCAGAGAGCTCAAAACAAACACCAAGCAGCCGGACACAGCAGGGAAACTCCAAGGATTTGCAGGATCACTGCGACAGCACTCAGACTGAAGCAGCAACAAACAGACCTGAAACAAAGTTACATTTCATGTTTCTAACATATATAATGATGATATAATGCCTCTTTGACCTGTACATATATATGTCATGTATATCACTGCACAGGGTGAATAACACAGAAGTTGGTTGGATGGATGGTTTTCTCCTGTGATAGGTGGGCTCTCTGCAGTCATATAGAACAAATATAGCAAAAAAATTAATATCTATTATGAGTATATGAATTGCTGTTTTATCATTTTCTTCACCTTTACAGGCCAAGATGTCCAGTGGAAATCAATTGTCAGGAGTTTTAAAACACCTATTACTGGCAGGGGTGCAAGCTTTTAGACCAGTTTCCAACCCAATGCATTGTACCAATGGTCCTGTGTTGTAGCACGCCATAACACATGGTAATGCACTACTGTGTGCTGCACTGCATTAGAAGTGCACAGATACCAGATATCCCTTTCCCTTTTATTAGCAATATTTCATCAGTGGCAATTGCATAAGACACATGCAGCATTTTCAAATATGGCATTCAAAAGACTGGGTTATTACACCTTTTTAGGGTAAATATGGTACAGCGATCAAAGTGCTGAGTGCCACATACAAAATCTTTCTACAAATCTGGTGTTATTAAAAGTGCAAATTGGATTTTAAAACTGGATAACATAGAGAAAGCGATCTGTTATAGGAGTGCCACTTTATATGTGCACAGTGTGTATGATGGGGCTGAACAATGAGGGCCAAGGGGTCACATGGGTATGTATACCTCTTCTAGCAATGGCTGCACTTCTGTTCCAGACACACAAAAAAGTTTGTGTATGACCACATGAGCATACACTACAATAATCTTTATTACCTTTGTTCGATATCATTGTTATCCTATCAATGAAAAAAAAATCATTATCTTTCATAAAGAACTAAAATAAGAACCCAAATAAATTAGAACTTTTCAGTCTTTTTAGCCTTCTATCATCCCTTGCACAACAGCAATCTGACTGGGGGGGCAAAGGAACTCATGCAGTGTTTCTTGCATAGTGCTGCCAGTCTAACAAAGTAAACATGCTTACAGACAGAAAGATTATGCAGTGTTTTAAAAAGTCCATAGTCATGTCATTAGTTGTCCCTAAAAGGGGCTCTCAATGTATTGTCCCTACCATAATCATGTGTCTTTAATAAAGTTTAAAGTCAATTTTAGGAGAAAGCCAATTAATCTAACTGCATGTTTTTGGAAGGTGGGAGGAAACCGGAGTACCCAGAGGAAACCCACGCAAAATCAGGGAGAACCTGCAAACTCCATGCAGATAGTGTCCTGGTCAAAATTCAAACCTGGGACCCAGCATTGCCCAATAGAATTAATTTACTCTACATATATTAGTGCAGTATAAAGAGAACCTATAAGGAAAAACATGTGAATGAAATATAGCAACTGCATTTCTGAAGGCATGAGAAAATCCCAAACTTTTAGGGTGACTCTATGAACTTTTCGAATATATAGGGAGCTGATTCAGCCCTATAAACTTCACCTCTAAAATATATTATGCCACGTGACCTGTTAACTAAATACCATTATGGATCAGGTGGAGCATTACTACAGGAAGATATAGATGATATCCTCTTCTGGAATAAGCATTCTTACCTGTCTGATCACTCTGTGGAACACTGAACTGCACATGGGCAAGCTTGCCATGTGTATGCTGAGTCTGAATAAACTTCTATGCATCATCCCAGCCCAGCCAATCAAGATGTCAGAAGATCTCAATAAAGAAAAGAGCAAAGAAGAAGATAACAGCCCCCTGTGATTGAACAGGGACAGGTGAGTATAGGGGGTTTAGTTCAAGGGGACACCTAGTAGAACTTAACTGTTTTATGTAAGAATAGAATGGACACCACAGTTCCCAATGAATTGTAGATTTGTAGATTCCACAATCCTGAGGACTGACATTTTTAGGAAATGATGAAGTTTGTAGCAAAAAGTAAGCAGCTCAGCAGTAACTTCTAGAACCAGTGCAGCTGATGGATTGGAATCTAAATCCCCCCTCCTCTCCCCCCATTCTCCCCACTGGCTACAAGCAGTCATCTGCTCCTCTTCATACTCTATTTATTAAATGTGTATTCAGGAACCTGAGGCAAATATTTGATGACAGTGGAATATTCCAGCCGAGGCGCACTGACTGTAGGAGGCTATGTTCATATTCACCAAACACGGCGTGAAAATGGCAGACAGACAGAAGGACGTGATTCAGAGTCCAGACATTGTACAGCAGAGCCCTGGCACGGGTCCCTAGTGCTTTAAATGCCAGCGGCCACTAAACACATAGCCATTGTTTGAGCTTTGCTTGTAAACATAGTTTTTTCTTACTTGATAATTTTTTTCTTATTGATGATACTGTTGTCAGAAGGACAGGAAGTGAGGGGAAATCCTTGTAACGGGGACACAGCAGTAAACGCCCAACAGCAGATTTCATCCTCATCATTACTTAGAGAGGAAAAAAGAGTTTTAATTTAACATAAAGTTTAATAGCTTCAAATCCCAATTTTAGCTTGCCTAAAAAGGAAATGATTTGATCCCACAGCTTTTAAAAATGAAAAAGCAACTTCCATATAAGTGTATGTCAAGCCACAAATCCTTGTTTTCTAGTTTTCTATACAGGCAGGAAGGGTTAGAGCTTCTCATGGATTTTTATTGCTTTCTTGGGTCCCAGTATAGAGATTTAGTCTCACTTTCTGTCCTGCTGACAACATTTTACCAAACAGGAAGTCTGTTGAAGTCTGCAACAGGGACCCAGACAGCAAACCTGACATGGGCTCTAGTCTTTCCCTGCTATAATAAAGCAAACCATTCTGTGTTGCTCCTGAAAAATTTCTCTCTCTGTCTGGTCAAGTGTTGTCACTGGGATAGGAAATAAAGAGAAACCCAAAACAGAGAGCAGGGGATCTAACCATTCCCCAATCTCTTCAAAACCAAGTAAAAAAAATTTGAGCTGCACATGAAATTAAGATTTAATTAAGCAAATTCGAAGAAGCTTTCTTAATCTGCTTTATCACTTACAGTTCTGTAAAATATAAACAAACAGCCACTTACCCTCACGTTTCCACCAATCAAAAGGTTTCCAGAGGAAAATAATGAAACTTTTTAATAAATGAAGAGGTGGAATGTAAGTGTAGCGCCTCTCGATGTTCAGGATTGGAGAATCAAGCCATAGTCTGCTGCACTTCTGAGTGAGGACATTTTCTGCAGCTTTCTGTAGTCACTGAAAGTTTAATAGAAGTGTGAGATGTAAATGGACAACACAGATAGGATGCAGTAAGAATTCTAATAACCACACACCCAGGCTGTATCTTTCCTTGGCCTCTGGCTGCCCTGGCACTCTGCCCATAGTAAAGGCTAATCTCAGTGCAGATTATCCCAATGTGCCAGGCTGATAATCCGGACCAGTTAAACCCCCTCCATTATCCACTGCTATTCCGGAAGTTTTGGGAGCCACTTGCAGGCGCCAGAGGAAATGCCTCTCCCCCTAAAGGGTTAATATTACAGGGCAATGCTTCCTGCACACCCAGCCATTAACTCCTTATGGACTGCTGATCCAGAAATAAAAGCCATAAAGCTTTTGGGCAGCGCTGACCTTTGATTGTCCTGCTTAAGTTAAAGTGAAACCTGATGTCCAGCTGTCCTGACTTCTGATCTATCCCAAACATTAGATGATGGCACCCTATAGGCTGTCCTGTGTATTGGGTGTCCCCCTCCGTCTGTCTATTCAAATTCCCATCCTGTGTAGGAGGATGCTGGCCTGAACTTGTCTTTGAACATTATGTCCCAATTTCATGCTATGTCTGTGGTCTCATGATGATATCTCTATGTCCTGTGTGCATTGATGTCTGTCTGTCCCATATATATATTGATGTCTCTAAGTCTGTCTGTCCCTGTTTTCATTTCATATCCCTCTGTCTGTCTACTAGCAAATGATAGTTAATTTGGCTCCAGCTGTTGTGTCTATGGGACTGACCATTCTGTCCTGCATATAGTGATGGCCCCCCTTCCCTATCTGTGTGTCAGTGCTACACATGGTGAACACCCCCATCTGTCTGCCAAAATTATTTCCCTGCCTGTCCCCTTGTGTCTGGTCATCTGATGACATTGCCCTGTTCTGTGTGTGTTGGTGCTACTCGGCTGTCTATTTACATCGCCCCCCATATAGATTCTTTGTATTTATCTATCATAATGAGCCAGATTTATTAAAGCTTACCACAATTGGAGAAGATAAACTATCAGGGGTGAACCTGGGTGATCCAAAACCCATGGAATTAATCTGGTCCAGGGTTGATAAGATTTGCCAACTAATAGAACATGATTTTAAGAAATCCATTCCATTTGCTGGATCACCCAGGTTTCCCCATGATAGTCTATTCTCCCCAGTTTTTGGGAACTTTAATAAGTCAGGCTTAATGAGTACAGCAGAGACAAGCCACCAGAGCAAGTCCCAAATGCTTGTGTTTCATCAGATTTTGCTACCTGGAAGGTACTGGGTTGGGGTCTGAATCAGCCCTTAGGTTTGTGTGATAGATAAAAAACATATTTGTGTAGAGGATTGCTGACAGGTGCACAGATCTACCAAGTGCCCTATTTCCCTGGTTTACTGCAAGGGGAAGAAGTTTATAGCCGGGGCCCTTGGACATCCACTGGGCCCTCAGCAGATGATCAGCTCAATGTACAATGCCTGGTATTGCAGTGCCAGGAATGAATTCACACAAGTGCAGAAGTTATAAATATTCTTGCCAGCCAATCATGACAGCTGAAGATCCTGACCCCAGAAGACCAGGTGATGCCCTGTCCCATCTGCAATAAAGCATCTGCCTGCTCACAATGTTTTATTTTGTCACTTTAGTTCTTACTAATAAACATCATCCTCTAATTTCCAGGTTTTCTGCATTTTTCATTTGCAATTTAGAGAAAAGCAGAGAAATCATTTAGCTGTACAGCTTTAAGAGAGAATGCTCTATTTTTTTCTCTGGCCAGATTTCTTCAAATTTCTGGAAGTGCACCCAAACATGGCTGCAGCTGCACATTTAGCATCCCGAAATATGTAGAAATTTACAATAAAAAATGTTCATCACACAAAGCTACAGTGCCAGCCGCAGCAACCAATCAGAAACAGGATCTTCCAGAATTACATGGCATGGACAAGTGAGGGTACTAAAGTACCGCACATCATTGTGTTATCAATCAAGGTCATTTTACATCTCTTGGATTGTTAGCTCTTCGGGCAGGGTCCTCTCCTCCTGTGTGACTGTCTGTATATGGCTGTCATTTGCAACCCCTATTTAATGTTCAGCGCTGCGTAATATGTTGACACTAAATAAATCCTGTTTATTAACAGTAATTGATTCCCACGAGGCAATGTTTGAGGGAATGTCAAATTCCCTGTTTTATAAATGGAGCCATTTGAGTCAAAGCCCAAAAGAAGTCTGTTGATACAGACTCTGACTTAGATCTGCATAACAGTCAGGAAAGAAGCATTTTTATCCATTTTTCTATTATGACGTAAAATTCCAGGCAAACAGCTGAATATGCAGTGAAAATACATTTAGAAGAACTGCTCATGCATTTCTGTTTCTTTCATTCTATTTTTTACATTTACATAGCTTTGCCACAGAGATCTGATTTATCTAGCAGGGAGGAGAACTGTTCTTAGTTGCAGGTGTTGTCCCTCCCCAACCCTGTTAATGCACAGTGAAAGTAGAAGCAGCACAGTGATCTCCAATCAGCATGCTCCTTTCACTGCAGAAACAGTTGATTGGCTCATGGATTCGCCCTTGTTCTGACTTCGGCTGTACAGGGAATACGTGAGGTTGCTGATAGATCCAAGTAGTTACATTGAAAACATAAATTCAATTATGAGTTTCTGAATACAGAACTCCTTTCATCTGCTTTCGATCACCCTGCTATATAAATGATCCATAAGGATAACAACATAGAGGATTTTGCCCAATCAGACAATGGTTGACATTACTCTTAAATAATTCAGTTTCCCATAGCTCATGGATAAGAATACATATTTTATATACCTACTGGCAAATGATAAGGAGTTGCTGTGAACAATGAATGCAAGATATGTTGTGTTTCTATGAGTAACACACACAGTAATGGGATTTGTCCTTCCCTTTTCTGAATCCGTCTGGCTGGATGCCATGTTCCAGGCAGTACAACTCCCAGCAGGCATTGCCAATCTGGACTCCGGCCTGGCCAACGTGGACTGAAATGCACTCCCTCTGTGTGGGGAAAACAATATAGAGTTAGGATTAGGGTAGGGCAGAATGCATGGAGGGATGTATAGAATGGCAGAGTGCAGAGATGTATAACCTGCGGTGTAGACGCAGGCAGAGTGCAGTCATACAGAGAAATGTATAGCAATGTATAATGAACAGGATCCAGACATATACAGGATTGCAAAGACTGGCAAAGTGCATGACATAGAAAAAAGAAGTAGAGTGCTGGGATGTAGAGATATACAGAGGGCTTGATTTATTAAAGCTCTCCAAGACTGGGGAAGATAGACTATCATAGAATCCATTCCATGTTTGCTGGATCACCTAGGATCAGCCATATTAGTCTATCTTCCCCAGTCTTTGGGAGCCTTGATAAATCAGGTCCAATGCACGGTCATTCACTCACCATGTTGCTGGATAGAGTTGATCTCTCCTGGGTCCGATGGGTTAGGTGTTCGGTGTGGAGCGGTCACTGTCCCCTCTCTCTCCTCTCCTCCATATATATAGCAGGCAGGGGTAGCAGTGTCCTTAGTAACAGGAGGGAGGTGGAGGGAACCTGGGGCAGGGGACACCATGGGGTGTTGGGAGGGGGGAAAGCACAATGCTCAGCACTACACAACTGTTACTATGTACAGACAGGGCGGTTTGGCCCCAGGCCAGAGAAGGGCCACTGCACACTGCTGCTATGGAGGGAGACTGGGAGGGAAAGGAGGGAGGGAAATTAGCTGAAAAGGAGGCAAATCACACAGGGAAATTGAATTGTCTATGTGTACAAAATTGATTGTAAACAATTGTGTAATGATGAAACAAAATAGTTTCATTTTATTTAATATGTATCCAAATAATGAATCACATATAGGAGTTTTGTCTTGTCTTTGTAATTTAGACCCTTTAGCTATATTATTGTTCAGTACAAAATAGTGTTTTATTCCAAATAATTTATTTTCATTGGTAAGTATTTTGTAGAAGTATTTTGTTTTTTTCCTTTGGCTAATGTCTTTGGTTCATCCGAACTGAGATCATAATTCCGATTAAAGGAAAGGTGCTCTACTGCACATCTGATTATTTTTCATGGTCTAAAAGTTGAAATTAAAGTAATTTTAATGTACATAATATCATTATATTGAATTATATCACAGTCAGTAAGAGATTATTTTTAAGTTCTTGTTATTTCGCTTTTTGGATTCATCCTTCATAATAGAAACCAAGAAGCTTGAAGTGTGCAGACCCCTTTACATGTACAATATCCATAATATATGAGCTGATAATGCTCATGTAATAGTGATTGGTGATGGATTTCCTAAATCAATGGCTTTTCCATTTATTGTGGACCCCTGGACACATATTCATGTTTATGCATGGGAATGCAATGAAAACATTTAGATTGTATAAAGACAGTGTGCCAAAGCAGTCTGCAAAGGGACATAAAAGAGAAGGGAGTCCCATCTGAAGCACTGGTAGATGTCTGTGGAGGGTATGGGGGGTCTAAATGGCTATTCCATTATTGGGGAGCCATAGACATATATATTTATGTTTATGGTCAAGATTAATGACCAAGCATTGGAAGCTTGGAGATTGGAGGAAGATATTCTGCCTGTGCAGCCTAGAAAGGGCCATAAAAGAGAACAGGGTCCCATTGAACCACAGGTAGATGTCTGTGGATGGTGTGGGGGTTGGGGACCATCATGGCCCCAATGGCTATTCTATTTTTTGTGGATCCCTTGACATTTATTCATGTTTATGCATGGTACTTTGCCAATGCAGCCTATAAAAGAGAATGTGGTTCCATCTGAACCACCACTTGATGGCTGCCTAAGGGAGAGCATCATGGCTGCTTAGGTGGCAGCAGCTCCTCCTCCGAAAAACTGGGACACCTATACATAGGAATGTACATGTAGTAGCAAAAAGGCAAATGGAAAATGGATGCTGAATTTTCAATAAATATCCTCATTAACAGGCACTCTAATAATATGGGATACAAGGGGTATGGGTGTAAACCTTACTGGGCATTGCTTGGCACGACCTGTAAGGTTTGGTAGGCAGCAGGGACACAGACACCGGGTTAGGCATTACTGAACAGGTTCTTGTGCCAATTCACTTCTCCACTGCAGGCCAACACTGGCCTTTTGGTGAGTGCATGTCTACTCCATATTTCCCATCCAGTCACATTCACAGAAAATAGTTGATCAAATGGTTACAAAATTGCCATTCTTTCTCTATGAAAAGGCAGTATCAGTTTGCTGCTTTATACCTCCCTATTAACAGGCCTAACTGGTACATTAGGAGCTCCAAGGGTTACCAATTCATGCCTACACAGACAGGCACATAGTGTGTTCATGGACATGGGCAACCTAAAGAGACCTAAAAAAATTCCATAAAAAAAGAAAAGGGCAGATCCGTACAATATTAGAGGTATTCACCTCTCTAGAGATGATGGACATATACAGTAATTTTCTTCTTTTGCTTTGCTGCCTTCTTCAGCATTCAACAATTCAAACATTCAAACGTATACTTACATAGGGATTGGAAGCTGAAACCACAGTGTGCATCTGGGGGCATTCAACACAACCATAAGTATTGCACACTCAAAAGTCTTATGGAAGCCACAACACTGGAACAGTAAAAGTATTAGGAATGATCCGCCTGATAGTTGAGTACTGTACCAGTCCTCTTTTATTTTTGCAACCTGCCATGTGAAATATTTATTCTGTAAAGTACATACATGAGCAAATGTACCATGCCTATATCATGAATGGAAGTGTTTATGGGTTGATTATGAGCTGCTTTAGTTTTATTTCATTCCCATTCGTTGCTTAGGTAATAAAATTGGTTTTGATGCATAAAACCAATTTTATTACCTAAGCAATGAATGGGAATATATCCTTCAGAGCCCATTCAGTATCATTAATTTTCAATAGAACCCCAACTCACTAAGAAAATGAACCCATGTTACAGATCACCATAATGCACAGCAACACACCATCATGCCTTGTGGTGCATTGTGTTACAATAAATAGTGCCTGACTTTCAATCCTCTGTATTAACACAATGCATGATAAAAGCTTAACACCATGCAAGACTGTAAATGCACTTATGACTGACTTATTATTATTATATCTTCCTTCATACATTTGTAATTGTCTAATATAAAATGAATCTATGGTAATGCCATGACACCATCAATATAGAATAAAAGCAATTAGACTGATATTTTCCAGTCCTGTATGATTGCACCAATGTAATTCCTTTCATGCAGCAATCTCTACCTGTGCCATACTCTCAGGTTCTTAACCTTCAGCAACAATATACAGGTTTGCTGGTTTATTAGCATTGCTTTGTATGGCTGAGTGCTGGGAGTGTTGAATTTCACTGCCCTAACTGCTCCCTTTGTTAATCTGTTGATAGTTTGAAGGCTTCCCTGGTAACAAATGTTTTTGCATGTGCTTGAGAGCAGGTATTGTGTGCTTGTAAAGAGGTGACAGAAACACAAATAATGAAACCAGGGTCATAAACTGCATGAAAGATCAACAATCCTGCACACAAAACTCATGCACCGTAATGTATTAAGGTTAGCACTTGTACCACAAGCTGCAGAGAGAAAAAAAGGAGCCAGTGCTCCAAATTCTGAGGTTGAGTCTTCAGTTAAAGATACATTGATAAAATGGTTTTGTAGATTTATATTTTACAGAGAATAGTCATGATGTGAAGGTCACAGGAGGAACCAGGGAGAGCAGCAGGGGACCCAGGAGATGCACATTCATGGAATTTTCAGATCTGCTTGCCCTGGTATCTATGAGGGTGAATGACTGGCACTTTAATGGCAAATAGTCATATATTAGTGGTGGCCAACTAGCACATACCACTAATATTATTACTTTGAACCCCACAGGCCACAATGGAGATGACATTTGTTTTAAACAATCTGATCAGCACTTTTGAAGTGATCTCCACTTTTGTATATGGCTGGAATGGTACTAAATGGATCACCAGCACCACTTCCAAATATGGCCTCCGAACACTTCATTGCTGATCCCCACTTTTGAAAAGTATCATCTGTAGTGGGAATAGTAGTAAATAGATCACCTGCAATAGTTCCAAATATGAACACCAGGCACTTTGTTCAAGTGCCTGATCGCCACTTATATATGGAACAGCGATCAAAGCAGTGGTTAGCACCATGCAAAGTCTGAACATCATTGCTGGATATAGAAGTGAGAATCTGTTATCTGAATGCCACTTCTTTACAAAGAGGCCCCTTCTTATAATAGGTAGTGACATGGTTGCTTTAAAGAGCACTTTTTGATAACTTTTCAAGTCTCTCCCTGTGATCAGACATTGGTACTGCACAGGCACTAGAATATACGTTATAATTACTATTTATTATTAAACAGGATTTATATAGCGCCAGCATATTAAGCAGCGCTGTACATACTTTGCACATACCTGAAGCAGAAACCTGTCTGCCTCATTTGGGATCTACCGTATTTCCCCAATGATAAGACGCCCCACAATATAAGGCTCCCCATTCTAAAAGCTGCACAAAATGCTCATTTATGTTTTAAAACTCTAAGATAAGCCGCCCCATCTTATTAGCCGCTGCGTTAATAAATTTACTAATCTAAAGTAAATACCGTAGTAATAACTAAATAGAAATAAATTCATCTACGTAATATGGCCCACCCCTGGAGGTCTTTGCAAAACTATAGTGACATCATACAGGCAAAGACCTGTAATAGTTACATTTTTACATTGCAGCAACCAGCCTGAAATAGACAAATGTGAGAAGAGTGAAGAAGAGGCTGGATGCAGCAGTGCCAATTAAGTGACAGAACTTCATCATTGATCTATCTTTACTTTGCGTTGTTTTTCGAACTAGTCATTGCTGCAGTAAACAGTAAATTTAAATTCAACTACCGGTTTGGGGTATGTCGTCTTTTTGTGCATTGAATTATACTTTTAGCGAATGAGTTTTCATGTTTTTAGATAGGCCGCCCCATTTAAGCAAGCCGCACCCAATCGCAGGTTTGTAAAATTGATGTATAGGCAGCGGCCTATCGTTGGGAAATACGGTATATTGAATCTGCAGAAAAGTATACAGCAAACATATATCCAATTATATTACAAATATCTCAATGAATATGCATTCACTATATAAGTGTTTACAGAAAATGTAGCTATATTATATATTTCAACACTAAAGAATACAAATCCATGCTCAACCCATGGGATGTGGCACAAGAAATAAGATAAATACTATTGGAACACATATTAAAGATTTTTTTCACCTAGGAATCTGATGTCCATATGAGGTCTATACCGGGCTTGAGACAAAATCCTAACCCTGCAAGTAGATAGCAACTGGATGATGCCTGAACAAAGATGGCTCTGTTTTTCTTTAGGTAAAAACCAATGGCAGTGTTGTCTGTGAGAGGTAATCAATAATAGTTATTGGTTATATTAGATAGCAATATTAGCAATTATGAAATTTATATGAAATCATGTTCTTGCTATAAGGTTCTAATGTTTATGTGCAGGCAGGGCCGTTATCAGAAATTTCTAGGCCCCAAATCAGGTCTTCTGCCCATGTTTAAATTTTACAGTGCTGCAGAGGTCAGGCTCTTTTGATCGGGGCCAGGTACAGAAGTACCCCTTGCCCTCCCTCACCTCATGGTTGCCCGCGTGCAGGGTATATAAAGTTCCAGAATTCACATATTTTATTGGTGTGTCTTCTGATCGTTTCCTTTTTGTCTCTTTACAAACAAATCTTTTGGGGGTCACAGATATTCTCATTCTGATCCCCCATCTCCGGTAGGGATCAGACCTAAAGACGTGTGTGACCATTGTCAGCATACCAGGACAACAAGACTGGACAACTAACAGTTCTCCTTTGTGTTGTGTTGGAGATATTTGTTACACTGTAACCAATGGAAGCCAAACAGACCTCTCCCACAGAAACCAGCCAAGAGGCAAAACATCCAGAACTGTGACAATAAAATCTCTGCATTATAATCCATGGGCTTCCTTATCTTTGCTGAATGGTGCAATGTACTGATATCTGCTGCTCCCAGCATTCCAAAGAATCCCAGCAGTACCCGGATTTAAAGATTTGCCTCTGGATTTTAGTTTAAGATAAATGTATTTTAGATTGCTTTAAGAATAAGTTGGATGCTTTTCTGGAAGCACAGAATATAACTGAGTATTAGGGATTTAAAGTAAAAATAACAGTGACTATTGATCCAGGGAACATCCGATTGCCTCATGGAATCAGGAAGGAATTTTTTCCCCTGTTGGAGCAAATTGAACCAGGGGTTTGTTCTTTTTTTGCCTTCCTCTGGATCAGCCATGTCCATAGGGTTTTATCTGGGATATGTTTATTTCCCTAGTGATTGAACTTGATGGACTTATGTCTTTTTTAACCTGACTATGTAATAAATTCAGGATGTGGGTTTGGATATGGTGTTCAGGTCGTGGTCATGTCTATATGGTGCGTCACTGCATGTAGTACTGCATCCAGGGTAACTCTTGCAACAAGTGCTGTGAATGGCACACCATTGAACCCGCCAGCAGTGGTGCATAGTACCTCAATGCATAGCACAATACCATGCTTTGTGCTGTGATCGTAGACATACAAAAATGCACGTCTTTAATGTGCAAGAACTAGAATGTAATATGGGTAACAACAATCCCTCACTGCACTGCACCCATAGAGGAGCAGCATGGCCGCTCCAGGACAGGATGTGTATTAGGACAATAGAACACCTTGTGTTTTCTTATCTATAACACATGGGGTGTTTTGGAGTTTGCAGAGATAAAATGGGCATTGCTGGAGTGAATCCTGCAGAGTGCACAGAAAGTTGTGAACTCACCAGAGATCTGGCAGGATTACCTGGTAGTTTTGCATTTATTATAGAGAATACGGTATATTTACCATGATGGAACATAAACAGGTCAAATGGTTGTCACCTGAGATTAACAGTAATGCTTGTATTGGGCAACGTGTACAGCAGTCCTTCAAAGTTGTTTATCAATCATTGGGTTGCATTGCTATGGAGGAGAGCACAGCTGGGTGCTGCTTGTCCATCCTCCCTCCTCCTCCTCTCCAATAGAACAGAGCAGTGTTGTGTATACAGTGCTGATTCATTCATCTATCATTGGAAACAATTAAAACAAAGATCAATTAAAAGATTGTTATACCTACCCCATGGTATAAATTATTGTAGCTTTAACAAAATGGTTAAACACGTGCAATTAGAATCGGGCGTCCCAGAATGTCAATTATCAGAACCTCCATATGGATTGTGCCGGTGGAATTCGGTCCAGGACCAGCCAACCCTGCAGATGCAGCCCAAGAGCTGACTGCTTGATGCTAAGTTTCCCAGAAACTCAACATAGGATCTGTTGGTAGCACTTGGAACAGTTCCTAACAGAGTGCATGCAACATACAATCAGAAATGGATTACTATACATTTCCCTGGATGGAAGGTGAGACAAAAAATTCTTTGCAGTCCTAATAGAACTGCTAGATTGGGTTGCAGAATGACTTTAATCCTCTGGGTGTCTTTCAATTTGGAGTACTGAGGACATCTAGTGGTGGCAGAAAGCTATTGCATAAGAAGAACATTGCAGGATAGGGAGTGTTTTGTAGCTAGACCCACTTTTTTATTTTAACACTTCCATAAAGACTATACAAAACAGTAAAATATTATGCTGGTCTTAAGCCATCCTGTGCATGTATGGGGGTTCATTTAGCCTTGGCAGAACCAGAAGATGCCTTCATATCCCAGAATTATGTGCAGCACAGGATTGGTTTATTAAAATGATATCAAACAGGCAGGTACGTTTTATTGCAGAAGGGACAGGCAATGTTTTTATCCTGATTTTCCACAATTTTTCTGTTTTGCTTAAAAGGACAGAATTCCTTATCCGCATACTTGTTCTGGATTAGTGAAACTGAAGTCAGATTGTCAGCATGCAAGTTAGGCAATTAGCATTTTCAGAAGGAACGGACAGAAATGGCAGCTCTTATGGTATACTCATGACAGGTGTCCTTTAAATGTGAGTGCTGCACAGAGATGATAAACTGAACCTGTTATACACCATTTTACCTGCAGATGGCAGTGTATGACCTTTGTAAACTCACTGAGTTCAGTTCATTAGGAATAAAATGAAGAGTCCCAACATTTTAAATTCCAGTAACTTTCTTGGAAATCTTCCAGGGTAAGTTGCCACCTCAGGCTATGTAGAACTGATCTTTGCAGTTCTTGAACATATGATCACTATGATTAGCCAATCATTGACAGCTTTCTTTTACATTAATTCCAATATTATTGGCTGTTTCTTATAAAATGCTTTATTATCTCACTCTTCAAATTTCACTTCCTGACGGAGGGATACAACAGAAAGCCATTTCAGCAACAGGTGTCCCCATTGGAAGATTTGCCCTCACCCCTTGTTTTGATGACAGTGGTATAATTTGGGTTCCCCATCAATTTCTAGTCCAGGAGTAATTGTCATCAGGACAAATATAAAGGGGGAATAATTCCTAAAGAGAAAACAAAAGCAGTAAGGGCTGACCATGGCTTAACCCTTCCTTAGCTAATTCTGCCTATAGATACATTGTAACCATTTTTGTGGTTAAAACATAATTGTCATTTATTGATAACCGCATGCAGTATAAACGTTAGAAGGAGTTGTTTGCCTTGTTGAGCACATGTGTGTGTATGCCAAGCCATGTGCCAAGCCGGGCCCCAGAGCAATGGTAGGCTTGGTTAGGTGGGGTGAAGCCCATAAGGGGATGTAGACTAGAGCAGTGAGGACTGAGGTCTCGTCCCATCATATGAACCTCAAACTCCCTGCCGCACCATGCCACCCCCCTTCTCCCACTACCTTGAATTTGGTCCATGGTAATGGCCAAAGCCTTTACACTCCAGTGACCACAGTTAGGGGTTTTGGTACCTTCCATCTCCTGGCACAGAAAGTAGCCCATAACAGTGTAGACTGGTGCAGAAGGTAGGACGACTGAGGTCTCCTATCACCATATGAGCCACCAACTCCCTCCCTGCCACACCATCCCACCCACCTTCTTGCACTACACTGAACATGGTGGGGGCAGTCAGGTGAAGCCATGGCAGGCAAGGGGATGGTGGATTCTTGTGTTGCAATGGCCAAGGGCTTTATCCTTTACTAACCATCTTTATCTGTTTTCAACCTCCCTTCTCTGGCAACAGCAAGAAGCCCACAAGGGGATATAGACTGGAGTAATAGGGACAATGGCTGAAGGTTTTTGTAACCACACCAACCACCTTCCTCTACTGTGCCATGCCACATACCTTCTCCCACCAAATTGGAACAGGTGAAGCCATGGCAGACAAGGGGATGATGAATACTTTGTTTAGCAGCAGCCAATGCCTTTACCATCCCCTTATGCCTATTAGAGGTTTTGTAACCTTCCTTCTCCTGCACAGCAAAAAGCCTACAAGGGGATGTAGACAGGAGCAGTGGAGACAATAGCTGAGACCTTTCATCACTATACCAACCACCCTCCGTGCCATGCCAGGTTCCTTCTCCCACTACATTGGACCTGGTCCATGGTGGTTGCAATACAGTGGAGCCATGGGGATGGTGTACTCTTGTGCTGCAATGCCCCAAGTCTCTACCCTCCACTAACCCCTGTTCGGAGTTTTGCTACCTTCCTTCTCCTTAAGAAGCCCATAAGGGGATGCAGATTCGAGTAATAGGCACAATGGCTGAGGTCATTCATCACCAAGCCATCCACACTTCTCCCAACACATTAGACCTGGTCCATGGTGGTGGCAATCAGGTCTATTATTATTATTACACAGTATTTATATAGCGCCATCATATTACGCAGCGCTGTACATAGTCCATAGTCGTGTCACTAACTGTCCCTCAAAGGAGCTCACAATCTATTGTCCCTATCATAGTCATATGTCATTAAGTCTAAGGGACTTAGTCAATTGTTAGGGAGAAGCCAATTAACCTCACTGCATGTTTTTGGGATGTGGGAGGAAACCGGAGTACCCGGAGGAAACCCACGCAGACACGGGGAGAACCTGCAAACTCCATGCAGATAATGTCCTGGCTGGGGATAGAACCTGGGACCTAGCACTGCAAAGGCTGGAGTGCTAACTCTGCAGATTGGCACATAGTTGATTCTTGTGTTGTGTTAAGTAATGGGGACAATGGCTGAACCCTTTCACCATCACACCATCCAGCAATCGTGTGCCATGCCATGCCACATACCTTCTTCCACCACATTGGACCTGGTCCATGGTGGTGACAATCTGGTGGAGCCATTGAGACAGGGGGATGGTGGACAATTGTGGTATTACAACACATGAAGCCTTAATCATCCAGTAACTCCTCAAGGGGCACAGTATATATATATAACACTCCAAATAGTCACAGAGACTACTATTTGGTAATTATTATTTTAACAGTTTTTTGATCATTTTTTTAGATTTAAAAAAATTCAGAACATGATTATTGTATCACCACGGAGGAACTACTGAATGCATTACCTTTGCATCCAAACCGCTCTTGGAATTGAAGTTACTCATAGGGCAAAAAGCTGAAATAAGAGGACCAGGACAACACAGACAAAGAGGACTAGGCTGGATAGTGCACCAGACATAAACTCAAGATACCTGCTTCCAATGTTTGTTGTGTAGAAGTCACAGTGTGCATTGAAATGGGAATTTCCCTTTCATCACAAGATAGCACATGTGCAAGTGTGCTAAAGAATGATAAATCTGTTCTGACTTTTTTTCCAATAGATGGTGCTCATCTAAGAAAACTCCCTGGCCCAACCAATACCAAAGTCCTAAAGTGGCCCTAAAATAAAACCCTTGATACAGATTATACATAAAAACAATCCTCAGAAACCTGCTCTGAATCCAACACTTTCAGGTAAATGGATCATGCAGTTTCCCCATTATGCTCAGCAGATCTTCCCACCACTAATGACACATCATTGGTGTCACTTAAAAAGACGTCTCTTTGAAAGGTTTTGCCTCTGTCCCTGTTCTAAAAAAATAAAAAAAAAAACTCATTACCTGCATCCAGAAAGTTGTGGTATTTAGCACATGTGAGATTGAGCTGATTCTGCTGCAGATTTATTCTAAATATTATCTATAAAAAGGAGATAAGAGGTGAAGGTCATTGCTTCTACGTGACCCCAGCTAATGTATTCAAATCCTGGCAGCCATGCAAAAACTAACATATACACTACACCTTTTCCTTGAGCCTTATTTTTAGCACGGTGAGGTGCAACCTCTGGCAGGTGAATGACTTGGATTTCCTGAAGGATTAGCAATGTCTTTGTCTTTATTAGCATCTGTGTCACTGAGAACAATACAGACTGACAATGGCATATACAAAGCCCCCAGCCATGGGGCAGAAAGAGAAAATGACATATCAGAGGCCTCAAATGCTCTTCTTTTCAACGGCTGCTGAATGTATTGGACACGTTCAGGAGTGTAGAATATCCGATCACCTTCTGAATGCTGTGGTGCCTCTCTCTAGCTTGTAATTTACTATAGACCAATGTTCCTCAAACCCAGGGTTCCTCCAGAGATTGCTAGGAGTTCCTTGTGCAATGAGCAATTTGTGCCTATCAGGTCAGACTAAGTAACACCAATTATATTTTTGGCTATCTGTAAGAATTACATTCTTCTCAATGACCAGCAATGTAAGAGGAATTCTTCCTACTGACCACCACACTCATATAATGAGATCTGTGGATATAGAAAATATAGCCGGGGGCCCTGAATACCTGAAATGTATTTGAAGGGGTTCCCCCATGTTA
Organism: Pyxicephalus adspersus; assembly: GCF_032062135.1. NCBI lineage: Eukaryota > Metazoa > Chordata > Amphibia > Anura > Pyxicephalidae > Pyxicephalus > Pyxicephalus adspersus. The sequence continues at coordinate 32,907,168 of NC_092864.1, forward strand.
AAAAGGTAGAGAAACACTGTTATAGAACACAGAAGCTTGCTAGAGTAACGCCATCTTGTAGCATGGGTACCAGGTATGCAACAAACCCAAAGACTTCAATACCTACAGCAGCCTGGAAGAAGAACAGCAGGTTTCCAACACATGGCTCTACAGAAACAATAACATATTGGCTTTTCTTTTACAGGATGTGCATTGTATACAAATGTATGACACCCCTAATGTGGTCAACACTTTCTAATGAATTTGTTGGTGGGAAATCCTGAAACTTTCAGGTGGAAAGTTGAGAATTACAGGTCACTGTTTTTGATTAAGTCAAGACACCACAGGCAAATTCTACAACTAAAATGTCACTTTTGTACAGACTCATACGTATTATCATTAATGTTAATACTACTATTATTATTATTATTATTATTATTAATAATAATAATAATAATAATAATAATATTAATAAACAGTATATACCGCAAACATTTTATGCAGCTCTGTACATTAAATAGGGGTTGCAAATGACAGACAGATACCCTTGTTGTAATGCCCCCTGCCTCCATCCCCCATCTCATACTCCACTTATCCATCAAATATTGGCTATGCACAGCTGCTTGCCAAAATCTTCCCAGTTGGACCCCTACAATCACTCTGCACATACCAATCAATTCTAAAAAAAAGTTCTTACTCAGCTGTTACATTAAAGGGTAAGATCATCAACATTTTTAACATGGGGAGCCCTTCAAATAATTTTGAGGTCTTAGGGAACCTTTGCTATAATTACTATATCCACAGATTACAATACATTGGTGTGGTGGTCAGTAGGAGGAATTCCTCTTACATTGCTGGCCATTGGGAAAAATGTCACCCTTACAGATAGACAAAAGGATCATTGGGGTCACTTAAACTGTAGCAACATCTGGAGGAACCCTGGTTGAGAAGGACTGGTATAGACTATACGTTAGGTTCAGGGGTTAGAATAAGGGAAGGGTTTGGTATATTTTGAATAGGGTTATGGAATGGGGGTTGTATTTGACCTAAAGGGGCACCTCCATATACCGAGTAAGAAAGCAAAATTTATTCTAGGATAAATGTAATTATCTTTTAATAATTATTATTAATACATTT
>NC_092864.1:32908942-32978133 GCF_032062135.1 Pyxicephalus adspersus
GGCACTTTGACAAAGCCACCAATGTAAGTGGGTATTCCAATATTTACCACCAATGTATGTTGGTACTCATTTATTTACCACCAATGTAAGTAGGCATTCCACTATTTACCACCAATGTAAGTGGGCACTCCACCATTTACTATGAATGTAAGTGGGTACTCATCCATTTACCACCAATGTAGGTGGGTACTCATTCATTTACCACCAATGCAGGTGGGTACTCCACCATTTACCACCAATGTAAGGGCACACAGAAAACCAATCTAAGGGGGCACCTCACCTCCAACCACCAACATGTGTAGCACTTGTCCAATGGTCACCAATGTAAGGGGTACTTTTCCACTAGGGAGCTAGTCCATAGCTACGGAGCACTTCTCCACTGGCTTCCAATGTTAGGGACCACTTCCCCGCTGACCACCATTGCAAGGAGGCATTTTTCTACTTGCCCCGATTGTAAGGGGTCCTTTTCCATTGGCTCCCAATCCTATGGAACACTTCTCCATTGACCACCATTGCAGGGCGTCAGTTCTGCACTCAACACTAATGTAAGAGGGCACAAAGTGAGGAAAATCCAAAGCTGGCAAATCTCAATGAAACAGTAGATTAGGTTACATCTTCCATATGTGGACACCAGCAGGCTGACATCTGTCATGGATGAGATTTTTAACTTTAAGGAAATTTTATCTCACTTCCTGCCAATAATAATGCTTAGATGAGTCCGACATTTAGGCTTCTTAGATCGTTCACATCAATAGTGCAAGCTTGGATGCATGGAAGTCCATCAGTCCAGTCCTATGCCTCTGGGGTAAAAGCCATTCACATTCCTTTATTAGGGAGGCCCTACACATACAGCTATGATTACTACACTCCTCTTTCCTAACCAGAGCCGTCTACAGCTCATAAAGAGAAGTTGTTCAGCTTTGCACAACTGGAAGATTTCAAAAGATGCCAAAACAAATATTGCTGAAATTGGAGGAGGGGAGAACTGTGCAGGAGTGACTGCGGCTTTTGTTTAGTTTTGTGTGCAATACCTGATTCGTTCTAGGCTGGGCTGAAATTAACATTCCGCCACCTATGGAGAACCTGGAATGAAACCTGATGTTTCATTACCATATATATGGCACGCTCAGGTGAGGAGTATATTTGTTCTCATGATGAAACACAACCCATATTTATCGTACAGCCCTGCATATTATGCTGGCGCTATACAATACTATTTATTATTATTATTATTATTATTAATAATAATATTATTAATAACCTACCCTGGACCAAACTATCCAGGAACTTTCTGTGTTGCTCATAGCAGCTCCATCTGTGCAAATGAAATATTAAAAGAGGAGTGCTTGCTACCATGGGCTTACATAAGCAGAAACTTTCACTCATTGAGCTGCTTATGTGAAATTGGTTAAAAAAAAAATGCCAAAAAAAAAAACTATCCTAAATATGTCCCCTCCCCCACCAAAAATCTACAGCTGCTTTCAGTGCTGATCTTATGAGTTCTCTGTGCATGCTGCTGAACCATACAGCTGATGTGCTGGGGATAGAGAGGTGCAAAATGTGCAGCTCAAAGAGGGTTTAGACTCATCTCAGCCAACATGGGACCACTATGATGGCTTCAGTTCTGCATAGGGGCCCATTGGTGGCTATTTCCACTACTGGATGGGGGCTGTAGGTGGCACAAGACTCTCTCTGCAGACTATTAATAAATGTGCAAAATATATTAAACACTGATTTATTTGTATTTCGGTGCTTTATAGAAAGCCAACACGCTTCATGAGTTTTAAAGAGTCCCCCTTCATCGAGGCTTAGTACTTCTGAATGAAGCGTGTTCTCGACAGACAAAATTTGAGTAATGATTGTGATCGCTCAATATGCCGGTTTAAGTGGACCTATCACTACATTTTTAACATTATATAAAAGTGTGGTAATCCCTTTCATACAATGAAAATGTGTAATTGTTTTAACAATTTTTGAAAAAATTCCTTTGCTGATTATGTTTGCAATAAAATCTTGTAGAACCTCTCTGCATGACAGGTACTCTTCAAGCTGAATGTCAAAGAACACGTGTCATCCGTCACTGCTTCTACTTTGGTGGGCGTGACCACTACTAAAGTTGCTGCGTATTCCTTGACGGAGGGCGTGGCATAATCTCCTCTCTGGTAAACCCGGGGCGTATTACCATAGAAGTGGGTGTGTGATTGACTCCGCCTCCGAGGCGTGTCCTGAGCCCATCGACTCCACCCCGTAGATAAGGCGACTGGCTACGCAGTTCGCGGCTCACTTCTCACAGAGATCCGTCGCACAGGCTCCGGTGAGAACTTCCCCCAATCACTGCCAATCCAACACCGATACCGAACAGAACCGACATCATGGTGAGTACCCCATCTATAGGCACCAGCTCTGCCAAACACGGGCCTTCCTTTACATATTAGCCTTGTAGAACTACAAATCCCAGCAGAGAGCAGAATTTCCCCTATGTAATAAATATTGTATTTTATTCTCAGATTGTGACATTGGGCTCTGCACACAGCTGGGACTTTATCCTTCCCATGGAGATCACAGTCCCTGGAAATTTCTGCTTCTGGGAGTGTCCTGGTGTAGAACCCGTCACCCATGCCAAAAAATTCTCAGCCCCTATGATCTGTAATTTTATCTTACACACGGGCAACTTCTTACCAGCGTCCACCGCCGTGTGATTGCGAAACCCACCGCCTTTACCGCCAAGTCCTATAAATATACGGCATTCGTATGACGGCCAGCTAAAAGGGCCACCAATGAAAAGACAAAATATAATCTTTCTATGAGTTTTAGGAACCCCAGATGATTTTATATAATGGATAACTTAGTTTTATTATTGTCTAAAAAGTGTTTGGGCTTTGATTTGTTACTTACGTAACGTGGTGACAACGCTGCAGTGATAGCACTGAAAAACAAGCACCGTTGTCACCTTTTTACAAAAGGTTTTAAACCTACAGGTGGGATGGAAGTTCTTTTACTGGGAGGATCCGGGTCAATAATAATTGGTGCAATGTTATTATAGGCATGCTGCATTTATAGTTCTGCATGATCTTTTTTTACGCTTGGAGAGAATCGGGAAGGATTAGAACTTTTATTGCTGTCTGAGAGAATGTACCCCCTCTGATTGTCTTGGTGACCCCATGGGAGGAAGTGATGAGAAATTTCCACTTGAATAGTAATGGAGGGGAATCCTTTCTAAGGAGACAATAGTTGGAATGTTAGATTGTCAGGGCTCATTCATTCTTGTACATTGCAGTAACATGCGCATTTCCTGAACGCATAATAATATGCATGCTCTGTGTGCATTATGTTGCAGTGCTATTCATAAATAATGGCACCCCAGGTCACTGACCAGTAGGGGGCAGTACACTGTGGTGCAGCATAATGCTCAGTTGGGTGTGCCGTGTTACCATTGTGGTGCATTGGCAGCCGATTTACAGAAGGTGTGAACCAGCCCACTTCCCATTAAGTCTCTAGGACAGGAAGTGAGGGGAAATTTTCCAATTAGAAACATAGATTACACTTCCTCTCCTAGGGTGACACTTCCACTTCTAGGTTGGCACTTCTTGTCCTAGGGGGACACTTCCTGTCCTAGGGTGGCACTTCCTGTCGTAAGGTGGCACTTCCTGTCATAGGGGGACACTTTCTGTTCTAGGGGGACACTTGGCACTTCTTGTCCTAGGGGGACACTTCCACTTTCAGGTTGGCACTTCTTGTCCTAGAGTGGCACTTCCTGTCCTAGGGAGACACTTCCTGTCGTAGGGTGGCACTTCTTTTCCAAAGGTGGCACTTCCTGTCTTAGGGGGACACTTCTTGTTCTAGGGTGGCAATACTGTTCCTTTAAATATCTAAATACAAGGCAGTGAGTGGGCAAAAAGTGTGTTACAGGATGAATCACCAGGATCCCCAGCCTGAAAGGCTGAAGTAGTTAGTGGAATATATAATGCATCATATAATTGGGTTTATTACAGATTTGAGAGAACTTGTCACAACTGGGTTTACCCCAGAATCATTTGATTTCGAATAATCAGAAATGCAGATTTACCTGTCATGTTTCCTGTATTTGTTTGAGGATGACAGTTCTGGGTATTAAATATAATTACTGTCCATTATGGTATCATAAAGGGGTGAGGCAGACAGGTTCACTTTATTACATACGTGACTTCATTGTGTATTACAACACCGCCATGCTCCCTCCCATGTGACCCATTGCGTGTGTCTGTGCAAATAGTCAAACAGAGAAGTCCTGCAGGAAGTGAGTGTGGTCTGTGATCACCTGTCACTGGGGAGCTTTGTGTCCCCCCCAACAGATCCCAGGGGCCCAGCTGTCCGTCCCGGGTCCTTGCCAAACTAGGTAATTATTGCAGTGTACACATGGCAGGCGCAGGGAGATTCCTCACTCAGACTGTTTATGCTGAGCCTGTCATATGGACAAATCCCAGCACCTGCCTGACACAGATCCTATACACGGACACATGGAGGGTGTATGGAGTATGTGCAGTGTGAATAGCCCCTATAGCACTAGTATTAGGAAAAGCATAGGCTGACCTTTCCTCATGAAACTGAAACAGACCTGGCTGTTTGACCCAAAGCGTTCCGTACATTCAGAACAGTGACATTTTTATAGCAACCCCCCCCCCCCCCCCCAGTTATACAAATAACTGGGGGCCACTTCTGCATCCTCTGTCATGCATATCGCAATTCCAATCTGATCTTATGGAAAATGTGATTAAATGGAGATTGCAATGCACATGTGCTGGCCCATGAGATTCTTGTAAGAAGCTCTGCTGCACCTGATCCGGTGACAACTGCAACATATTCCTAGTGCTTTTTGTCAGTGTTCACCAGGAAGAATAAGGAGGGTGAATCTTCCCAGGGATTAGAATAAAAATCCATCTACACCTTATCCAAATCTAAAAGATACAATACAATCATCCATCAATATCATATCATATGTACAAGCAACAACTAAAGGCTTCATACACATGGGCTAGTAAAGACAACCAATAGCAATTACCAGCATGGCCGCCAAGTACCATCAGAAGCCGTTTTTGGAGTTGACCGGCCCAATGCAAAACAGAGTATAGGAATGCACACTAGCATGGGGGAACCCTTGAAATATCTTACAGGTCTTCAGGGAACCCCTCCTATAATTACTATATCCACATCTCACAGTACATTAGTGTGGTGGTCAGTAGGAAGAATGTCCCTTACATTGCTGGCCATTGGGAACAATGTCACCTTTACAGATAGCCAAAAAAGATCATTGGTGTCACTTAAACTGTATTTATATATATAAATGTTCATGGTGTGGCGTTGAGATCAGCAGCACACCATATGGATACTGCCCAGTATCCGGCGCCATGTGTACAAAGGCTTTCAGTGCTCTATATAAATATCCCCCGCCTGCACACTTCAGCCGCCTCCTGTTTGCACATGAAGGTGATTAGAGGCAGTGAACCTTAGCACAATCTCCTGCATCCAGGCCGTTCTGGTATTTCAGCAATGTCAGAGGCTGTGCGCTTGTATTGGAGGCCATGCAGATGGCACATGGCAGCCTCCAGCTTTTATGAAAAGGTCAAAGCTGCTGCAAAGTTTCATTGGTGTCTCAGATCTGCTCACCAAACAGGACTAGCTGGATGGATTGCATGAAGCTCATAAATCAGGAATACTGCATGAAAAGATAAATAATTACATCCTGTGACACAGGGACATGCTAATAGCATGATAATAGACACACATAAAGGACATGTGATCACAGAAGCCTTACTTAATAAACAAGGCCATATTGCTATATTATATCTAAATCCAAGATGCAACATATTGTAGCACCTTAGATATGGTGACTGCTTTAGTTTTCCAACTTTCAGCCTTTTTCCCCTTTCACTTGATGATTCTGACAATAGAACACTTCCTGCTTTAGGGTGACAACACTTACTCACTGTGTCTGCAATGTTGTCACTCCAAACCTACAGAAACCTCTGCTGTGCTTCTTCATAGCAGAAAGGGGCTATAGTCCTTAGGGGTATCTGGGAATTATATCAGTGTGCAGAATATGCAGAAAGTTTATAGCTGACAAGATTTCTGGCAGGACCAAGAAGTATTTTTTGCACTTATGGAATAGATACAACAAAATGGTTTCAATGGTATATTGAAGTTCATTGTTGGGATTAGGGTTGGGTTATGGGTTGAGTTGGCCTCCAGCAATGACCTCGTACTCCCCTCATACAGCTGCCACCATGTTCTCCACTCTTGCTTCCCCATTTGTGGTCCTTGTTCGGCCATTGGGCTGCCAATGATGATGCAGCTGCATGCATTACACCATTCCGCCACTCCCGGCTTTGACATCTTATGGTTGGTTAAGCAGAGAAGGGGTGGTGGGGGGGGTTAGGAAATATGAGCACATATGGGGAACACAAATGCACAGCATTCCACCTTCCTGCACCCATGCCATTTCATTGATTGGGGCTTAGGAAAGGTGGGATACCCAGGCAAGTGCCTAGTTTGCCCTCCCAAAAAACTGGCCCAGTGGTTAGGGGTCGAGTAAAGTTTGGGCGGAACCAGGGAGAGGGCAGTTGTTTAAACCAATCATAATCCAGTAAGTTAACCAATCACAATTACATGATTGGCCAGCAAAAAACTCCTACTAAGCAAAGGGGGTCACTGGATGGGAGGGGCTTAGTACCAGGTGAGAAGGGCTTAGGCTGAAAGTCAAGCCCACGCCTTATTATAAAACAAAGAAGACTTAATTCTTTGGTCAAAAGAAACATTTTTAAGCCCCACATTCAATTTAACCAAATGACTGGTTCACTTTAGATACCAAAATATCTTGTCTAGCAACCCCAAATACCGGTATGACATTTGTTTGTTTTTCCAGCTGTACCACTGACAAAGTTCATTCCATTGCCTTACCTTGGTCAATCATTGTCAGTAATATTCATATCTGGGACAACAATGAATGTGCTGCTGCAAGGTAATGAGACATGCGGTGTTGCCAGTGCGGGGGATGTGCATCATTTACAATAGAGTGTATTGACTTCTCATGGCTTGCTGCTCTGTAGGTGTATTTGGAGGTTTTTATACTATGACACCACAGGATGAGTCTGAAGCAGCGACTGGTTATAAATAGTCATCGGGATCATCGGTCGCCTCCTTTCCAGCCGTGTCACATGTCAGGCTTCACACCGCGTCCTGCACTATGCAAGCTTCTAATTACAACCCATGAGACAGTGACCAGAGATACCCTCACAGGTGGTACAGATTGTGATGTCAGGGTGACTGCGGTGGCCCCCGGTTTGGCTGTGTTGGCCCCCCTGGTATGGTCAGTGGTGCCGCGTGCTATTGGCACCATATACTATAGTTGGTGTATAAAGCAGCAGGGAGATGGAGCTGCTCATGGTCAAAGTCACATGACCACATCTATCCTTCTATCACATTACAGAGCGGGAACCAACACAGACTCCACCCCATGGCCTGCATTTTATGGATGGGCTATAAAACACCAGCATGCATATTTCTGCCGCATTCTAAATTGGCCACTGGGTATAAAATTTTATTGATTGCAGTGACATATTAACTATTTTTGTGGAGTTCTAATGGGCACAATGTTATATATCGCAGCATTCAGGAGAACCTTCATCACTACCAAATATTTGGCTAATGCAATTTTTCATGTTTATGTTCATTTTTTGCCCTTAATTGCATTAAAGCTTTGCTGAGACCCCACGGGTACTTCACAGCCACTTTCTGTCTACGTGCAGCTCCAGAGATGGCTGCATGGCATTTCTCTGGTTTTCCAAGGGTGACAACACTGGGCTGTGCTAGTTTCATGTTTGTCGGGTTGGCAGTGCCAAAGCACAACTGGTAGGTAGTGACAGAGAATTGTGAGGGTCTTCAATGCAAGGATCACCAGACGCAGATTTGAAAAGCCTGAAAAGGCCTTTTGATGAAAGGACATAACTGTTAAATCTGCCCTCCAGCCCTCCATTCAGTCTTGCACAGTTGGACCAGCTCATCTTCTGTTAAAAATGCTTATGCACAAATGTGCATTAGAAACTGCAGCAAGTTAGAGTGCGCCTCTTGTCCAGGCATCAGCATCTAGCCCCTCCCTCCCAACCTAACTGTTCCTGGACCCGCCCCTTTCATTCACTGGATTTCAGTTCTTTCAATCATTAAGTTTCAGCAACACATGTGCTGCAATGATTGTATACCTTTCGGGATAAAAATTAGTGGGTGAGCTGGCTCTTTAAATGATAGCTTGTTAACCTTTTCTATCCAGCCAGCTGGCAGCTCCTGCTTGAATTGATATTTTACACCCAGCATTTGGGATGGATTTGTATATCATGCATTGGAGAGGTAAGCAGCAGCCGTTCATGGCGAGCCCCGTCCCCACATTCGGCACAGGGATTATAATTAGTAATCCAGGCACTGTGTACAGAGGCTATTAAAAGTTCCAAGTCCACCTCGTGTTTGCAGCAACTGTAACTTAATTCAGTCGCTTACAAAATCTCTGAGCGATCTGCGCTGTCATCTCTGTACCCGATGACAGATCAACGGCGCCAAAAAAAATATCTGTTCCTGCCCCAGCATCGAAAAACCAGAAATGCGTCTTTTGATCCGAATGGAAACAGTCAGAAAATTGGAGGGCAAGTTTTAGAGGGTGTTAGTCAGGTGACCCATACTCTGAAATCCAAATAAAAACTTTGCATTCAATGCACGGTTGTGTTGTTGCAACTCTTAATTTTGTACAATAAGCTGCTTTTCGATGTTATTTCCTAAACGGCCCCGGATTTGCACACCCGAGTTCCTATCACCACCCTTTGCCTGGTGCGTCACAACTTCCTGATGCCATCACTTACAAGACAGGCCCTGTAGTCCAGAAGGATGGCGATGGTCCAATCACAATCCATTCCAGCAGACTGTGGAGGAGAGTGCCGGCCCCCAAAGAGCAAGAAATAAGATCCATTTTCGTACACCCGCACCCCCAGCCAAGTGGGCATTTATTCCATTCAGTGTGTGGGGGACCTCACTGCATGCTGGTTTACAAACAGAACCATATTGGGCTTAAAAGAGTAATAATCTATTGTCATGGTGCACCTGCTGTCTATTTATTTAATTGTATCTCTGTGCCAAGATGGAAGCTCTGTTAGGGCTGAAGTTAGGGACTTCACTCTATAAAGTTCATCTTAATCTTATTGTACGTGTCGTGAAACCCATGCCTTTTTCTTTTATACTGCCATCGACAGAGGCATGGTGATCTATATAGTCTTATAGTATATATTCTCTATATACATGAGTATCATTAGATTTACCATGTCACATCCTACCTAGGTATTGACCACTTACTGTACAGGTGTACCATTTACCATCTTGGGCCTACCTAAGTAACGACTGCTCACTGTTAGATTTACTATAAGATGGCCTACCAAAGTGATGACCTCCCACTATGCATGGGTATCAATAAATTTACCATGTGAAGTCCTACTTGAGTGATGACCAACCTCTGTGTATAGGTGCCAATAGATGTACCATGTGAAGGCCTGCCTAAACCATGACTGCCTACTGTGCATGATTACTAATGGATTTGCCATGTCCTACCTAGAAAAGGACCACACACTGTGCATGGGTTCCATTAGATCTAATATGTGAGGTCCAACTTATCTGATGATAAACCACTATGTGAGGTCCTACCTAAGTAATGACCGCTTACCTTGTATGGGTACTATTAGATTTACCATGTGAAGCCCTACCCAAGCAAAGACCACACACTGTGTATGGCTATCATTAGGTATACCATGTGAGGTCCTACTTAAGTGATGAACAACCACTATATATAGGTGCCAATATGTATAATGTACATGTGAGGGCCTACCTAAACCATGACTGCTCACTGTGCATGGGTTCTATTAGATCTACCATGTGAAATTCTACTTAATTGATAACCACCCACCAAGTAGGGGTACCATTCGATTTACTATGTGAAGTCCTACCTAAGTAAGTCTCTTCATGCATGGTCAACTTTAGGACACTATCACCGGTTTCAGTTTGCACAAAGAAGTACCATCAGTAAATAGACATTGTGGGAAGACGCCGCCTCAATGGGCTTCGTAGACTACCGGAATGTTTTGTTTCTTCAGAAGTCTTTAGGGTGAGGCAGCAAAAGGCGGGTTCAATCATCTGAGCTGCCCTAAGGAAAGGGCGTACTCTCCTGTCCATGCAAGTTTTACAGGTTTGAGCTAAAGATGAACGTGAGTCAATATTGTGAGATAATATCCAAGAACAACACCTGCAGACATCTGCTGCCTCAGAATTTTCAAAAGCTCAAATTTCAACATGTAGTAGGATGTATATACCCATGGAGATGTACAGTGTGCGTGTAACATGAACAGTTCGTGACACGTGGTCTGTTCTGCTTCTGATCACACATGTACACTTGGTTCCATCCAATGTTTAGGGAATTGGGGTGTAATCATATAAAGAAATAAGCAAGGAGGGGTTTTGTGGCATATCAGTTGATATTTTCTTCAGGTTGAAACAATAACAAATGCAAAGAACGCAGTTATAGTTATATTGTGGAAGGTACAAGCAGTTATAAACTTAAATGGAGTGTTGGTTATTTTATTCTCATTTAGGTGATCACATAGAGAATTGTTGTCTCCACCCCAACACATTTCAATGATTGGCTTCCTCAGGGGACTCTTTAAAACTTTTAAATTTGGTAAATGATCACTTGATCATGATGGTTGAAGAAATGCTGATGAAAGGTGTAAGAAATATTTAACTGCATAGGAAGGTATACCAGGGGGTTATTAGCCTTTAGGGTGCTTCTATAATGACCCCCAGGAGTAATGGTAGGAGAAGTAGTTTCCAGATTATTTCTGCAAGTGCAGATTGACCAGAAAACCTGGTAGCTGCTGACCACTTATAGAAAAAAGGAACAGTAAATAATACAATGCTCTAAATAACAAAAAGGCACAAAAGAACATATATACATACATTATATTTGACCCTTTTCAGTGAATCTTGCCCATATTTGCAGGGATCATACAAGAGTCATGTAGATTTTAGAAAATGACCTACATGGCCCACTCTACTTAGTAGTGAATTCCTCATGAACTTAGAGGTCAAAATAACCCAAAGGGCTCATATATACAATAGGGAAGCGGATTGTAAAAAAATGTTTATGTATATTAAATACAATATAATTCTCTTCTTTTACAGAGGGAATGTATATCAGTCCACGTTGGCCAGGCCGGAGTCCAGATGGGCAATGCCTGCTGGGAGTTGTACTGCCTGGAACATGGCATCCAGCCTGACGGACAGATGCCCAGTGACAAAACCATTGGAGGAGGAGACGATTCCTTCACAACTTTCTTCAGCGAGACCGGGGCTGGTAAACACGTTCCCCGTGCTGTCTTTGTGGACCTGGAGCCCACTGTGATTGGTGAGTATGGTGACCGTGGCATTGTGATTTATACACAAGCATTCTGCTTCTTCTATCAGCCAGGTAACACATTCCAGATACCTAAGCCCCCACTTTCACATGCTGTCCCTGTACAAGATTGTATCTTGTCCAAAATCCATTCATCTTAGGACATTTAGACAATAAAGGAGCCCAGAGCCCACCTTTTATAAATTCCATTTACAGTGAGGAAGCATTGGAACTTCTAGACTGCTGTTGGTGTTGTCCCTTTTGGGTGTCTCTTTTTGCTGTCCCATTGATATTCTGGTACACCCGTAGCATGTCAAAAGGAGAGGATGTAGGGTAATTTTCTTCATTCACTCATCCAGTCATTCTCACTTGACGTTTAGCTCTTGTGAAAATGAAACCGAATTGGCTTTCTTAATAAAGGTCAAAACAGAACGTGCACCAGGCCTGCCAGGAAATGGGGGCTGTAAATGATCTCCAAACTCCAGCCCGCCCTTCCTTGTCCTGCATAGTCAGCCTGTTGTCAGAAAGTTGTTACCAGTGACAGGTTTAGTTCTTTTTAAACTTCATTATCAGAAATGTCATACAGACAGGGCGAAAAAAAATTAGTGCATTTACATTTAAAGTACCACACTATGATATTTCATATAGGTTTAGATATAGGTCTAGATATAGGTTTAATCCATGGCCAGAACGTTGACACAGCCAACACATTTCAGAGGCTATAGTTATACCTCATTCTTAATATATTGTAGAACAATATTTAAGAATTCAATATTATTAATAATATACCGTATTTCTTAAGCAGCAACATTACACAGCGCTGTACATTGATTAGGGATTGACAGATACAAAGAATGACATAGGAGGAGGAGACGACCCTGCCCAGAGGAGCTTACAATCTAATATTAAATATATCATTCAGTGCCGCTTGAAGCAGCTGTTGTTGGTTGTTAATAATTAGTGAATAAACATACATTGTTTCAATTGTATAAGCCCTGATGAATAGGGCAAATCTCTGTAAACAACCTGTCACAGGGATAAACTGGGACCTGAATATTAAAGCATGGCACTTCAGTTTTAAAATCACTCATCCCTATCAGAACCAGTGGTGATTGTGGAAATAAATTGCTGTGTAGAACCTGCAAAACAAATTTTCAACTTGGCATTCATAGAATTCATACTGCTGTATAATTCAAATATGAAATAAATGTAGAAAACTTAGGGTTTCAGTATCGTCAACCCACAAGGGCACAAACTCAATTGTGTACATGAAGCAATACAATGTGTAAACTAAAAAAAACAAAACAACTTCACCTACTGAATCAACAGAAATTTACTTTTGTATTCTGAATTTTCAGTTTGTAACACTCTGCACCCACCTGTGAGTATGACCTTTTTCTTTTCTGTGAATTTTAGATGAGGTGCGAACTGGAACATACAGACAACTCTTCCATCCAGAACAGCTTATCAGTGGTAAAGAGGACGCTGCCAATAATTATGCCCGAGGTCATTACACCATCGGCAAGGAGATAATTGACCCAGTCCTGGACAGAATCCGCAAGCTGGTAAGTTACTTAATTATTACTAAAAAAATGTTATGACACCAGCTGGGAACCAAGTTGTGGCATCATCATGAAAGTTTGTATGGTAACCTATGGTAGAAAGAAAACGTTCTAATGGCTGTTTTGTTTTTATTTTCAGGCAGATCAGTGCACAGGTTTGCAAGGATTCCTGGTGTTCCACAGCTTTGGTGGTGGCACTGGCTCTGGTTTCACCTCCCTCTTGATGGAACGTCTGTCTGTTGACTATGGCAAGAAGTCCAAGCTGGAATTCTCCATCTACCCAGCTCCTCAGATTTCCACAGCTGTGGTTGAGCCCTACAAGCCCATCCTCACCACCCATACTACCCTGGAGCACTCAGACTGTGCTTTCATGGTGGACAATGAGGCCATTTATGACATCTGCCGCAGAAACCTGGACATTGAGCGCCCATCCTACACCAACCTGAACCGTTTGATCAGCCAGATTGTGTCCTCCATTACAGCCTCCCTGAGGTTTGATGGAGCTCTGAATGTGGACTTGACAGAGTTCCAGACCAACTTGGTGCCCTACCCTCGTATCCACTTCCCCCTGGCCACCTATGCCCCTGTTATCTCTGCAGAGAAAGCTTACCATGAGCAGCTTTCTGTGTCTGAGATCACCAATGCTTGCTTTGAGCCAGCTAACCAGATGGTGAAATGTGACCCCAGGCATGGTAAATACATGGCTTGCTGCCTGCTGTACCGTGGTGATGTGGTGCCCAAGGATGTCAATGCTGCCATCGCTGCCATCAAGACCAAGCGCACCATCCAGTTTGTAGACTGGTGCCCAACTGGGTTCAAGGTTGGTATCAATTACCAACCACCCACAGCAGTTCCTGGTGGAGATCTGGCCAAGGTGCAGCGTGCCGTGTGCATGTTGAGCAACACCACAGCCATTGCTGAAGCCTGGGCTCGTCTGGATCACAAGTTTGATCTGATGTACGCCAAGCGTGCCTTCGTGCACTGGTATGTGGGCGAGGGTATGGAGGAAGGAGAGTTCTCTGAGGCTCGGGAGGACATGGCTGCCCTGGAGAAAGATTATGAAGAGGTTGGGATAGACTCTTATGAAGATGAGGATGAAGGAGAAGAATAAAGTGTCTTTTTATTGTTGATATTTTAAGATGCAATTCCCCTGTCCGTGACGTTGGGCCTTTGCAACAATAAAGATCCAAATTAAAATTTTATGCTATGGTTATTATTTCACTTTTATCATCTTTGGTTTTGGAGCACATTGTATATTTAGTCCTTTCATACACCAAAATAATGTTTGAGAATCTTTAGTGTTAGACTACATGTAATATAAAGTAGAATGAAGCGAGGTAAGAGGTTTAAGGCCATTAGTCTTTTTTTGGGGGCTTTGCTTTGATAGACCCTCTATGTAAGGTGCAAGAGATTTACACAGTTGTATTACAGTTGCACAGTTGGCTGGAAATATCCACTTGAATGGGTTATGGTGGCAGATTTGACAGGAATGATCAGCCATTACCATTTTTAATGCAGCCATTCCATATTCTCAGGAGGTTATGTACACTTATGGTCATAAGTATATCGACCCCTCTACTGTTAATACTACAGCATTCAAATACATTTTAGACAATGGTGCCCTTCCAACTTTGTTGGAAAATTTGAAAAAATTTGTGCCCCTGTGCACAAAACCAGCTTCATAAAGGAATTTGATGAGCTTGGCATGAAGGACCCTATTGCAGTAACTGCTACAAAAAAAGTAAGTGGCAATATACTGTCAGAATCAAAAGGCCATAAAACTGAAAGAAAACAAAAGCCAATGTCGTTTTTCATTATTAGAGTCCCACTTAAAGACAGGTTATGTACACTGATGTGCTGCTTTGCATCTGCCGCACCTACATTGCAACCCATTTAAATGGGAGCAGTTCTGCAGTGCCTACATCAATAGCAATTGAGCAAAAAGTAGCTTCCTCTATAACAATGAGAAGCTGGGTAATGGTGATGTACAGAGTAATGAAAGCAATTTCTCACAGCAAGAACATGGTAAACAATATACATAATGCTGGGACATGACTTAGAAGAGGGGGGAGGTTTGGGGTAATGTGAAATGTCTAAACATAACCTTAACACAAATGCCAGACAACAATTGCACATTCAGGTGATTTCTTTTTTTCCTTCCCTTTAAATGCTAGAAAATCACGCCTATACATGGCTTGTTGCCTCTTGGGTCTGAAACTGGACTGACTTACTTCTAAGTTTGTACACTCGGCTGCTATTTTAATTTTATTGCATTTAGGCATCATTTATATTTGTTGTTGGCACAAATGTCTGGAAATTGTTATTGTGAATTTCTAGGTCTCTAACTGGCAGTTATCCCCATGCACTGCCTACATCTCTTTTCTGTTCTCCATTGATTAATGCAGATAACTGTTCTCCATTGTGATAAATGCAGATAACTACTTAGACATGCCTTTATCCATGCTTTCCACGTGCAGAACTCAGTATGTTGTGGTTTTTGAACCTTGCATAACCACACCACACTCCCAACTGCTCTTATGATAAATGGGTCATTGATATGAATAGGTTTTTCACACATTAGTAGTTAAGGAGACATAAATGCAGGGCGGTTAACCTAATTGTGAACAAAACCTTATTGTCTCTTTTACTCCTATTTATTGCACTATCCTGTTCGGATTGGCTCCCATAGAGCAAATCTACCAGACTTGACCATCGGCTGCGACCACATTTTTCAGGGGATTTATGATGGGCCATTTGCATAAACACCAGTTCTTCCAGCACTACTTCACTTATGCAATCACTACAGCCCTGCACACTGCTTTGCTATATATGTGTGTGTGTGTGTGTGTGTATATATATATATATATATATATATATATATATATACTGCATGCTGCTAATAATATTCAAGCATGCTATTCTCTTTAATGTGAAACTTGCTGGAAGAAAAAAAATCTCCGGATTACTTATATACATTGCAATACTGATTTTCGCAAACTTGATTGCTGATCCCTTTCCTATTCTATGGATAATAAAGTGAACTCCATTCGAAACTTTAAGATAATAAACCCCAACCCCAATAAGTAACAGGTTTGCTTTAATTAACCCCAGCAAAGGAACAAGGAAATGTCTTTCCTTCTGTTTCTGTGCCTGTGCCTGTTCTATGGGCCTGGGGCCATATTGGAAGGAAAGCTAAACCCATAGGCTGTTTCTAGAGCTTTTTAGCATGGGAGAACCCTTGAAATAATATTCAGGTCTTAAAGAACCCCTGCAATAATTCACAGCTCACAGTATGTTAATATGGTGATCAGTAGGAAGAATGCCTCTTGCAATGTTGGGCATTGGGAAGAATGTCACCCTTACAATTAGCCAAAAAGACAATCGGTGTCATTTAAAACTGACCTGAGAGGCATAAACTATTCAAGGAATCCCTAGCAACCTCTGGAGAAACCATAGGATTCCACAGAACCTTGGTTGAGAAACACTGCTTTAAACTATAAAGCTGGCTTATGTTCCTGTCACATGGGTTATATCAGGTTTTAAAGAAGACCTTCCATTTTAGCAGAAGGGCTGCTTTGACCAAGCTGAGGTTTTGATTGATAACATTACATCAACAATAGAACCGTGAGCCAATTAGATAGTATTGGCCTATTTAAAAGCATACCTTTAGAGAATCCCCTCTACTTGGAGCTGAGAAATACAATTTACATATTCTTAAACACAGAACAGCTGCTTCTTTCTGGTGCTGGGAAATGAAATTTATGCACACGGGAGGGGGAGTGAGCTATTTGTAGACTCAAGCTGTTGAAAAACTATTTTTGCTTTTAGCAGAGTACTACAGTGGGGGGAAAAACTGTGACAACGCTGGTCATGTTAGGAAAGACAGGACTGGGACTGCCAATCCTATGCTAGTATTTGCCTTCACATACAGAACACAAAGCCTATTTGCTGTTACAGATGTAAAATGTGAGTTATTACTTACATGTTGCTTTCAAACTAACAACTACCACGTGTCCAGGTTTTCTTTGTATGGAGGAAAGTACTTACTGATAGCAGATAAGACAATTAAGAAGCAAAAGTAAATGGATAAGACCACCCCAGGGCTCTTAATGATGGCTACTCCTCTCTCAGTCTGCTGACAGCTGCTACATGGGAGCTAAAATAGAGATTTCAACAAAAATGTGACTATTACATTTTTACATTTGCTTGGATCCATTCATCAAAGCTAAAGCCCACGAGTATAGCTAACTCAAAGATGGAATTTATATATGGCAACTGTTTTACCTGACAAAGCATTTGTATTTTATACATGCGGCCCATGGTTTAACACAACCCAGCTACACAGCACAGCTCTTTCCTCTACTGCAGTTTACCTTTCACACATGTTCCCCCCATTCAATACCTGGACAGTGCAAGGGGACACAGCATCATATAAAGCCGTTGTCTGTCACTCTGCACTGTACTTCTAGGTGCATGTTCCTATTATTATTATTAAACAGGATTTTTATAGCGCCAACATAATACACAGCACTGTACATTAAATAGGGGTTGCAAATGACAGACAGTGACACAGGAAGAGGAGAGGACCCTGCCCCGCAGAGCTTACAACCTAAGAGGTGGGGGAAGTATCACACAATAGGAGGGGAGATATGAAGTGGTGGGAAGTAGTGAGGAGATAGAAGACGGGTAGGTGAGTTTGAAAATATGGGTTTTGAGTGCTCTTTTAATGAAGCAGAAAGTAGGAGCAAACATAGTTGGCAAAAGAGTATTATAGTGCACCGGATAGGCTTCATGTGCCAATTTCCCCATTTAGTGTATGCTCGGTCAGGTCCTTATATTGCATTATATTTTAACTATATTTAGGGGTCTATTTATGAAGCAGGGAATCTGGCATTCCAATGATGGAGAATCTTCCAGGTCTATGTGTTTCAGTGGCAATAACTAATTCCCCACCAGGGAATGTTTGAGGGAATGCCAGATTCACTGCTTTATAAATAGAGCCTTTAATGATGTATTGATGAGTAGAGTTGCATTCATTTGTGCAGAAAATTCACCTATAATGATAATTTTTCTGTACGATGTACCCCTGCAGGTACCATACTGTAAACTTTACAACTATTCCTCCCCTCAGAAATAAGCTCATGGGATGCTCAGACTGCTAATATATTTTTATCCCTTAAATGGTTTGCTTTTATTGTTGACATTTATTACTAAATAGTTGTATTTAGGTGACAGGTGCTCTTTTGTTCATCCTGTTGACTGTAGGTAATTAGGTGAAATATAGATATTGGCATCAGTAAACTTCTGAAGGTAATAACTGGTTGTCCCTGGGTGGCACCGCTGTTATTATATGATGATGATAATTACCCAAGCTGGGTTGATAATAAAATAAGCTGCAGTAAATCCTCCGGCAGCGGTCATAAAGCAGAACTGCCCAGTAAGCTGTGTGTGTGTGTGTGTGTGTGTTCCGTGTCACATGAACTGTGACTCAATGCTTGCAATGATCGGTATACACACAGGGGACACAGACACGACACAGAGCTTTCCAACCGTGTGAGAGACTCTATGATCATACAAAATTCTGTATAAAAGTTCTGTGTACATATCAACAACCTTACCAATATAATTGTACGTTACTAAGTTACATATGCATAGGCTTTGTGCATGTGTCCTAGCTACGGAAATATACCATTAGTCGATGAACTGTCACAGTAAAAATAAAATGAAAAATACTCCAAATATTATGCTGGAATTACAGTTTGAGGGTCTCCTGAACTATACTAGACTAGACTAGGTCAACTACATACAATAAAACTGATTCACATAATATGGGGACTGGCCAACAGCAACTAATTGTTTCAGCACAATAGTCTTACCAGTGACGGTTCTGACTTTCATGGAGCAGCCTGAACATTTGCAAGCTTTTTCCCTCCATTCAAAAGAGGCGAGCCAGGAAAAGTCAGGCTAAGAAAGTAAAGGTTGGGTGATGATGGACATCCTCCAGCCAGGAAATGAAGCAGGCTCTGGGCCTGATTTAATAAAGCTCTCCAAGGCTGGAGAGGATACACTTTCATCAGTGAAGCTGGATGATCCAGCAAACCTGGAATGGATCTGGCACAGGATTTAAATCATTTGTTAACAAATATCAAATGACAAACCTCAAAAGACATCCATTCAATGTTTGCTGGATCACTTCCCATAGTGATGTCATAACGCCATAACCCCACCCACTCTGCCATCGCAGATCTGCGCCTGCGATGGGAGAGTGGGTGGGTTGTGTCGTGAAACACAGCCCGTCCACTTCCCTTAGCCAGGGATCTGTACAGGGAAAGTGGTCCGCAGCTCTGGCCGGTGCGTCCCCCCTGCGGGATCCTTCTCCGGACCCCACTCGGGGGTGCACTGGCCAGAGCCGCGGACCACCAAAATCTTCTCACGGACCACCGGTTGGCAACCGCAGTTCTAAAGCATGATGGAAGAAGATGACAACTCAGTTCCCACCCAGGGTACGTTTTACATGTCCGGGGAACTGTGGGGTTAAAGAACCCCTGAAATAACTGCCCATAGCTGGACATCCTTTAGCCAGAAATGAAGACAGGGTCCATGTGACTTGCTGCAGCTTCTAATATACACTAAGCACACAATGTGGAGTTAAATCTGAGTAAGCAATTTCAGTTCAGGCGAGGAGTGTGCAACTGTGCAAGACTGAAAGCAGAACTAAACCCGGAACTACTAACCTATCCCTTTTCCATCATAGGCCGCCAAAATCTTCCTTCACTTCCTAAAGATAATCTTTAGCCATCTTGATTGGCTGTGCTGGGATGACATAACTCCCCTACAGTTGAAGAGTCAGCAGTTTAGGAAAATTTGACAGCTAGGCAGCGATCAGGCAGGTAAGAGCAGTTATTTTAGAAGGGACATCACCCGTCCCTTCCTGCAATAACCACCTGCCTGAATTGCAAAAGTTTAAAGAGGGATTTTAGCTCCACTTGAAGGGAGGCTAGAGGTCAACTTCAAGTAAATGTATTGCGTACTCCAACTTCAAGTTCACAAAGTTACACAAAAGGAGAGTAAAATACAATCCGAGAATAACGTTTAATCATACCTTCCTATACAGGACACACAGAAGGGACAGAACACACAGAAACATCCACAATTTATCAGGACAACCCTCCAGAACAAACAGACAGGACACTGGCCTGAGAGAAGAGGCCTCCACGAGGCAGGACAAGCTGTTCGTACCTCTTCAATTCCCTGTAACATATTTCTACAAAACTACAGGAAAGGCATCTTTTACAGCCATCCGAGCGGAATGTGTTTCCAGAGTCTTGTGCAACTGTGCCCTAAAATAGTCCTAAAAGAATATCAGAGATAAAATTGTCATTCTCAAAAAGAACCAAGAAGTTCAAGTTTTCATATTAACCACAGCCCCTACATCAAACCGTCTGATCTTCTGCAAGCACAGTATCTAACAGGGCTGATCCATTGTGTGACAATGGTCTAGCGGTTAAGCAGCACTTAAGTGAGGTCACTTCCTGTGATGTCATATCCTGGTGGTGGCTTGTCCATCAACAATGGGGTACAGCGTCTCCAGCTGGCTGAGGATTGTGGAGATGTGTGGCCTTTCTAAATGATTCACAACCATCATGGAGGAAAGAAGGGACTCAAGGCCTTGGGAGTATCTGCAGGAAGGAAACCATATTGTGTCAAGTAAAAAGAAACTGAATGCAGAATAACACAAAAGGTACTTAATCCCCAACTGCAAATTTGAAGAGAATGCCATGTCAGTGGGATTTAGTTCCACTTTAAAGCTAAACTCCAGCCATATATGCATCTTTTTTCTTTCCACTTGTGTCCTTACTTCTCAACAGTGATCCTCCTGTTGGAGTGGGTATCTTTTTCTTTCTTGTGCAGTGCTGTTGTGTAGCCTTTGCTGCTTGTATTCTGCCATGGGACTTCTGCTGTGGGGGACCAACAGTGGTATGCAATCAGCAGCTCCTTGACAGAGCAATTATTGTCCCTTCCCTAATCAGAATATGATACCTTACATGTCAATCAATGTTTTGTGGGCATTGCATGGGGCGGTATTAATTCTAATATATTTTGCACTTCAACTTTTTTTTTTTTTGAATATTGAAAAAAACTCTACCCACACTAACATTAGCAATGTCAAAGCTGCACCTTGCAACTCAGGGTAATGCATGGTATTGCCTAAGCATTGAGGGTGCAGCAGCAGTATGTTGGGAGATGGGGTGGTATGCTGAAGTGATATGTGAATCACCAGAATTACATTTTAAACCAGACAGTATACAGACTGTGTTTACTATGAAGAAAAATAACTAACTTCTTTGTAAGAAAAGGCTTTTTTTTCTCTTGATTGGCTCCTTGATGCCAAAAGTCAGCAATTTTGTTGAGTATCTTTCTGCCTCATGAGGTGTCCCTGCCCATTCAGCTATCAATGTCTGGGAATGTGGTGTCACTGCATATGTGATGCAGGCTTTCTGGGTATCACAAGAGAACACCGAGACCTCAGTTGTCCCAATGCCATAAAACACAGAGGGTGGATAGTAACAGGGAGGGAATGCATGCACGAGATTTGAGAGGTGCACATCAGAGCTGATGATTCATTATTTGCTATTCCCCTCCATAGAGTGTAACAATCTGCTCAGAAGTAAGATGTGGGTGCCAGTTTTCTCTTTTTAGATGGAGAGAGATCTTGAAGTATATAACTTCAAGGCTGTAGTATTAAAGTAAGGAATAAGTATTATTAACAAGTAAGTGGAACAAAGTGTTCTGAAAGTCCTAAATTACAGGTCCACTTTATTATCAACTGCAGTAGTGGGAGTCCCATATGGCCTCCAGTGGCTAGCTTAGAGCATATCACACACACAGGACACCTTGTTGTGTTGCTGTACCTTTAAGAGACATAATCTTGTGCTGAGAATCACTAACTTTGAAGCAGAAGTCTTTACTTCTAAAATCAGTGATTCTCAGCACATATTTTTGTCTCCTAAAAGTACAGCAACACAACAAGCCATCACAAGACTTCCAATGTGAATCAACACCAGTTAGTTTTGTCTGACGGCTATCTTGAAAGTGTGCTGTAGAATGTTTGTAAGGTATCTGTTTCCATTTGCATGCCCATAGGAGAAATGTCCCCTAATTCCTGTCCCTGTACTGAAATAGATATCTGGAAACTTAGGAAAAGTAGGCCGTTACAAGAGTGATTTTTTTGTACTGTCTATTACCTGTCATTTTCAGGGATGATGATGCTGTTTTGCACAGCCAAGGCCACACTGTCTCCTTTCTGGAATATCATGTCATATGGTCCCTCTCCGAACATCATGGAATACAGCACACAACCGAGCGACTGTGAAGTTAATATAATACATCAACATGGTCATAAAATAATATTATTATCTACACAACTAACAAATACTACATCTCTATCTATGAAGAAAAAATGTTGGGGTCCCCACGCCTTTAAAGTTTATTTATGGGACAAATAAAATGACATATATTGTGCAGGGTCATTTTATGAATTCTTCTGAATCCTCAGTGTAACACAACAGTGTTACAGTGTTAACAGGTCAGATATTCATCACCTACTTAAGAAGCCCAAGCTATTCAGCAAAAACCACATTAATCTGGTGAGGCATGAGGTGCAATTTTAAGCTTTAGCTTAGCAAAAGACTGCTGCTGTAACTGCTTACAATTTTTTTAACCCCCCTGGCGGTATTCTCAAGTGTGGCTTGGGGTAAAAAAAAAAAAAAAAAAACATGCAAAAAGTGGTAACCCTGAGCCACACTCAGGGTAGCTAAAAACAATTAAAAAAAACACTCACCTTGTCCCATCGCGTCCTCTGGCATTCTGCCCGGCAGATCTCATCTCCAGGCGGCGTCCTCTTCTTCTGATCTTCAGCTGGCGAGTGCAGTGGCGTTCTCCAAGGTTTCCCCGGTGACGCTGGTGTGTGCAGGAGGCGCGGCAGAAAATTCACAGAATTTTATATTGGATTTAATACAAAATAGCTGTATTGAATCCAATACAAAGTAATCCTTATAATATATATATATATATATATATATATATATATATATATTATACATGCTACTGTACAGGTATATTACAATTTTCAGTATTTTTTTGCACCCTTGTTTTAACAGTTTTTTGTGTTTTTTATTATTTTCTATTTATTAGTTTGTAGTTTAATATTAAATTTATTAAATAGTGGACATATTTCGGTGAGTTATGCCTAAGAATTATAGGCCTTCAATGTAAAATAAATTTCCATGCAAAACAATGTAACGCTTTTTGTGTAAAAAAACCTGACAGAAGTAGAACACCAGGGGGGTTAATTTGTTGATCAACTTAAACAATTGTGCAACTAAAAGTACCCTGATGCAAATGTGTGAAAATGATGTTTGGCCTGCAGTATATCACACAGCGGAGTTGTCTCCCTATACACATCCTAGAATAGAAAGCATAAAAAGTAAACAAACTACTGGTAGGATCAACAGGTATTAATTTTTTTTTAACGATTTTTTGGTTACAGTCATTTAAGAAATCTTAAAAACTGATTTTTTAAATTACATAATTTATTTAATAAATTTTCCTTTTTTTTGGAACAAAAATTTTTATTATTAGAAAAGGCAAAGCACAATGGTTTCTCTATTAAGAAAGCCATGGTGGCTCAGTGGTTAGCACTCTGGCCTTTGCAGTACTAGGTCCCAGGTTCGAATCTCAGTCAAGGCGCTATCTGCGTGGAGTTTGCAGGTTTCATGTTTGCGTGGGTTTCCCCTGGGTACTCCAGTTAGGTTAGTTGGCTTCCCCTAAAATTGACTGTGTTATCGACATATGAACATGGTAGGAACATTAGATTGTGAGCCCCCAGTTAGTGATAGGACTATGGACTTTGCAGCGCTGTGTAATACGATGTAGAAATACTGGATAATAATAAGTCACAGGCATTAGAAGGATTTTGTGTGCACAAAGGCTGACCAAGGTTTTCCATATTTCTAGGATGAACGTAGGGGGTGTTCCCCTTTTGTATCATCATCCTGCAATCTGTGTACTGATCTCCCAGCTCTTTAGGACAAATTCCTAAAACTGGTATAAAAAAGGCTGGCAAGACACCACTTTTGTCAGGAACTTGCCATCAGCTGGATGCAGGTTATTTTTAATAAATAACAATAATAATTTATAATAATAATTTAATAAACTAATATGATATAACTATATGATATATTTACTAGATGAGGCATATAAATATTAAGATATTATAAAGAAATAATAATTTAAAAAAATCATCATTTACATATGAGGAGAAATTAGAAAAATACCCAGATATCGGTCCTCTCGTCAATCACACAATTACTTTCCACGTTGAAAAGTTCAGGGGCCCGGTAGGAGATGGTACATCGCTGTGCCGCCCAGTCCTGCAAGACAACATCAATTCATTTACTGTGACCACAATCTGTCCTCATTATCCACTGGCAAAAGGAAATATCTGATTACTGATTGGAAGCAATTCTTTATTCTTGGCTTTGAAATAGAGTGAAGATTTTAGTTTGTATATTTAATGCTCTTATTAAATGCCAGCAATGTATTTCTCTAAAGGAAATCTGTCAATAGAAAAACATGAGGACCAGTATTTTTGACTTCTGAAATTGCCAGTCATCTGTCTTTCTGAGCATTTAATAAATAGGGGTTTATGAACCCAAACACAAGGAATTTAGTTACTTGTAGTTTTTCTATAGGCAGAAAGCTGGCATTACTGCTGCTCTGCTGCCCTCTAGTGTTTAGTCAGAAGTAGTTAAAACCACAAGCAGGCTCTACACACTGACTGCATAAAAGAACATTTTTGAAAAGTAGAACACCTTAAAAAAATGATTTCATCCCTACCTGCACTGACATTGCCTGCCTTGACCCTGATACTTCAATACGAGCATGATTCATAGAGCCCAGATCCATCAACAGGGGCCGATCATCATCCTCCAGCAGCACATTAGTTGGCTTTAAGTCTCTGAAAATTAAGACAAACATGATGGTTAAAAAATTTACAAAATTCATTATTTATCTAGAAACCACAAAACACGGTTTTAGCTTTTTTTATGACATGGTTCTTGTATGTTGTTTTTAAGAATGATTTCTACATCACTGGCCTTATGATGATTGGACACTCGAGGGCTGACACTGCATGCCAGCTGGGTCATTGCCAGTGTCAACAGATGGCAGTTTAAGTGACACTTTGACATTCCAACATTTTCTCAGAATGAGGTGGGGGGGGGGCTGGCTGCTAGGAATGGCCCTACAGATCCAGTTGGAATGGGTTAAATGTAGGTATGAAGAATAACTGCAGATCTATAGATTGTATTTTTTGCTTCTGACATTTTTTTTCTGTGTAAACATTACTTTGTTTACATTCAGCCAGTTTGTGTCTGCACTGCTGCTGCAGACAAGGACACTCCTGCAAGGACACACTGCCAGCAGTCATTATTCATCTCTGTGTTGCAATGCATGTAACTACAGATCACAAACTATTCAAATCAAGAGGCTCCAGCAAAAATTTAGCTACTATATGGAAAGCTTTGTCTCCAGAAAACTGCATATCAAGAAATACAAGGGGTCTCTAGAGGTTATATGATTCTGAGAGCAATGCAGCTATGGATCTGAGTGTCAAAGCCAGTAAATGGAAAAGGTATGCTGATGCTCTCCGGGCTCTAAGTCCTTGTCTACATTTATGTGGCAGATGTAAAGGAGATGTATGTAATCAATGCAATGTTTACAATAAATTGAGCTTGTATTGACAAGTTTTAATATTTAAGAAAAAGGAGAGAATAGGTAAGTGATTATATGTGAAATGTTACCAGATATTCCTGCATTTATTAATCAGGCTCATATACAGATACTCCTTGCTTAATAACAAAGTTCTGTTCCTATGACCTGGTGGTTAAGCGAGAGCATAGAAAGGATATGGTCTGCAGCACCAAGCTCACTAACAGTCTGCAGACCGGCGATCGTGGAGGATCGTGAAGGAGGACTGAAGAGGAGACACTGTAAAGCTGTACACTATGCCAGTAGCTGTACACTATTACCAGTGGTCGCCAACCTTTTCGGTCCAGTGGACCACCAAAATTACCGGCTCTGAACTACGCATGCACAGAGAGCCGTGTCTCACTCAAAGGGGAAGAAACTTTCCCTATAGTGATGTCATGATGCCAGAACCCCACCCACTCTCCCATTGCAGGTCTGAAAATGCAATAAGAGAGGGGGGGGGGGGGGGGGGGGTTGTGTCCAGAGACAAAACCTGCCCACTTCATTGAGCCTGCGTTCCGTATAGGGAACATGGTCTGCGGCTCTGGCAGGTGCGCCCTTCTGCTGACCCCGCTCAGGGGCGCACGGGCCAGAATCCCGAACCACCGACAACCGCTGCACCATACAGTTCTTGTACAGTGTACTGTCAGGAGAGCTGGTTGTAAGTGCGGGCGGTCAGGAAAGTCGTTAAACAAGGACTACCTTTATTTTAACAACACAGTCATCCTTTAATGCGGACAACTTCATTTTACAAAAATAACACAAGCTACCTGCAGATCCCCCACCTCCCACAGTTAAAATCCAATAAACACATAAATGGACAGGAAGTCGGCAGTACAGGATAAATAAAATGGCTATATATGTATTTTTCCCCTGAGTGTACTACATGCTCATTTATTTGTCACTGTGGTTGAGTCAATCAAAATTTGCAGTAATAACTGCAGATTCACTTTGAAACAGGCACTACATTCCCAGCTTCCATAAGCTGGAGCAGTGGTGGCCAACTTTTTCAGTCCCACGGACGATTAAATTTACCGGCTCCAGACCACGCCTGCGGGAGCCGGGCGTCACTCCCCCATAGTGACATCATGATGCCAGAACCCCGCCCACTCAATCATCACTGATCTGAACCTGCGATGGTAGAGTGGGCGGGTTGTGTCAGAAGACACAACCCGCCTACTTCCTTGAGCCTGGGATTTGTATGGGGGACATGGTCTGCAGCTCTGGCTGGTGTACCTCCCCAGCGGGGTTCCTTTCCTGACCCCGCTCAGGGCACACTGGCCAGAGCTGCAGACCACTAAACCACTATAATTTTCTCACAGACCACCGGTTGGTGACTGCTGAGCCAGAGCACCATATAGAACTGTAGAATAAATCATTGCTGCTAAGATATTATAACAAGTATATAGTGATATATAGTGATCTGTCATTTCTCCAAATGTTTGTCCCATACAAAAATCCCTAGTATGTTCCTACAGATGTACATAATACAATACAATAAATAAGTTTGTACATCCCAAAAACATGCAGTTAGGTTACAGTGTTCTCTCTAGGCTCTTCTCAGCACTTCTCAGTATTGAGTCACAAATACACGGGCAGCCACCTGCCTACAACTTCTAAACACCCAGCTTAAAAAATGTCTGCAGAGATTAGTGGGTTAACTGACTTCCTTCCATAGAAGGGACATGAGATTGTGAGCCATCTGAGGGAAGTGAAACAAGTGACCAAGCTCCACGTAAAGTGTTGTGCAATATGTCAGCACTATATAAACACAAGCTATTAACTATAATAATAATAAAAATATTAATAGGCTTCTCACCTGTGAGCGTAACCCTGATCATGAATTGCTTTAAGTCCCCTACATATCCCATGTAAAATGTACAGAATTTTCTCCTCGGGTAGGAAAGTGTTCTTATCTCGCAAGGCTTCAACTTCATTCCATAGGGTTCCTCTCTGAAAATAAAGCACAGGAATATTTCAGTCTCTTTGGAGAATCAGACAACACTCAGCATTCATCCACAGCTCAGCAATACAGAAGTTATCAAATGGTAGTGATGACAATGGTAGATGGCAATATTTATCCTTTGCCAGTGAAAACACTCTAGCGTTGTTAGTTTTGACATTATTTAAAATGGAACCAAACTCAAAATAAAAAAACAGACTTACAGTGAGGGAAATAAGTATTTGATCCCCTGCTGATTTTGTATGTTTGCCCTCTGACAAAGAAATGACCAGTCTATAATTGTAATGCTAGGTTTATTGTAGGTGTGAGAGACAGAATAACAACAAAAGAACCCTCAAAAACCAATCAATCAATCAGATTCCAAACTAGCCACCATGGCCAAAACCAAAGAGCTGTCAAAGGGATCAAATACTTCTTTCCCTCACTGTATATTAATAATAATCTATGGAAAAATTGTCAACTGATATCTCATGTATACCGTCCAATAAAAAATGAGTTATGTTTTTATAATTCATGATACCTACATTTTATAGCTACCCCCCAAATTGATACTTTTTTGTCACTCTGTGGATGACAACATTGCAAAATCATTGTGGACCAAGATTATCAACATCGTCATCATTCCTACTCATGTGAATGCGCCAGCTATTAGAGCCCTGCACACCTTTATACCATAACCTGGTCTGGCATGTCACCCAGGTTTGTTGAGTATAAACCTTTTACATTTGTGTACGTACAGCCACTCACACACAAGACTAGAGAAGATAGACTATCATGGATGAACCTGGGTGATCCAGCAAACATGGAACGGATCTGGTCTAGGATTGAAAACATTTGCCAGCTAAGAGCAAATGATTTTAGGAAATCTGTTCCAAATTTGCTGAATCACTCGGGTTCTCTCATGATAGTCTATCTTCTGCAGTCTTGAAGAGCTTTAATTAATCAGACCCATAGTGTGCAGATTATGTAAGCGCTTTCAGTACAAAAGAGAAGCCTGTACAACTGTGCAAGACAATGGACTTTAAACACCTATCTTGTGGACCTTAAGGCACACATACTGAATTGTTGGATAGGGAACAGGGCAGAGTATGGTCTGAGATCCAAAGACCACAGGTGAGTTTGTTCATAGTGGTTGTTTGGGCTCACGTAAGACATTTAGCTGTCATGTTATGAAATCGTCAGATACCTACTGAAGTAGTAGGTAAGTTGTACGGCCTTTGTACCGAAGTCACTTGAAAAAGGTATTCAAACCACAAGCCTGTGCATTCTGGTTTCTATCATACATACAGATGTGTGTACATCCTGCAGACTTTTCTATTTGTTTTTCCTTTACCTGCTCTGTTTCTGTGACAGATGAGACATTGAAGTGTTTTCTTTTTCCCTGTCCTTCATGTATACTATGCAGGATTGTAGTGTTCCTTTGCAGAACGAATGCCAGGTATTTTCTTTACACAGTTGCCGAGCGTTGCCAATGTACACAACACTGAACAAACACACACATGACAATGCCGCACCTCTTAGACATAGTGTGGGAAATGTGTGTGTCCCATTCAGCTTATTACAACAATGATACAACATCCAATAAAACTAAACTCGCCTTATTTAAAAAAAGCAAAGCAACGTCTCACCTGCAGAAACCCCATAATAATCCAACCAACATTATTCTTTCACCACAATCGACTAAAGTTGGTTGGTTACTGTGAGTCCTGTGACAGTTTTGTGTCCAGAACTGCTGTAGGCTATATGTACACATAATTCTACAATGCTACCATATCAAATAGAATGAGGATGCTTGTGTATAAAATAGCTCAGAATAAATAAAAATAGGAGGAATTGGACTGGATGGACAACACAGGAATTATTCTGCACTGCAGTAGGTGTATTTTAGTGAGAGAAGGGAAACTCTTGCAATCAATGACTACCACTCATATTAATATTATTATCATCATCATCATCATCAAGTATTTATATATCGCCATCATATTGCGTATAGTGCTGTACAAAGTCCACAGTAACATAACTAGCTGTCCCTAAAAGAAGCTCACAATCTAATGTCCCTACCTCAGTCATATGTCATTACCACAGTCTAAGGTCAATTTTGAGGGGAAGCCAATTAACCTAACTGCATGTTTTTGGGATGTGGGAGGAAACCTACGCAAACAGGGAGAACCTGCAAACTCCATGCAGATAGTGCCCTGGTCCAGATACCAACCTGAGACCGAGTGCTGCAAAGGCCAGAGTGCTAACCTCTGAGCCACCATGCTGCCCTGAGGAAATCATATCTCCTTTCCATTCTTCCATGCTGCGTTTTGTTATATTATGGAGCAAATGAGTTACTGTAAGGAAACCCTGAACAATTATACAAATTTGAGGATAGCAAGCCTAATGTGGGTCCCCATTTCCTGTCTCACAAGCACCAGAGATGTATCCATTACCTTAACATAAGGAAGCAGAAGCCATGCTTCCCACTTAGGTCCCTTCTCTATCATGCAATGCCCCACCAGATGCAGGATATTGGGATGGTTGAACATTCGATGCATCTCCACTTCATGAAGCGCCTCCTTGCGATCCTCCCGGTCGTGGCATAGTATGCGTTTCAGGGCATAAAAACGTCCATCGTGGACCCCTTCAACCAGATCTACATAGCTGAAACCTCTGTTGGGAAGTAAAAATCTTTAGAAGTAGAACTTTGTATTCGATCGAAAAAATCAGCTACAATTTAACACTTGAGACGGAAACTAAAAATATTGTGGTTGTGTAATCCCTTAAAAAACACAAATTCTCTGACAGGTAAATATATATCTATGTCAACTGTACATAGGGCTGTTTGCTCTTCTGTAAAGAGAACCAAAGCTTTTATTGAAGCACAGCATAAAAAAATAGAGGTGTCGAATTACACATTAATTTATTTATTTGTGGATTCAACTAATTGAATCTTCCCCTCGGGTTTTATTCATGACTTAGCTGCTTTACATATTCTTGATGGTGGATACCTACTCACCCAACCCCCCCACTGGGTTTTTTGATGTGCGTTTGCACCCTGCTTTGGTTGAAACTCTATGCTGTAATTGTTTTGACATACTCTGTTTCATACAGAATTCCAAGGATCTCCTGCGGACCGAAACTCCCCTAAGGAGGCAGAATTTTCATCTGCGAAAAGTATTGGGTTTATGTATATCGGCCTTACAAATGCTATGTGAAACTTTGGATATACTCCTTGTCAAATTGTTTTTGTGACTGTTTGTTATAAAAAATTGTTGATATTTTAATGTAAAATTATTATTTCTATAGCACTAACATATTACGCAGCGCTGTACAATGTCCATAGTCATGTTGATGTCCCCCAAAGGAGCTCACAATCTAATGTACTTCTCATAGTCATATGTCATAGATCATTTTGGGAAGAAGCCAATTAACCTAACTGCATGTTTTTGGAATGTGGGAGGAAATCAGAGTACCCAGAGGAAACCCACACAAACACGGGGAGAACCTGCAAACTCCAACAAGTTGTGACCTGCAGCTTAATTAGGATTCCTTATCTCACTCCTGATGCCCAAATATAGTGGAAGGGGAGTGCATGAAAGATAAGCAGCTAGTAAGGGCACCATGATCCCGTTTCTTTGCCTATACAGGGATAAAACAGGTTGACTTTAAATCCATTTCAAGGCTACATTAGCTGTTCTTTATGTGAATGTGTACAAAGAGTAATAAAGGGAGTGTTGTGCATATGATAAAATACAGATTGTTACTTACCCCTCTCCCAGCTTCTCTACAAAGAGGTAACGCTTGTTTTCAATGGTTAGGACCCCCCGTGAGCAGATACACAGATTAGCGCCCATCGCTGCCCGCACATTCTTCGCTCACTAGAAGAAAAAAAAAGGAAAAGCAACAACTGTAAATTGCTTTACAACAACAATAAAAACTATAACATGTCTCCTGAAAAACTGAAAGCTCTGTGATGTTACAGTGTACATAATGTGATTATATATATATATATATATATATAGGCACACACAACCAACCTGCAGAATTACACAAGTAGCTGTATCAATATATTGGGGGTCAGCTGCACACATAGAAATTACAAACATAATGGAGAGATAGATTGTGTTGCAAGTTTCATTATAAATGCTACACACTGACCATACCACCATGGAGCAGCTTCTGAGATTGGTGGAGTCATACTATTATGAAAAGGTGGGAGGGGGACACATTCATTCTGCAATTAGTGAATTACCTTTCCCCTGCTGGATCTTTGCTTCATTGGTTAGAAATCTCCTTCTAAAGTCTGCACCAACACCTCAGGAATGTTGATGTCCTAGGTCCCCCCAAAAGCTCTCACCAATTCCTCTCCGACCTCCTCACTTTCCAGCAGCAATGTGAAGATCAGCAGGAGGAACTGGTGAGAGCTGTGGGGGATCGGTGGGATTGGTGTTCTGCTGCCACTCTGCTTTTCCTGATCTTGATCTGGATGAGCGTCTCTAACAATAGCCAAGCAACCAGAATTTTTAGGAATGGCTCAGCAACAGCAGTCACCTCAATTTCCCCCAATCAGGTTTCCTCCAAACCCTGAAATCTGTACATTACACTAAGCTGAGCACATTCTATGTGACCATCCGCCTGTTATATTTCCATAGGAAAAAAACTCAACATGAACACGTCATAGAATAAACATTCCACAGCAGATGGAACGACACCAATGAATGGAAACCGATCACACGTACATGGAATTCAGTCATACGTGTGACACTGACACTACACACGGAGATGCACAGGCATCATAAGCGTGACACAGACACTACACCGTGTGACACCGACACCACACGCGGAGATGTACAGGTGTCATACGTGTGGCACGGACACTACACGCTGCACTTGTATAGTCCATGTATATCACAGTGACAGTACACACATACATCTATATACACTGTCCATACACACATGTGCACAGGCTCCATACATGACACACAGACACGTCCAGCTGTCATACCGGCTCCTCAGGCGATCTCTGCATATCAGTTTCCAGCTCAACCCGGAACCATTCCGCCCGGAACAATCAAAGCAGCGACAAGTTTCCTGAGCCCTCTGTGTATGTTTCGCCCACTTCCCTTTTCCTTATCGACGTCACTTCCAGGTCCAACTGGTTGTTCTCAGCGCTTGTTTGCTACGTCCACTTCCTGGTTTTGGATGACGTCACTTCCTGGACTATTAGTTTGATGGTATTTTGGTTGTCAGGATGTGTGTGGCTGTTTTGTGTCTCTGCTCTTAATATTTACACAAACTAATATGGCAGATGATTCAGCTCCATGGGATCTCTGTGGATGTAACCAGTACTATGTAAATAGTATGTTGTGGCTAATTGGACCTGAAAGATTTAAATAAACGATCTACCATCCCTAACTTCCTCCATGATAGAGCAGGCCTTATGGTGGGTGGCAGGATAAGGGCCCCCACAGGGTTGTCCCCTCTGCTCCAGTCTACATCCTTTATAGGCTCCCTGCTTGTAACATACAATCCCCCTGAGAGGGTTGATGGGGGTAGTTGTCTGCCATCCCACTGTGTGCCAGGGACTGGGTTCAATATGGTGGCATACTGCAAAAGACCAAGGTCATTATCCCCTCTGCTCCAGTCCACATGCCCCTATGGGCTCCATCTGTCTACCCAATCCAGTCATCATCATAGCAATGGTTTTACAATGGCCTAACATGTTACCTCGCTTGCCCCTCACATCCCTCCTACACTTAAGTCAGGGAGTAAAAAGCAACACCAATCATCTTCATTGGCAGTGGTAAGTAGAGGGGATACCTACCTCCCATTCCCTAGCATGTTCAGTATGATGTCAGTGACCTTCACAACTAACATTAGCAGCAGCACTAATAACCACCAGCTTCCCTCTCAGTGGTAACAATAACTGGCATAAATATCGGTACTGTAATAGAAATAACCCCCCGAAAAAATAAGGTAGCACTACTCCCCTCCAGGATTATTGTCAGCAGCATCAATAATAACCCCCAGCAACAATGTCAATGGCAGCAATAACCACTAGAAATAAATTCAATGGTAAGAATAATATCCCCATAGAGGTAAATTCAGTGGTCAGTAAAATTCTTGGGGGTCATTCATCATTATTAAATCACAGAATTAATCTTAGTGGCTGCAAAAATAACCCCCAGAATTATATTCAGTGATAGCAATAATAAACCCCAGCAAGGATCATACGTGGCAGGAAAAAAAACCCAAAGTGGAAGTCAGTGGCAGCAATAATGTTAATGGTAGCTATATTGACCCCCAGAAACAACATCCGGGTCAGCAAAAATAATTCATATTACTAGTAGTAATATTGACCTCCCCAAAAACATCAATGGCAGCAAAAATAACCACCAGAATTATGGCAAGCAGTAGCAACCTACGGAATCTGTCAGTGATCGCAATAATAAGCCCCAGAAACAACATCTGTGGTAGCAATAATAAGCCCCAGAAAACATCTGTGGCAGCAAAAAAAGATAACCCCTGAATTGTCAGTGGCACCAATAAAATACCCAGAATTAATGTCAGTGACAGAAAAAATAACCATGAGAACAAGAACAAAATAAAAAGCTTACTTTGATAACTTTAAACCATTTTTATGATTTTTTCATGTTTTTTATGATTTTGCTTTATTTTCAGTATTTGATCTTCATGTAACCCTGTCTGCCAAAATATGT
Source organism: Pyxicephalus adspersus (assembly GCF_032062135.1). Classification (NCBI taxonomy): domain Eukaryota; kingdom Metazoa; phylum Chordata; class Amphibia; order Anura; family Pyxicephalidae; genus Pyxicephalus; species Pyxicephalus adspersus. The sequence continues at coordinate 32,943,434 of NC_092864.1, forward strand.
TTATTGTCCATTTGTGCTGCTTTTTGGATTGCAACATACAATTGGTAACTTATGGATATGTGTTGCTTCTTCCTCCCCTTCCATTATAAGAAGGACATATGGGGGGCTGTAGGATACATATGTCTCCTCTTTAGAGGAAGAATGTTTTTTTTCCCTACTGTGGGGTACAATATCACAAATTATTTCTCTAAGAGAAGCCCCTGGGTAAATATTAGAGATCTGTTTGAAATATCCCTACGATGTCTATAGTACCTTATTGTACTTTCTGAATGTATTTATACACACGATAGTCCTATATATGTGGTTTGAATCTGGGCCTATCCATTATTAATATTGTTATTAATAAACAGTATTTATGTAGCACTAACATATTACGCAGTGCTGTACAATAAATAGGCATTGCGAATGACAGACATACACAAAAAATTGACACAGGGGGGGGAGAGGACCCTGCCCAGAAGAGCTTCCAATCTAAGATGCTCCCTTTTCTTCCAGTGCCTGGGTCTTGGACACTGACTCAATTTCATTCTATGTTTTCCTCCAGGAAATGATTCATGTTGCCAACTGTGGTATCTCGCATGCTTTTTGTGTGTGTTGCAGAAGACTCCCTGTAAGTACTTTTGTAGGAAGAAGCCTTCCTAATGCTCATTGCTAGTTCAACAGAACTGGTAAAAAAAAACTCTGCATAACAGCCCAATGGAATTCCCTAGCCGTCTCAGACCTGCACGCCGTAAAAAAGGATGTCCAGTTAATGGAGCAATCATCAGCCCGGTTATATAGCTATCTAGATAAACATATTGCATTTTGGGCCCTGTGGCACCAACTCCTTTTATTGAGATCTGTAAGCTAGCTCCACTGTAACAGTGCAAGAGCGACCAGGTGGCTTAGTCATATTAAAGCGGACCTAAACTAAAATCTTTACCTTACATTAAAAAGTAGACAACCCTTTTATTAAAGGTAAAAAATACCTGGGGGGAGGGGGTTTAAAACCCTTAAAAAAAAAAAAAAAAAAGGTAAAGTTTCTTGCAGCTATTTGGACAGAACGGGGGCACAATGCCTCCCGGAATACATACGTCATGGGTCCCGGGAGGCTTTTGGCTGCTCCTTCTGTGCATGCCTGAGATGGTGCCGTGCTAGGACGAAGGAGGATACCGGGATGACGTGGGACCCGATCCAGGAAAGCAACAGAGGCATCGATGGATCTGCAAAGGTAAAGGTGAATGAGTTTTTACCCCCAATTTACTTCTGCTTTAAGTTTTATCCCTTGCCTGCTGCCTTCTTTTTCATCTCCTACCCTTACCTTCTCTTTCCCCTTTCTTCTCACTTCTCTTTTACTCTATTAAAACCCTATTCCTATTAAAAATCTCTTGGATAATCAAATTGGATAATCATATGCCAGTGAAATCTATGGTTCATATTTTTTAGGTTACCTGCAAAGGCCTTGAAATTATTATCACCATAATTGCTGGGGATTGAGGGTACTTGTGGGAACATGTCCCAAATAAAACATTCCATCAATATCCAAATATGTCCTACAGGGACCTTTTTTATTTTTGAAACTCTCAGAGGAAGGAGGAAAATAGTTTCACCCTCTCACTGTGCAAATTCCAGTGTAAGCAGAGTTCCCACCCTTGGAAAGAGGGTACCTTTGATATCACTGCCCAAAGCTGGATATCCTTTAGCCAGAAAATGAGGCTGGCTCCATTTGACTTTTAATCCACACTCACACAGTGTGCCATAAAATCATAGAAAGCCATTTGAGTAAAGGAGAGGAGCTGAACAATTGTGCAAGACTGAAGGAAAGACTGGAGTTTAGCTTTAGGCTGAATATAGTATATTTGGCTGTGTAGTGTTGTGTGACTCCCTAAAAGCTGCCACACGATATTGTTAGAAAACGCTGTAGCTCAGCAAGTTTCTGCTTGTATCTCCTGGTCTGGTCTCTATCTGCTTCTCTTTATTCTCTCTCCCTTCTATTAGTAGGACATCACTGCTTGAGACACGGCTGCTTCTCATCTTCCACAGCCAGTATTTAGGACCCTGGAGACCATGGCTGGATAGTCACATGATTGTGATTTTTTTTTTTTTGTTTCAGGGACATCTGAGACAGAGGAAGATTATGATTTAACAGTGAGCAGGACTCAATACCTGCAGTGAGCTGCAGTTGACTGGGGCACCCATGGGCACTGCCATCCTCTGCTTGCTGTTGGTCTGCTGTTTCTGTGATCAGGTATGTACAGATAAAATATTACAGGATTCTACAAAGCACAGAAGTCATGTATGTAATTTATTATTCTTTTGTGATTAAATGGTAAAGTTTTTGTTTTAACAAAAAGTTCTCAAACATTCTTCTTGGTATCATAACTGTTATGCAGTTGATGAGATATTGAGGACAAAGTGCAAATGGGTAAAAGGACAAATTGCAAATGCTTGGTGGGTATATAACAAATTCCAGTTTTTGAACTGTGAACAATTAGTATTATTGATTCAATTTCAGTCATTAATACACAGTATTTTTCAATTGATTTAAGATGGGGGAGCCTTTGTAATAACTTCCAGATCTTGGGGAACCTCATTATAATTACTATATCCACAGCTCACAGTACATTAGCCTGGTTAGTAGGTGGAATGGGCCTGAATTAATAAAGCTCTCAAAGGCAGGAGATGATACAGTTTCATCAGTGAAGCTGGGTGATCCAGCAAACCTGGAATGTTTAGCAAATGATTTTGAAGAAATCCACGTTTGTTGGATCACTCAGCTTCACTGATGAAAGTGTATCCTCTCCAGCCTTAGAGGTCTTTAATAAATCAAATCCAAAGTCTCTTATATAGCTGGCCATTAAGAAGAATGTCAACCTTACAAAATTGGGATCTATTGAATTGACCTCAGAGACACTTGTTGCACATTGCTCAAGAAGCCCCCAGCAACATCTAGAAGAAACTCAAAGGTTCCTTGTTACCCTGGTTCAGAAACACTGTTGATGTGTAAGCACTTCCCATGCTGTAAAAGTTTTTAAGCCCAAGGTCTTATACTTAAATTTAAACCATAACATATGCATTACAAAGTGGAAGTTTTGCCACTTTTATATTTTTTGAAACAGTGAAACAAATTCATAGTTCATTAATTCATAAATAGACCATAATATGAGGAAGTTCTTATTCTCTTTTTAGCACGAAAGAGGTGTATGCACAGTGCGGTTTGTTTCAGCTGTAACACCTGCATGTTGATGAAGATACTAGCACAATTTCCTTTTGTCTTCAACAGGTCCAAGGTGACCCATCGTTCACCATAGACTACACCAGAGACTGCTTCCTGAAAGATGGATCATGCTTCCGGTATATTTCAGGGAGCATTCACTATTTCCGAGTGCCACCCATATACTGGAAGGACAGGCTTCTAAAGATGTACATGACCGGACTGAATGCCATTCAGGTGTAAGCACATTTACTTTGTAGTTTATTTACATCCACACTGTGTCCATGTGTTTTATCATTTCTTTTTTGTTACTTTCAGTTTCACAGTACGTCTAAATGGAACTGATTTTTTAGGCCTCATCCACGGTATTTTATATTTATGTAGCCCCAACATTACATGTAGACGTGTCCCTAAGGCTTTGTTCAATTACTGGTTCATCAAGTCACTAAACCACTACTTTGAGGGGGGATGTTTCGTATAGTGTCTACCCATGGCAACCCAGTATAGAATGAATGAGAGTCAGTAAGTGGTTCGGCACTGTTCAATGATGCCTGCTGTCAAATCAGCAAATGCTGGTTCTTTCAAGATTAACTAAAGGAACCAGGCAGGGCTTTATTGCAGAAAGGGACAGGCAAAATCCCTTCTTCAATAAGCATTCTTACCTACCTGGTCGTTTTTTTTAATCTGTAAAAACAGCTGAGCTGCTCATGCATGGGGTTTAATGTAACTCTAGTCTAGTCCATGGCTTGCCCAGCTTTCAAAACTTTTCTAAACAGGTCAGCACTCCAAAGGGAGCAAAGCTGAAGCATAAGCAGCAGCCAGAATGCTGTAACCCGTATTTGTTTAACAACTATGTAACATAGAAGTTGCTTAAAGTGACTTAGTCAATTTAGGGCCTCTGGGATCAAACTTGTTTGTATTAAAAACATTATTTTCTTCCCATACAACTGAATGGCATTGCAAAAGCAGCTTGATCAGGTTGATGCAGCACAGGATGTGATTGAATGCAGGTCAGAAAGAGGTTACTTCTCAAATGGATTAATTGGAATACACCTGAAGTCACACTGTATATGTCCAGTGAAACAAGCAAACAAGTACCTACAGAAAGGAAAAAAAGCTTATGGGGGGTAAAAAGTTCAGGCACCTAGAATGCATCCTGTACTTTCATGTTGGCTAATAAGGCACCTCATTATAGTGAGTGGCCAAAAGAAATGTATAGGGGAACAGGAGTATAGGGACCAAGCTTTACCACTACCTGAAAAAGTCAGAACTTGATCAGAAATGCTTAACAGGAGGGTCTGAATGCTACTGTAGGTATGCATAGGACCTCTGGGTGTCTGTACTTTATACATGTCAGAAAATGACTTTTTTTTTTTTTTTTTTTTTTTTAATGGACAGTTACTTTAAAAACTTGAACGCATGATCGTTTCTTTCTACTTTCCACTTCCCTGAAATAGTCAATTTCATTGCAAAGAAGACTTCAAGCAATTTATCTTTTTGCCAGTTATGCCTGTCTACACATTCCTTATATACACTGGTTTGGATAGCATTTAAAAAGGATTTTGTTACTGTTGTTTGGAACATTCCTCGCCCCTTTTAAAAGCCAGGCCTTAAAGAAGAACCCTTTGATGTTTTAGTGCTAGTCAAATATATAGAGAGTTTTTTTGTATTTGGAAGATCTGTACGTGGAGAGGGTATTGTTGTGTAGAATGTTATTTACCCTCACACTGTGCATCTCTAGTTAATCATAAATTGAGAATTCTGTATTTTATGAACATCTCTTTTTAGATATGTGCCCTGGAATTTCCATGAGCCTCAGCCTGGAATGTTTAACTTTGATGGAGATCGGGATCTGGAGCATTTCCTTGACCTGACCGTGGAACTTGGCCTGCTTGTCATCCTTAGACCTGGACCTTATATCTGTGCAGAATGGGACATGGTAAGGGGGGGGGGGGGTGTCGCTAAACAATAAAAGAAGCTCATCTTTCCCTATTACTGACTTGCTTTGTTTTTCACTGTGTCAATATTTGGAGGCAGCCATCAAGTTGTAGAAGTAGCTTTGCTTCTTTATTGCTTATTATCTCCCAATACTAGGAGTTAAAATTGACAGTGCCCTAGATCTTATGTTGCAGGTCTAGGCAGCTCACATACTAAGAGGGGCACTGCTATTTTAGAGAGGAATTCCAAAAAAAGGTACATTTTTGTGGGTACTGCTTATCCACAATTAACATATATTGTAGGTTACCAATAGTTTTAGGCTACATGCATTTTCTTCAAGTCACAAAAAAATAGTTCTGATATAAATTATCATGTCATCCTGTGTACTGAATTTGTATTTAAAAAAATGTTAGCAATTTTAAATTGTTATTTTAAATTGTTAGCAATTTTCCAAGCAGTCTAGTGACAACCTCTTTAGTACAGTACAGTGAGTGAGCGTTGTCAGTCTAGGAAAAGAAATGTGTTTATTAGCAGGAAAATCAGATAAATAAAAGACATAACAATCTGAAAGGAAAAAAGGAAACAAATGCAGCTACCACATTTAAAGACTGGTAAGCTGCAATATATTACACTTTAAGACTGCCAATTCTTTCATTTCTTTCATTCAACTTTCATTTCTGAAGTCATCGTAATGCCCTCCCTTTTCCTGTAAACACGGATAGTGCTGATCAAAGCACATGAATACAAACTAGCTGATTTTTTTTTAAAACACCCTAGGAGCAAGTGTCTATCTCCTGCATAATTGAGAGTGTGGTTAGCTAGTATTGGTAAAGTTCTTGCTAATAGATAAGATTAAGGCAGGTGGTTATGTTGTGGCTGTCTGCCCACCGCCACATGTAAGCAAGCAATTAAGTATATTATAGGCCAAACAAAATGTAAATACATCTCTGCATTACATATATATATATAGCTTAATGGGAAAACCTAATGGGCAACTATTGGATACACATACATTATATGGAAGCTGTTTAACATGCCAAAAAGATTTTTATTGCTGTTCATGTATTTCTGCCACAACACTGATTCAACCAGAATCTCAATAAATTGGATAATAACTTGACATAATCCCACTTATAACTGTGTTCCTTTGGTACCTAAACATTAGGAAAGTGACAAAGAAATGCAAATTGTTAAGAGCACTGCAGATATTGTACAAACAGTAATGCAGAGTCCTTGATGCTGATTTTTGTGTTAGGGAGGACTTCCAGCCTGGCTCCTGCATAAGAAGAATATAGCTCTGCGGACCTCAGATCCAGGTAAGTCACTGCTTTTTAGGATCTATAGTTTAATGCATTTAAACAGATATAAATGGCCCAGACTCTCACTGCATATATCATGAACTATAATTCCAGATTACTTGAATGCTGTGGACTCTTGGCTATCTGTCCTGCTTCCCAAAATCCGTCCACGCCTATACTGCAATGGGGGAAACATCATCAGCCTCCAGGTAATATGATAAATCTTATTCTTAATGGCATCACTAGCGGACTCATATATTGCTGTTATCTGATTCTTTATTTTGGAAAAGAAAACAAAACAACAGAGAAGCTCTGCATTGCTCTTATATATTAACCAACATGCTAATTACAAATAAAGTATAAAATACAGCAAAATGTAAAATGAATCTAGTCTTAAGGAGACTGTCACCAGACCAACCAAAATCTTCCCATAAGGTTATATATACAGAGTGGTGCTAGTCAATGCCTCTTGGTTAAGATATTAACGTGTTATCATTAAAGGAAAACTACTGTAAGGTAGATCTAAATCCAACCATTAAACCCAATAACTTAAACCTTATATAAGATTTTAGTTCTTAGTGCACCCACTAATGTAGAAGAATAAGAGCCGCTGATATTTTGTTAAAGTAGGCTTATTTGTTATATCCTGATTCTGCAGGTGGAAAATGAATATGGCAGCTTTCATGCTTGTGATTATAGTTACCTGCGCCATCTGCAAACCATATTTCGAGTCTACCTGGGTGATGATGTAGTGCTGTTTACAACTGATGGCAATACAAACAAAGAGCTCAAGTGTGGGACTTTGCAGGGACTCTTGGCCACTGTGGACTTTGGACCAGGTCAGTAACAGGCAACACAGTAATGCTAGCGCAGTGTTCGTGCAACTGTGGTGACTTTTCACAGCTCTGTTCTTGAGGGCAGCAAATGACCAATGACCTTTTTCTGACATTTGGCAAGAAAACCACAACCACTTAAGTGTTTTAACAAACACTCATAAATGTATGCCAGTACTTTCTCCCTACCGCTCCTGGACACATAGTAGTTGAAACTGAGTGCCTGGGAGCAGGTACCCACCCACATGGTTGTCAACCTGTGGTAGGTAGGACTTGTATGGATGAGCACATTCTGTAATTGGGATATAAATATAGATGATTGATTGGGCAAAGTTTACTGTACGGAGATTGACTAACACAGCTCATGACTGATATGACTCATTAGTACAAAATGCAATTGTAAATGTAAATGTTTGCACTCATTCTCACTAGGTCCTTTTATTTTGTAAGTGTCCGTTTATTTTGTATTTCAGTGGACAACGCTACAAAAGCCTTTAAATTACTGCGAAGAGTGCAACCCAGGGGACCTCTGGTAACTTGGTATTTACTTTTTAAAATCTACACATGATATAGATAAACATTCTGTAAACTACAGCATGCCTGGCATATAGAAACTAGAAAGATGGTAATTTGAAGGATTTGCCTGACCTATTTCTTCCTTTTTGTGACCTATATAAAATGTATATTAACCCAACATCTGTTATACCTCCCTTCTTTACTCCTTTTCTTATGCAAATATTTTTCTGTGAATCTGTGCATTCTGCACACATGTAAAAGCAGCAATGTGATTACCAGACAGCCAGCTATGGGCTGACAGTGACCTAAATGTCGCTTATAACGTTCACACATTATGGCCACACTATCTCCCAACTGCACACATATGTATGGATGGCTTATTACAGTAGAAGCAGAAGCCAAACTGAAGACAAATAAAAAAAATCTGTTTCAAAGGCCGCTGTTTTCTAATTTGCTGTTGTCAGGTGTTGAGTGTGCAGTACACATTACAAGAGACTACTTTGTCTTGCAGAAGGGGTGGAAGCTCTGTTGAAAGTTGTAATGGAATACATATTAGTGTACAGGAATGTCTGACATACTTATCCATCCATTTTTTAGGTGAATTCTGAGTATTACACAGGTTGGCTGGATTACTGGGGGGAGAAACATGCTAGCAGCTCAGCTGAACAAGTAAGCCGAGGTCTACAGGACATACTGGAAACTGGAGCCAGTGTCAATATGTAAGCTTTAGATTGATGTGAATTTTGAGCTTTGAATGCTTTTTTATTATTAATTTGACTGGATGGGGCAGACTATATTGATATCCTGCATAACTTGTTTTCTGTCTTCCCTATGCAGGTATATGTTTGAAGGAGGCACCAACTTCGGCTACTGGAATGGTAAGTCATGCTTTAACATTTACAGCTGAATTAAACTTTCAATTTAGATTATCCAAATATATTCCAGGTACAAAATGAAAGGTGTGCAAAGTCTTAATTATTTTCTTTAAAATCAGCCAGAAATTAGGTATAGAAGTTTTTATTAGTATTCTGCAGAGCCAGGTGGGGACACAGTGATCTCTGTGCAGTGGTCCAACAAGCCCCATGCTAAGCCAGAGGTCCCTGATCAATGGTAATTGTGAGCTTTGCCGACTGTACAGCCATAGGTTTGACTCATTTGGAGACACCTAAGACTTCTGTAGAGACACTGCTTCTCTACAGAGAGCAAGGCTCCCACTCCCATTCAAGTATGCTGACAGAAGGGAGGCTTTTCTTTTCAGGCAGTAGGGGAGAGAACAAGCTTTGGGACAGAGAACACCTTAAACTTTGATGCACCTGGAACATATTTAGCTGATTTAAATTAAATATTAAAATGGATAAAAATGTCATTCTTGAGAGAATGTGCTGGTATATTGCATTAATAAGGTGTTCAAATTGTAACTTTGTTCTTATTCTCAGGAGCTGATTTTAAGAACACATACAAGCCTATCACAACAAGCTACGATTATGACGCACCCATGACAGAGGCGGGGGATCCCACTGATAAATTAATGGCAATCCGATCTATAATTAGCAAGGTGTCTCTTTCTCTGTCTTCCTGTTTACCAATACACCATAACCTATAAAAATATGTTGCGTTCACTGGCCACCATTCACGGTTTAGATTCTATATCTAAATTTCTATTGGTCTTTGTGGAATATTTAACATTTTCAACTTGAATTGTGTTTATACACATTGCACAAGCTTTGCTGTTTAGACAAAAGAGAAGGGAAAGGGAAGGTAAAAACTGTACTGGAGATTACTTGAAGTTAAACTCCAGCCTTTTCTTCAATCCTGTACAGTTGTATGGGTTACCCCCCTGTACTGAAATTGCTTAGTCTGATTTACCTGGACAATGTATATTAGAAATTGCAGTGGGTAGACAAACCCTGTTTTCTTTCTTGGCTGGAGGATGCATTATCTAGCCCTTAAAAAACAACTATCCAAAGCTAACACAACAATTTCCATCTGGAGCTCTTCTATTTTCTAATGTTGATTAGATTTCCCAATACTAATAAACATTTTTAATATTTTACAGTTCCGATCAGTTCCAGAAGGTCCCTTTCCTCCTCCCACTCCAAAATATTACTATGGTTTAGTTTCTCTGAATAAGGCAAGTGTCTGACTCATATAAAATATGGCTTTGTTATTCTTTCCAATACTTATGGCCTAATACCCAATGAGTGTTGAATCACTTTCATTGCAATACTCATTGATATTTTATATACACAGATTGGTGATCTTGTCGATTTTCTAGATGTTTTCTCAAGGGGTGAACCCTTTGTAACCCAGTACCCCATTACCTTTGAGGATGTGAAACAGGTAAGCTCATTTGTTCTTTACAAACAGTAAATTATATTTGCCAAACACAACTCATTTTTTTTTCTTGCCCTTTCCCAGGTATTTGGATTTGTGCTGTATAGGACCCACCTGCCCTTTGACATTCCGTTCTTCATTCCTCTTTCATCACAACTTAATGGAGTCCATGACCGGGCATACATTTCAGTTGGCGGGGTAGGAAAAACTTTATTGTGTTTTTTTTATTTGCTATGAATTTATGTTTATACCAACCCTCAATATTACACACCACTTTAAAGGCAACAATAGAGTTTACATTTTACAATCCCTGTCATCTCACATAGTCTGGGGTTGATAAATAGATCATGTCTACAGGCCCAATTGGTCAGGTATTTCTTCCTAATGGTGTAGATGGTGAATTAAAAAGACAACACAATCTTGTGTGTTTGCAGCAGCAGGATGAGAGTAGGATAAGGTATAGAACTGTTCATTATCACTATACCCTTGTTTTCACTTTTGTCTACACAGCGATTCTATGGTGTTCTGGAGAGAGACAGCATCAGTGATGTTAATGTGACCGGGAACGCAGGAGAATGGCTAGATGTTCTGGTGGAAAATATGGGCAGAATCAATTTTGGGGCAGACGTGAATGATTTTAAGGTAAAGGAAGTGATCCCAACTTAATGTACAGCGCTGTGTAATATGTTGTTGCTATATAAATACTGTTTATTATTATTAATATTATTGTTAATAATAATAATAATAATAATAATAATAATATTAATGTTCTACTGAGGACACAGGTGTGACTATTTTTATAGGAAGCATGTACATCTGATGTCCTTTTAATAAGCTGTGTGTGGGTAGCTGTCTAAGTATTTTATACTGTGTTGTTTTTTGTTCTAGGGTTTGGTGGGAAACCTGACTCTAGGGGGAGATATCCTCACAGACTGGGTGATGTACTCTCTTGATATAGATGGCCCAATCGCTGCAGGGTGGCCATATGTTCCAGATAATCACATACGGATGAATCCACAATGGCAGAGCAGAACTGGTGCAACTTTCTACAGTGGAACTTTTCAAATCACTGCAGTGGGAGACACATTCCTTAAACTTTCCAAATGGACAAAGGTAAAAAGCAATGTCTAATAGGAAAGAATTTTTCATTTTCAAAATTACTGTTGATCATACAAATGTGAAAAATAAAAATCACTGTACTCTTTACTAGGGATGAGCAAGAATGCCTCTGTCAGTCTCGCAAAAATTTCCTCTAACTTCCAATGGTTCCGCAAATTTTCGGCAAAGTGAATGCGCGAAACCATCGGAAGATCGAGGAAATAAAAACAAGAGGATTCCCAGAGCTGCATTCAGCCCTGGGAATCCTCCTGTTTGCGATCTCCAGGGGATTAAGGGTTAATTCACCTCCAGTGCCCCGGAGATCGCACACTCTTTTTACTGATTGCATGGCAGCAATCATTGAGAAAATGCCCGGCCCTAGAGGTTAAATGGGGAGAAGTCTCCCCATTCAAAACCTCTAGTGCTCTCTGATTGGCTGCGGAAAGCCTTCCTCAGCCAATCAGAGAGCACTAGAGGTTTTGAATGGAGGGACTTCTCCCCATTTGCCTCTAGTGCCTTAAAAAAAAAAAATTGGTAGAACTGTTGTGTACGGTTTTCGAATTTTCAAATTACCAAGGAACTGTTTTCTGTTCCCTGAGCACAGGAGAACCTGCTGACATTGTAATATAAGTATCTCTTACTTCTGTAACACACTTTCCAGCACAGTAATATTATGATACATCTGTTACATTTTTCTCGCAGTGGATTGCATGGTAGTGGATGAAAGAAAAATGTATCAAAATATTACTGTGCTGGAAAGTGTTACAGAGTAAGAGATTATTATTAATAAGACTTATTATTATAATGTCAGCAGGTTCTCTGGTGCTCAGCAACAGAAAACAGTACACAACAATTCTACCAATTTTTTTTTCTTTTAAGGCATTCAAAACCTTCCTTCCATTCAAAACCTCTAGTGCTCTCTGATTGGCTGAGGAAGGCTCCTCCTCCCAGAGTGAGTCATGCGGCTTGCGTTTATGAATGAAGGCAGCCATGGGAAAAATCAGAGGATTTTTCCCACACTGCATTCATTCATGAGCAGCCAGCCGTGAGACTCACACTGTGTTGTTATTATTATTATTATACAGTATTTATATAGCGCCATCATATTACGCAGCGCTGTACAAAGTCCATAGTCATGTTACTAGCTGTCCCTCAAAGAGCTCACAATCCAAAGTCCCTACCATGGTCATATGTCATGAATGTAGTCTAAGGTCAATTTTGGGGGGAAGCCAATTAACCTCACTGCATGTTTTTTGGGATGTGGGAGGTAACTGGAGTACCTGGAGGGAACACACGCAGACACGGGGAGAACCTGCAAACTCCATGCGGATAGTATCCTGGCTAAGGTTCGACCTGGGACCTAGCGCTACAAAGGCCAGGGTGCTGTCCCAGGAACACATAGTACAGGACTGCAACAGCAATCAGGGAGCAGAGCTGCTCCGCTCCCTTGATTGCTGTTGCTGCCCTGTAGTATGTTTTCCTGGACAGGGTTTCTCTATCCAGGAACACAGGACTCCTGTGTTCTTGGATAGAGAAACTCTATCCAAGAACACATACAACTAGTAAAGGACAGCTCTGCTCCCCTAATTGGTCTTGCAGGTCCCAAAAATGCGGTCTCCCCGGCCGAATTTACAAAGGCCGTTCTCACCTTCATTTTTGGTAGTGAGGACGGCCCAATTTGCCGCGAGACCAAGTTTAATAAATTTGCTCGCTCATCCTTACTGTTTACATGCGTCATTAAAGTGCAACTAAAACTAAAAATGTAGCAAAAGTGCTACTTGCTGTACAACTTGATACAGATGATGAACCATTGATAGAATTTTTCATGTGTGTTACAATATTCCACCATCCAGGCAAGATGTATGCTAATGTGTTGCTGTAATGCTTGGCAATGCACACTAGGCACCCTGTTGTTTTATTTTTTCTTTATAACAATGCAGTGCATCACAAAGCTGCATAATAAATTGCTGTTTGGTGTGCTGTATTGTTAGCTTGTAAAACTATTTTAGTGCATTAGGCAGCCCATCTTGTTTTCTGGGTCCTATCTACTTCAGGGCTTATTATGGTCTCAGTGGGCCTGATTTATTAAAGCTCTCCAGAGCTGGAAAGGATACACCTTCATCAGTGAAGCTCAGTGATCCAGCAAACCTGAAATGGATCTGGTCCAGGATTGAAAACATTTGTTAACAAATAGCAAATTACTTTGAAGGTATCCATTGCATGTTTGCTGGTTCAGCCAGCTTCACTGATGAAAGTGTATCCTTCCCAGCCTTGGAGAGCTTTAATAAATCAGCCCCAATGTGTATTATGCCCATGCTAGAAATCTGCCGATTCAGTTTGCTTTTTGTATTGTTGTTGGCTAAATGTTGTTCTGCTTCAGGGACAAGTTTGGATAAATGGCTTTAACGTTGGAAGATACTGGCCTGCTCGAGGGCCTCAGATCACCCTGTATGTACCCAGCAATATTCTGAGCTTATCCCAACCGAATCGAATCACTATATTGGAATTGGAACGTGCACCAGATTGGCCCATAGCAGTCTTCCTTGACCGACCCATACTGAATGGCACTTTACCAAGAAGATGAGACCCTACTGTACTTGTCAACAAAGTACAATGGAGATTCATTGTAAAGCTTCAATTGTACAAATTACAATTGTATTATATTGTTATATCATGTCTCCAGGATGTTATTGTGCATAGTCAGACAGCTGAGAACTGCAGCCAGAGAAATAAAAATTCTGGGATGGTTCAGGCTATCATAAAATAATGCAGTCCTGCTAATTCAGGCATGAGTTGTGAACTTATCTGATTCAAAATCAAAATGTGCAGCATCGTAGAATTGGAATGGGCAAACTGTGGCCTTCCTGGCTCCCAAGAACTACAACTTCAAGCAGCCTGCAGGCACAGTATGCTGGGACTTGTATGACCTTAACTGGAAGGCCACAGATTGATCAGACTTGACCTAGAGGTTCTAGGTACCAGCAATCATGTCTAGTAAAGGTGTGGATTTACTATGTGAATCATGCAATGTACTATATTTGAGAACATCTCATCTATTATTATTAAACAGTATTTATATAGCATCAACATATTATGCAGCACTGTACATTAAATAGGGTTTGCAAATGACAGACAGATACAAACAGTGACACAGAAGGAGAGGACCCTGCTCAGAAAAGCTTACAATATAAGAGGTGGGGGAAGCTAGGGCACTTATTAGATGAATTCTTAAGCAACTTATAAAAAAATGATGATCCTCTAATATTTATTGCACCATAGGACTGTGACAGCCCAGCTGGTCATTGTTAATGTGAAAAAAATAGCAGGCGGAATTTTTCTGGCTACTGGCCTAGTCACACCCTTCACAGTCATTTGGATACTCAGGCTTTCCCATTTTTCCTGCTTCCAACACATGAACTTCAAAAACTTACCTTTCACTTGTCTAATATATCACACCCTTTGACATGTTGTAGCCAGATAATTAATGGTAATCCTTTTACCTGTTGGTGGTTTGTAATGTTTTGCCTGATCAGTGTATATGCACTGATCTGGAAAGAAAAGGTGGAAAGCCTGCCTGCAGGCCCAATCCCAGTATTTATTGATTGTAACCAAAAAATTAACCTGAACTCAGGAATGCAGGCAAATAAATATAATGATTGCCCAAGGATTTTATAGGTATGCACAGCCAGTTTGTTGATATGATTTTCTCTAAATGCACCTTAACGAATTGCATAAGACAAATACAAAATCATGTAATTATGCTAACTGAATGATCAATATCAATAAATAAGATCAAGATCAATCAATAAATGATTTTTTTTATATGTACCTGGAGTTCTGCTTTAAGTAAATTTGCACAACTGGTGGGGGTTATTGTAGAGCCACAGGGGCGGCACTGGGGATAGGAGAATTGCCGTTGGAGTTTGTGGCGTTTTCCCCAGCACCGGGTTGGGGGGAGAATGAAATAGTCTTCAGGTTCCATTCTATGTATGCTAGCATAATTTATTGGAAATCCATATTGTTTACAGGGTATACATTTTATTCTAACTGGCATTTGTCACTACCAAGTCAAAGATCATTTAGGCAGCATACAGGCGCTGAAAAAAAAAAACTTTGTGATGATTTTCAGTGCCAAAAGTGACAGATGAACGAACTAACACTGTATGCAAAGCACCGCTCTGCGCTTTAGAGAGAACACACGAACAGAACCCCACTGTGCTCTTCTCTCTTGACTCGGATTCATCTGCCAAGATGGATCTATAAACTATGTCAGGTGACCTCTGTACATATGTCAGATTCTCACCCAAGATGAGCACAACCTTTCATATCAAGTGAGTGTCATATGATATGTGTACCTAACCATAGGCTGAAACAAGGAGAAGATTGATACTTTGTCTTTCAAATAATTTGCTAGGAAAGATTGGTTGATTGCTGGAAGACTTTATCACCCCTGTGACTCCAGGAACAGGTCTTTGAACTGAACACCGTGGGGGTTTATTGAAGGTGGAGTAGTTGTTCTTTTGGATATTCACTTTAATATTCCAAAATCTGTTTATGGTCCTTGACTTCTCCCTAGACCTAAAATAAATCACCCAACATCGCAGCAGATAAAGCATTTTATAACAAATTCTATATTATAGCTACACATAATAATAAATATTTATTTGATGTAGTTGGCTAAAGTTATGAAGGATTAAAAAATAGTGGCTTAAATTATTAGTCAAAAATCATTAAAACAAAAAAAAGCTGTCCATTCTCTATTATATTGCCAGGACCAGCCCATTTTTCCCATTTTTTTTGTTCGTGTGACCCTGAACACAGAAGTGGTGCAAGCAATTCCTTGCTTCTTGGTGAGACATCTTAGTCACACAAACTTTCCAGCTTGATAAAAGGGCATAATATCACCCCATGTCCTGTCTGATCATCATATAACACTCTAAATTAGAGTGGGTTGTGTAGTTTATAGCCACTTTTCTAGAATTTGTCAGATGATTTCTTTTAATCAGTCACAGCACCATATTTTCCTATAGTTATATAATTATCAGTGTATATATAGTAGTATATTTATAAATGTTTTCTAAACCAAGCATTTTTCTATTTGAATCCAATTTATAAAAGTTGAAGATTTGGTGACATATTTCTCTGACAATGACCATGACAGGTTCCATCTTTCAGGACTGAGGTATGTAGTGGCTGCAGCAGCAATGTTCATGAACACATCAAACTATTCCCTCCCTCGGACATTCTGCTACTTCTGAGATTTGCTGGACTGGCCCTGTCGATGTTCTTTTACGCAGCGAGTGGAGCAGAAGGAGAAATCAAGGTATTCAAAGGGCACTTTTCCTAAAAGAGACTCTCCGCATAGCCAACATCGCCTGCAAAAACAAACAACACTGTGAGAGGTCAGGTGCATGCTGGGAGATTTAAAGTACAGCTAAAAGTGTAATATCGTGAAAAACTTATGGGCTTTGGTACACGAGTCACAGAGTGATTTTCCCCCCTATGTTGTGTCCATATGACTGCTCTATTCATTCCTAGAAAGAAAACCCCTTTTAGGTGCCTGTGCTTGCCAAGCAGTGAGCCACATCTGCACAATGCAATTCACGATCCATGAGTCCTATAGAGTACCAGAGAAATGCTCTTGTACACCAACAATACCTAGGGAAGTTAAAGGGTAACTTTAGAGAGCAATATTTACCAAAAAGTTGTGATTTCTGAAAACACATTCCTAGCCAAGGTTATCCGTTAATGAATTTACCAGTTCTTGCTTGCACTATTTTAAATAAATATATGACTTCCCTTAAACCAGAGAGGTGGGACCTCTGACTGTGGGTTTATAAACAATGCTCAGATGTCAGAGAGAAAAAAAAATGGTATTGCTAGCAATATTTTCCCCAGAAAATTGTGGGTAGGAAGAAGCTGTAAGCAGGCAGATTTTGACCCAACTTTTCACTAACCACCCAAAAACAGCCAGGCGGTTACTGAAAAGTGCTGGGTGTTGCGCCCAGCTAAAAAGGGCTGGGGAGAAGACGGGGTTAGTTTTGTGTCCGCTCTGTTTCAGTCAGTGCAGAGGTTTATCCTT
This sequence comes from Pyxicephalus adspersus, assembly GCF_032062135.1. Classification (NCBI taxonomy): domain Eukaryota; kingdom Metazoa; phylum Chordata; class Amphibia; order Anura; family Pyxicephalidae; genus Pyxicephalus; species Pyxicephalus adspersus. The sequence continues at coordinate 32,960,726 of NC_092864.1, forward strand.
TTGATCTGTAGATGAATAAAACACAAAAGTTTAATATTCTTATTTACTATTTAGTGTTCCTATTTACCTATCATTTTTCCCTAGTTTACCCAAATTATCTTGTTTATTATTTAAATTTAAAAGGACATACCAATACAGATGCATCATTATAACAAAAAGTAAGAAGCCATGTGTAGGACCATACATAAATAAATAAATAAATAAAAAGGTGGTATTAGTAGATTACAATACAGAAAAGTTTAACAAGTCATTGCTCATAAACTTAAACATTCTCTCTAAACCTAAATATTTTCCATCCTACCAGTCTTTCTCTGTCTTTACATTCCTTATTCTGGGAGTCCTGCTGCTGCTGGTTGCCATCTGTGGTCTGTGTGTTTCCATCTGGGGCCTGATTGCACTTAAGCGATTTGTCTTTTTAAACTAAAAAGACAGTAAACAGTAAACCTGTTTCACGAAGAAGCATACTAGATCTGCAAAACGCGTTGCATAAATATGGCTATTAGCAAAGGATTGTTAAACTTTTCAGTACTGATATGAAAGTCAGAAGAGCCACAGTATGTAAAGGGCAAACATGGTGACCACCTTATACAAATTACAACTTATACATCGAAAAATGTTGAAGAAATTAACATACATCAATAGCATCATTAAAGCGCCAGCCTTTATAGTCTCAGCTCTCCTTACCTCACATTGCTGCCAGCGCTCTCTTTGCTTAGGCTGAGCTGAGCAGCCAGTCTACGTTCTGCGGCTAGAGCTCTCTGCGGAGAAAAGGGAAGGGCGTCAAATAGTGATAAAGCAGCACAGAGAAAAAAAGCTACTGTAAATCTTTCAGACTAAATCCATCAAAACTGTCTCAGGGTCCAGATCACATGCCCCATTCTGAGGATGGAATTATGATCAGTAGAAACTGACTCTGAATTGTCTCTGTCTCACCTTCTCACGGTCACTCAGTGCAGCAAATCTTTTCTTCTCAGCCTCCTCGGCTTCCTTCCTCAGCCGCTCTTCCTTCTCCTCTTTCTCTTTTTGCTTCTTCTGGGCTTTCTGAGCTCGTTTCTTTTCAACCCGACGCGTTTCGACCTCTTCCGATAATGGTCCTGGGATCTAATTTCACAAATGAAAAGATTTCATGTTCTGGGACCCTCTGATAAATGGCACTGGGCAATGTTAAACTACAAGCAGCCACATTCATAAAAATTGGGCCATGGTGTGCAAGCAGCAAAGTTCCATGGATTTCTTTACACACGGAGCAGTAAGGAGCTCTGTGATTGGAGGAGAGTTAGTCATATTATTCCACTCCAATCACAAAAGACTCTATGCTTCTTTGAGAGAAGGAACTCCATGAGGCTCCCATGTTTTTTCCCCCAAACTTTATGTGCAGCATATTATGAACCATAACCGTACATTGCTTTATTAGTTCAGGCTTTTTAAAAAAAAATCTGCTGCATTTCTACTGAAAGCTACAGGTAACAGGATCAGGTGTCAGATTACTACAAGTGTTTATCAAGGTGGGTAGAATATGGATAGATCAGACCCTCTGTATGGTTTTACTGCTGCACCAGCTAGGTAGAGTATATTGTTCCTAGTGGTCAGTGTCTCCAGAAAATTAAAGCAATTGACAAATCAACATTTTTAAGTTGTCAGAGGAATAGAGGGTGAGGGGTGACAACTTTTTAAAGAGGATATATGCTCACTTTTTAGAGGCCCTCCTGTTACTTCTTGCTGTGTTCTTGGAAAAAGGAAGCGATGGGAATTCCCATTTCATTATTTACCATGCTAAAGCATTTGTAAGGCAAGTTTTTGATTCAGATTCCCCTTTTAAGACAAACCACAGGTCCTGAACCTACCTGCAATTAAGTAAAATAGTCTGGATTAGGGTCTTCCCCAGCTGCTGAGTGCAAAAAAGAGGCAGAAGTTCACTGATCTTGCCTGTTCACTTGATATCCTTAGACAGACAGTGGCGTGCAAGGTGAGAGCCAAGTTTTCCCAATTTCAGACTTTCAATATGTAACTGCCCTTAATTTATACTCATACTTTATATACATATAGGTTGTAATGAAAAGCTTGTCAAACCAGCACAGTAAAGCACCTCAAGTTTGCAGAGAATCGTCTCCAGGCTTTTGTACTGGGATACATGCTTCAACCTAACTACTGACACATTTAGTGTTTTTTTTATTTTTATTTTTTTTAGATGGCTGAAAGATTGCAGTAAAAACACAAGAAGAAGTGGCTGTTGTGACCCCATCCAGTTGTGACCCCAAGGATGCAGATTGCCAAAAGGATGTGGAAGCCCAAACACACACCTGAGATTTGCTGTAGTTGTATTTGTCTGGATTATCCTCTCGATATTTCCTAAAGGCGTTCCTGGTGCGTTTGTCAGCACATACGGAATACGGCGTCTGTGCAGCAGAGTCCCTAGAAAAAACAACACATTTCAGAAATAACAGAAAAGCAATAGGCAAACATATATTGTTCCACCACAGCCTGTTTTTTACTGAGTCTCTGTGTCTCTTCTAGGATTATCAAAAAGCAAGTAATTTATGCAAAATGTATTAAACCAAATCAACCAATCACATTACATGTTAATCACTGGGAAATAATGATATATGATTGGTTGTTATATGGAATTGCATTTTGCACAGTTCTCCTTAATCAGTCTACAGCTGCATTGTAAAAAATAAAAAAAAAAAATAAAAAAGGCATTTATAGAACATTTTAGCACTGACATTACAGTCTGCATTTTTTTCTCATGCATTTTTAGGTCTTCTTAATTCTTAAGCCTAACTGAACCTTCAGTTTACATCAAATCGCCTAAATACATTCCAGCTGCATGAAAACAAAAAGGTGTGCAAATTCTTACAGTTCATTTTCTTTCAGCTGACATAGAAAAGGTTGATTCAGAGTTGGACCCTTACTCTATCATTTGAAAGGTCCAATGCCCCATACCGATTTAGACCTATAGCTCTGCAATCCACAAAGCCCATGCATGTGATGATTGGGGAAGCCTGGGAAGATTAACCCCTTAAATCTGTCCTGGTGACCAATGTAACTGAGACAGTGAGGAGAAAATCTAAGGTATAGGTTGTCACAAGAGCAGGAGGGGAGAGAACATCCTTTGAGAACACCTGCTTTTAAGACAACCCTTAAACAATTGAACTGTGCACAAATAACAGCAATAAAAATAGCATGAATAACTTTATTTCAGGTTATTTATTCAGGTCATATGACTGATTCCTTTCTTTTCTATCCTGCACAGTCCTGTCCCCACAATCACAAAGCTTCAAGATTTTTTTTTTACATTGCTGCAGTTTAAATTAGTCTTCTGTCCAGGGCCATGCAGTGTTGAAAATTTAAGTTCCTAATATGACAGCAAGACTAGCTGTAGGAGCCACTGTCAATCATTTAGCTGCCCCGGAATTTATGCCTGCATAGATGTGCTTATCCATGCAGAAACGCATTCAAGGCAGCTCAGTGATTGACAGGCTTTTCTGATGGGAAAGCTGTAGCATATGCACATGAATGGCATTGCTGCAAGGAGAAGGTCAGCCTGCAGAAATTTGCAACTAGAAATAAAAAAATGCAACTAACTGGCAGGAATCAGCAGTTATTTATTTTGTTTTGCAATATTTTTATAGAAACTGAAGTACAGAAATAAACAGATAATTTGATAGGGCAGCCAGGGTTTAGTTTTTTGGCCAGACACATCACAAGTGTACATTCAGATTCATCCTCTTTCAAGCCAGTAGGAATCACAACTGTGCACGTAATCAACAAAAACCAAGCAATCCATCACCCACGAGTTTGATCAATGAGCAGAATTTGGATGGTTGTAAAGTGAAAACTGGGCAATAAATTGACAGCTTGATCAGTTTATTGAAAGATAGAATAGAAATAAAAGCAAAACAGGAAAAAAATATTTTCTGTTGCATACAATTGAAGCACTTTCAATCCCACCTCCTTAAAGATTGCCTTGAGGTTTCAATAAAAGAAATGGAGTGGAAAGTTTGATCGCTCTATGAAATTTCTGCAAGTATGGCTGGCTACACAGAAGAAGCCACAAAGTAGAGCAGCAGAAATGAAGTTTCTGAAGTCAGAGTAGTACAAGATGAAGTCTGGTTTGAATGTTTTTGTTTCTACATTTAGCTAATCAGATTTGCTAAATATGCCTAAATTATGAACAAATATATTGTCCCTGAGATATTACCTGAGAGCTGGGTCCCAGCCGGCATCCATGAGCAGACCAGCCACTTCCCCATGTCCCGCTGCTGCAGCTATGTGTAGGAGTGTACGCTGCTCCAATGGAAGACGCTCATTCACCAGTCTGCTCACCACCTCACTGGCTGGAGATTGGGTCAGAGGGGGCAGTGAAGATTTACAGTCAGGGAGAAGAACCCCCAGCATCTGTTTAACACTCTCAGAATCTCCAGTCTTGCAGCACGTGAACAAGGCATTCCGCACCCTGCTCAGCTCATCACCTTGTGTAAAGACAACAGTATGCACATGGTTATCAAATTAGTCTTGCCATTTGTAAATCAAATTCAATGTCTTTTAAACAATCTGTTTGTATGTAGGTATGTACATTATCAGCATACAGTGAATGCCTAGCATTGCCCTTGAAGGTTCAATACAGAGTATTTTCCTGACTTCCCGTTCTGCTGACAACAGTTTCACCTGACAGAGTAAGAAAAAAAACTTCAACAGGAACACAGACAGAAATAAAATCTTGCCTTTCTTCTTTTAGTTAATTTCTGAAGATTTTGTTTCTTATCTGGTAAAATAATTGTCACCTGTACAGGAAATTAAATCTCCCTGACGGAGCCCTGGATAACAGTAAAAACCCAATAAAGGTTCTAATTCTTTCTCTCTAACTCGAAACCAATAAATTAAAATTTTGTGTCCAGTCAAAACTTCCTGCAAATAAAGGGTTGAAGGGCCTGTCCGCAGCAGTACATTTTGTTAACCCGAAGGCATGGAACACATTTATGCATGGTACGATGCTGTTCATTTTGCAAGCTGTGTTACAGTCAATTATTTTAAAAGCCCCTAGCCAGTGTGAAGATGTGTGTAATGCAGTGCATGTAAAAAAGAAATATAGACAAAAAAATAAAATTATCTTATATTCACTGTATATCCTAATATAAATGAACAGAAGATTAACCAGGGAGAGCTGGAACCCTTAATAATCAGCACAGTGGGTGTGCAAAATTCACCTCAGGTATCTCATCAATAGAGACCCTGAGATGCACTGACCTTTTTAAATTTGCATTGGGAATTTTTATGTTCTTACCATCCAATGCCAATACCAATGGCTCGTGATTGTCCAACTCCTCGTCTACATAATCATGATCTATTTCCCTCTGAGATATAAAACCCAATTCTCCCTCATCCTGGGTAGTTGCAGACTCTGCAGGAGAGAGCACATTATATTGTGAGCACCATTACATATATTTTGTATACTACATCATTCATCATATGTGGAACTAAAGCTGCTCAACTCACCTATCCACTTTCCATCTCAAGGCACCACTATCTTTCTTTGTTCTTCTTCCTAAAAACAATCTTCAACGATCCTGATTGGTCATCCTGGAATGACATAACTCCTAGGCAAGTTTATTCTTCCCCGGCACATGAAAGGGAAGTCAGGATTACAGGGTTTCCCTGGCACCCAAAGCCAACAGTGCACATGCTCAGCTCACCTTTCATATTTCTACGACACAATCAAGCAGGTACGGTTATTGCAGAAGGGGCATTGTCTGACCCTTTCTGCAATAAGCACCTGCCTGATCCTTTATTTTGTAAAGTAGAACTTTAGTTCAAATTTAAATGGTAATTTTTTTTTTAATATTTTTATTTTTTTTTTAATATTTTTATTTTTTTTAAATGTACACTATATCTGCTTACAACAAGTAACGTCCTAACAATGGGTGTTAACGTTTTAAAACTTTGTATTAGTATATGGATAATAAGGAGTTCATTTTTAACATGAACTCCTGAGCTGCATACCTTTCCTGGGTCAGTGACAAAGGCAAGCAGTAAATTATAGAACCAGGTCAGCAATGACAAGTCAAATAATCACTCAGTGATAGTTCCCAATGCTGTACAGTTGTTTTACCCCGCTGATATTTTATTCTATTGAGAAATCGACCTGTTTTCTGTCTGATGTAAAAAAAATATACTACCTGCAGTCTTTTATTATACCAAATTCCTACGAAGCTCAAAGTAGCCCCACAGCTATCATATGCTAATGTTTCAGGTGATCTGATGGAACTCTGAGAAGCATTATTTATGGCACAAAACATTAGCTCATTATTAGTCATTGCTTTGTATTGTTCTTGGATACAACAACTAGGAATGTATGCAATGTAAGTACCTGAATGTGACCTGGTATGGAGTATTTTCCAGTCCCTGTACAGAAAACCTTTTAATAGGAACTCTGTAAATCTCAAGACTAGATAGAAAGAAATACAAATCTTTTTCAGGTAAACTGAATTCCCTAATACGATATGTAATTTATCTGTGTTTAGTGGTTTGCCTGGAGTTCAAAATCAAACTACAGCAAAGACCCCTCTGCAGCTCATATACCAACATATTCCCTGCCCTTAAATATTGGTGATTCACTATGCAGTGTATGGAGATTTTCTAAATAAGTCAAATTTCTGCACAATCACCTGATCCGTTTTTCTTCTTCTTCTTTTTCCTTTTTCTTTTTGGCTGCACTTCATGTTCTCGTAGATCTAGTGTACTGAGTGTTAGCTCTTCTTCCACATATTCTTCTGCCACTGGAATATCATCTTCTGACAGCTCAGGGGCATCTAACGTAAACATAACACAGAGAATCATAATGAAAGGGAAGCCTACATATTAATCATACAACTCCAGTCTAAACCTGTATGTGAAAGGATCTAACACCAGTCAGATTTCTGATGTTGTCTGTGCCACCTCTGAGAAATTTCCTCTCACTTCCTGGTCTGGTGTTCACACACAGGTTTTTGTTTACAATGGTTACACTGTAATAAAAACTTTACAAGATTTTGAACATTATTTTGAACATTATCCCTGTTCTACTAAAATAGAGCTTTTATGGTTCTCTGTGCCCCTTTGCAGATATTCTTCCAACTTCTTATTCTACTGAACAAAAGTGATATGCAGATTTTGTATTTTTACATTGAGCACACACAAATTAGCTTCCTATTGGACTCTCAGACAGTCAAGGATCTTTCATTGTACATCATGCTGTCAGTCTAAAGCCTTGTACAGATATCAGAGACCTAGGATGATTGTTGCTGGAAATGATCTTTTAGGATAATTTCCAGGAACAGATGGAGGAACGTGCACTGTAAATACAGAACAGAACAGTTCTATAGAGCTGGGAAGGGGGAGGATAAGCAAGTGGCACCCACTGCTCCCTAGAAAAGCACAACAGTCATTCCCAGGCGGTTATTCATCAACCTCAATGTGTGATTTGATGAATGTCATTGTTGGACTGCTGCACACATTAGATTTATGCCTAAGGCGGTTTCTTTCAGACAACAAACATCTGATGTGTGTATGTAACTTAACACTGTAAACGTACTTTTAGAAGGAGAGAGATACAGATGTCCTTATGAAAGTGCAGCCAATTACTGTCCAATCACAGGCTCCCTGACCAAGTTGCTAAACTGCAGTGTAATAATGTGTAATCAGCAAACAGTAACCTTGTTGCTGCTGAAAGGGGTGCCTGATATACAATACTGATTGATGTGAATTAAATGTCCATTAAATCAGAACTAAATCTTTCAATACTCACCTGCCCTATTCTAAAATGGATGTTGCCCTTCAGCTCTACTGTTTGACCAGGATGGGATGACATAACATTACTTTAGACCTGGTACACGCAAGGGAACCTGGGATTGCTGGCCACAAACTCCACAGCTGGGCAGTGGTCAGGCAGGTAAGAATAGTTTTTGCAAAAGCGACACAGCCTGTCCCTATCTGCAGTCAACACCTGCCTGAATCATAAACTTTCACCCGACCATTTAGGTTTACAACAAAAAGATTTTTATGAAAAATATACTAAAATGCTGAAAAAGTTTCAAAAACAATGTTTTTAAATAGTTCTTACGTTCTCAAACAGATGCATTTTTTGGAATATAACGTAGTGTTAGATTGTATGGCAAAATATATTGGTTGAATTATATTAGGCCTTTTAAATCTACATCGGGTTTCATTTATTACCATTGATCTCCTCCTGGTTCTCGGTCCGTTTGGGTCTCCTGGTTCTGGCAGGCTTCTCACGTGTTTCTGTGACTGGTACTTCCTTGTCTGTGCATTAGATAAAGAAAATGACTACAGGTGTGATAACACAGTGTGATGCTTCCTACAGGTAAGAAGTATACAAATATCTTCTGATTAGAAGACATACCGGTAGTAAATCTTTGTAGAATCCTGTTTAGGCTTAAGCTGCGTACACACTTGCAATTTTTGTCGTTGGAAAGGATCTTTCACGATCCTTTCCAACGACAAGGGACTGCACGATGCATGAACGGTGCTGTACATACAGCACCGTTCATGCTCTATGGAGAGGGGAGGGGGAGAGCGACGGAGCGGCACCCTGCTGCGCGCTCTCCCCCTTCCCTTTCATTAGGATCGGTTGTCGTCCATTGTCCGTGGATCCGGCAGGACGGTCGTTCGGACGATGGACGACACCGACTGTACACACGGCAGATTTTCGCCTGATATTTGGCCGATGCCGATTATCGGGCGATAAAAATCTGCCGTGTGTACGTAGCTTTAGTCTACATGGACTATTTCCCCAGCGTTTAACCTGAGGCTTTTAAAGTCCCCATGCATTCCAATGGGCTAATCTACACCAGGACGTTTCCTTCAGGTACGTTTTGGAGCGTTATCTTAAACGTTGCTTGCAATGATTAAAAAATTAAAACGCTGGATAAACACAAGAAAACACAGGAAAACGCATGAAAAGCTTGAAAACGCTTCCATTGAACTGAATGGAGGCTTTTTCAAGTGTTTTTAAGCTTTTATGAAAGCTTCTATTGAAAACAATGGGGGCTTTTATAAAAGTTTTAGCAGGACTTTGGACTCTGGAAGCCCTCTTTAATAAGGAGACTCCCAGATCTCTGAACACCCAGAACCCTGAAAGGGTTAAAATATGTGTAAAAAAATTGGACAAGGCTTTAATGTCAAATTATTTTATTAAATGTGTGTGTTTGTGTAACAAAAGATTTTTTTTTTTTTTTTACAGGTTATCTCAATGACAGGATGATTTCCAGGGTTGCAATGAGCACAGCCCTGGAAATCCTCCTGACCGTGAGGGATCGCATGGCACTAGGGGTTAAATGAGGACAAGCCTCTCCATTCACCCCTAGTGCTCTGTGATTGGCTGAGGTTTTACGTTTCTCAGCCATTCAGCACTAGACATGAATGGGGAGCCTTTTGCCCATTCATCTCTAGTGCTCTGTGATTGGCTGAGAAATAGGAAACCCTGATGACAGCTCAAGCAGAATTTCCCTTTCCTTAGCCAATCAGGGAGCAGAACAGTCAGCGGAGCTCTGCTATGCTGACAGCTCTGCTCCCCTGATCCCTCCTGCAGCCCTAGAGGTGCTGTGACATGTATTACAGATACAGAACACATGTCACAACTCCTCTAGGGCTGTGGGAGTAATCAGGGGAGTGGAGCTGTCAGCATAGCAGAGCTCCGCTGACTGTTCTGCTCCCTGATTGGCTAAGGAAAGGGAAATCCTGCTTAAGCTGTCATCAGGGTTTCCTCTTTCTCAGCCAATCACAGAGCACTAGAGATGAATGGGCACAAGTCTCCCCATTCATGTCTAGTGCTGAATGGCTGAGAAATGTAAAACCTCAGCCAATCACAGAGCACTAGGGGTGAATGGAGAGGCTTGTCCTCATTTAACCCCTAGTGCCCTGCGATCCCTCACTGTCAGGAGGATTTCCAGGGCTGTGCTCATTGCAACCCTGGAAATCATCCTGTCATTGAGATAACCTGTAAAAAAAAAAAAAAAAAAAAAGTTTAATTACACAAACACACACATTTTATTAAATAATTTACTATTAAAGCCTTGTATAATTTCTTTACACACTTTAACCCTTTCAGGTAATGAGTAAGGGGTTTTATGTACCCCTGTACTCAATCCCTGAAAGGGTTAAAAGTAAAACTTTTATAAACGCTTGTGTAATATCCCGGCAATTCGAGGTAAAACACGTCATAGGCGTTTAAAAGTTTTTTTAGCGTTTTAAAGTTAAGCTTTAAAACGCTTGTAAAAGTGCAAAAAACGCATATAAACGTGGTAGGAACGTTTATATGCGTTTTTAAAACCGTTCATGTAGAGCCAGCCTTAAAAAGACTTCCTGTTTGCAATTTATTTATTACCATCACCAAACACGATGCCATGTCCTTGGGATATTTTAATTAAAGTCCCTCCTTCGAAAGCCCCAGCCAACATCCCTCAGTCCCAATAGTTAATAGCTGCTGGGATCTGCACTGATGATTGGGAAAAAAATCAAAATTATATCTAAAAATTGTTCACTTTGTCAGCTATGACATTACATGTGCCCTGGAGGCCTGGCAGAATAAACCTACGGATAAACTCTGCCCCTTTTCAGACTGTATTGTTATTAATTTAATAGTGTGATGATGTCTTTAGTCTTTATTTAGGAAGACGTCTCTGCATTGGACAGGACAATGTTTAATCAAAACTAGCAACATTTCCATTATTTCTTTGCCGGCAAACAAGCAGCTTAACTCCTTCCTGTTACTTTTGCATGTTAGAACGCCTATAAAATTCTGGTACTGAAATGAAGACTAAATAATTGCTTAATCCAAACACAAAAATCCAATATATGGCAGCTTACCAGTCTTACCAGTAAAATAACACACTTCCTGCCCTAGGGTGACAGCATTCATTTCTTCACTGTATGTTTGGAAGGAGCCATTATCGTCACCAGGCTGGAATACAAATATGTCTGCCTTTGATCATCTATATTACAAGGGGTGATGGGATTAATAGATTACACAATAAAGGTAGGGATAGGGACAAGCACACAGCATTTCTGGCAACATATATTTTCTGTATTGCCTATAAAAAAAAAAAAAAAAAAAAAAGTATAGTGCCACATCTAAAGACTGGTAAGCTGCAATTTAAACCTTTTTGCGTTTAGGACATTCTTCAGATCAGACACATTGGGCCTGATTTATTAAAGCTTTCCAAGGCAGGAGAGGATACACCTTCATCAGTGAAGCTGGGTGATCCAGCAAACCTGGAATGGATTTCTTCAAAGTCATATGCCATTTGCTAACAAATGTTTTGAATCCTGGACCAGATCTATTCCAGCTCTGCTGGATCACCCAGCTTCACTGATGAAAGTGTATCCTCCCCAGCTTTGGAGAGCTTTAATAAATCAGGCTCATTGTAAGGGATGTGAACAGTCCGCCCCAGGTCTCTGCTCTTACCGTGTACTTGAAGTGTAAAGAGTTGTGTGTGCACACGCTGGATCTCTCGGAATGTGGCCCTCCTAGTACTAAAGGGAATGCCATGAACTCTTGGGTCCTTCTTAGGTATGGGAGAGTTTCGCCCCATAAAAAGGGCCTTATCCGAACAAGGAGCTCGCAGAAAGATTCCATGAGCCTCTGTGATGTGCTCTGTCCAATTCTGCAACAATTGGTTTATGTCCTGGTGTACAACACAAAATAATAAGCTGAACAATGTATACAATACCACTGACATAAAATACCATTCATTTATAAGAAATACAATTATGGCTGTCCACATTGAGTACCATATGAGACAGCCTACCATATGTACCAGCCTCCCAATTGCCTCCCTCAATTCCAAGCATGCCTACCTAAAAATAAATAAATTAGAATTTTAATTTTTAGTGGAAGGTCTGCTTTAGATACCAGTGTCTTTGGGATGGCTGATTACCATTACAAGGTCCTTCCTCTTCTGTATCATTAGTGGTGTATAATATAACACAAAAAAAATCCTTCTTGTGGCACAGAACACTGCTTATGTAATGACATGCAAGTGCTGTGCTGCACTCCTGTGACTCCAGGCTGCCATGATTGAAGTAACCTGGGGGGGGGGTGTCTATGACAGCCTGGATTCCCCGGAGGTGGACCAAATGACAGTGGCTGTCAATAAACCCAGAAGAGGAAAGCCATCTACTGAAGGAGAGGGATTTCTGTAAAATACATGATTGGATGCTGCTTTGAAAACTCAGTTTACCCAAAATTGATGCTTAAGTGTCTGCTGGATGCTAAAGAGTTAACATTTTTCTATTTCTTGGTATCAGTATTTGTGAGATCTCTGCAGAGTTCCTGGGTCTCCACTTCTCATTACGAAGTGCTTCTACTGCTAGATTTGATTTACTTTTTTATATTATTGAGAATGTAACAGAAAAAGCTGGAACATATAATAGTGGAAAGGAAAACCTGAAATTCCCAGGGTGACATAGCCAAAGTCAGAATTACCAAATACCAAGAAATTATTTCTGCTGAAACATTTAAATCATAGAAGGCAATGACTCCCCACCAGGATAAGTAAGGGTGGACTGACCTTTCTACAGAACCTTGTAAATTGTATGACATATGCATGAAGTATCATCCTCACCGTCATCAATGCAGCCTGGTTGTATCGTCTCAGAGCTGCCCCGGCAGACTTAGCCATGTGACTGCGGTTCTGGGCATCATGCAGGGCTTGAGAAGTCCCCCTTTTAGCTCGCACTGTGTAGCGGTGGAAGGTCTTGTGTTTCAGCACCTCCTTCCTGTATAAGGGAGACAAATAGAACAGAATGGGATATTGAAGATGAGAAGAATATAGGAACACCTAAAGATTGCAAAACATATTACAACCACAACATCAATGTACTGTGAGGAACTACCAGACTGTACATTCAGAGAATGGATAGTTTAGGTGGGCAATATAATTGGTTACTATAAAGGAGAGTACATTAAGTATCCAACGTGTGGCTTGATGAAAGTCTAACAGAACCTTTACATGATTCTTATAGTCTTATAGTCGCCTGTCCTGATTTAGGTATTGCAGACTAGATTGAATAACACCTTGTCAAAATCTTCATGTCACTGCCAAATAATTTTACAGAGAATCAGGAATAGGAGTGCATGCTTGGAAGAGCCACATCAATAAATGTAAATGCACCGCATATGCATGGGCTAATTCAAGAAGATTTTACAAGCTGAATCAGACATGCAGCCTGTCAGATGCATTATGCTTCCAAAAATAAATTCAGTTTTTTGTATTTTATTATGTTGGTGTAGATGGGCAGCTTCACACTGTTGAGATACTGAAGGCAATGTGCGTGTTAAACTGCCTACTTAAACAAATGAAGGCACAACATCATTCAAACCATTGATAATTACTGGTCTACAGTATATCTGGAATACAGCAAGCAATTGGCAAGCATTCAGCACTGGAAGCCGCAACAAGTGAATACAAATTTGGTGTACGGTTTGTGATGTGTGGGCCCCTGGCATGTGTGCTGGGCTTTTATATTTTGTACAAAATACAATATAAAGGGAGGCATTACTCGTTAAAAGACAATACAATGGGACAAACGAAAGAAGAGATATGTATCCTGACCCTTTAAACACTGCGCCAGCAAAATGTCCTCCCCCAGCCATAAGAATCACCACGGTTGGTCGGTCTTGCAGGCTCTTTACACAGCTTAGTAGCTGTTCTGGACTCACCTCCATGTCCTGAAATACATAGATTGTCTTCAATAGCTCAAAAAAGTTAAGCTGCCTATGCATATCAATAGCTGAGAACTAACCTTTGCTATCCCTAACAAACAGCGGTACATGGAGAGCAGTTTCCCCTGTCCATTCCTGAACAAGACGCTTTGGGAGCGGGTTGGATGCCCCAAGCCTGGAGTTGACTCCACACTTGGCTCAGAGGCAACTCCTGAATTTTCTTCATCTGAGCTGTCCAAATCTGAGCCAGAAATACTGGACACATCGCCTGCAAGAGAGGAAAAACAGACTATTTACTACAATCCTTGTAGTTTTTACCCATATCCTGTATTACACCCCGTCCTGCTGCTTGTCATGTCCACGATCTCTCTCACCTGCCTGCGTCTTGTCCTGAAAGTCCTCCTCACTCAGAGCACTTGCCCCCTTGATTCTTCGTTTCAGGTTAAATCGATGCCAGTCCAAAGTGTAGTGTTCTTTCTTTAAAGGGAAAGTCATGTGTGAAAAAAGTCTGTTTATTGTGTAGTTTGAAAAATATATGCACATGGGAGCAGTTATATTGGCCCATGAGATACCCAGACTTTGCTGCAAGGTTTATAAGACAGAGGGGGGATTTAAAATTGAGTGCTTGCCCCCTGTTAAAGAACTTTTATTTTATACTTTAAGATCCCCTTCATCTGTTAAAGCCAATCTCTTTGTACCCTCTCCATGCTCCAGCACTGCACTCAACCTCCTCGGGCCAGTATTTGTGGTCACTTTGGCAGAAGACCACTCTCATAATCTTGAACATTTCCTGCAAGCCCAGCTTGTCATATACATGCTTCCACCCTACAGGGGCAGCACCGTCATACAGGCTGAGCTCACAGTACTCCAAGACTGAGTAGCACTCAGCATACAATAAATGAGAGTGCTGCAAGAATGTCTGCTCACTGACACCACCATAGGAAAAAGAAGAACCTCCTGTGACTGCAGAGGAAAAATGTATGTAATAGGTTAGTACTCTGGCCTTTGCAGCGCTAGGTCACAGGTTAGAATCTCGGCCAGCACATTATCTGCATGGAGTTTGTATGGCTTCCCCCCAAATTGTCCTTGGACTGTAACAACAACATATGACTATGGTAGGGACATTAGATTGTGAGCCCCTTTGAGGGACAGCTAATTATATGACTATAGACTTTGTACAGCGCTGCGTAATATATTTAGTGATATAAATAAACAGAATAATATTAACAAAATAAAATAAACACCTGAAAGGGGATGCAATAGACTTCTGATTTAAGTATGTGAAGTTTTTGGATAGAGTGGGGAAGGGATAAACCCTCTGTTATGTTTTTGTAGTTGTCTGTGTCTCATTAGGGAGATTCACCATAATCATTATCATCCAAATGATACAAACATGAAACAAAAATCCTAAATTTTACAGTAGTCCCAAGAAGAGGTGAAGGAAATCTTCCAGTGGGGACATCAGTTCAGGTGGCACTCCTCTTACAATATTATTAATATTAATAATAAAGCTGAAGTCACTTGTATCATATAGTTCTTATAATACTTCAGAACCGGATAAAATAATTGCACACAGATAGCCAAATATAGCAAAATATGCAGCTTCTGTAAGAATCAACAACAGTTACCTGTTCCTCTCTGCTGTCAAACGTGCACTGACAAGCAGTGCAGCTCATCCGATCAGAAATTTCCAGGACATTGGATGCTCTATTTTCATTATTTCTTTCTAGACGAAAATGAATGTACAAATGTCAGGTACACAAGGCATCATTCAACCTAAAACTAGATTCAGCCCTTCCTTCAATCTCCAATGCTGCGCTTACTGATTTCACTGCACACTGTGAGCTTTTCACAGCCTTGTGCTGGATATCACAGCCAGTTCTTTCTTCAGATACTCCAATGCACAGGTTTGTCAATGTCCGGTTTTCTCAACTAAGAACTCACCAGGGTACCTCAAGAGATTGCTGGGGGCTCCTTGAGCAGAAGTGAGAAGTTTGTGACTCTCAGTTTAACTGATACAGATGATCATTTTGTCTTTCTGTATGGTGACATTCTTCCAAATGGCCAGCAATGTAAGAGGCATTTATCCTATGGATCACCACACTAAAATACTGTAAGCTGTGGATATAGGAATTATAGGAAGGGTTTCTTGAAGACCTAAAATTTATTCTAAGGGTTCCCCCATGTTATAGAAACACTGGTCTACATTTTCCAGCCTTCTGCAATAAATAATTAAAAAGTGTAGATTCTTACCTTGGAGTTTCTGCTTATTTTCTGCAAAACCTTCTTTTGCATTATTGGTAATATTCAGTAAGAGGTCCGAGAACAATTCACTTTCTGGGCTCAGGTCAAACAGACAAAAGGTCTGCGCTCCGGGGGACCTGGCAGCATCGTGTAGGGTGCAGAAAAAGAAGAAACAGCGTTATGATGATGTTATTGATTGTCCAAGCTTCATCCCATAGGTACAGTTGCCTTTGATATATTTTTTCTGACCCCCAATATTTTCTAACTCTTGGGAGTTATAACGCACATGCAAATAATGTGTCAGAATTGTTCCAAGTAGAAAAGAACTGAAGCCAGAGGATATTGTTGTTTTTTTTTTTTTTTTTTTTTAAAAGATGCAGCACTGGGCCTCAGTGGTTAGCACTCCGGCCTTTGCAGTGCTAGGTCCCAGATTCGAATCTTAGCCAAGACACTATCTGCATGAAGTTTGCGGGTTCTCCCTGTGTCTTCCGGGGTTTTCCTCCTGACATTCCAAAAACATACAGTCCTCTCCTCCTGTATCACTGTCTGTATTAGTCTGTCATTTGCAATCCCTATTTAATGTACAGCGCGGCGTAATATGTTGGCGCTATATAAATCCTGTTTAATAATAATAATAATAAAATATAGTGAGGGTAATTGACCATAAACTGTTAATGACTATGGTAGGGCCATTTAATTGTGAGCCCCTTTGAGGGACAGCCAGTAACATGACTATGGACTTTGTACAGTGCTGCCTAATATGTTGGAGCTATATAAATACTGTGTAAAAATAATAATGAATATTAAAGGACTATATTCATCCTTCTCCATAAACATAAGGCAAGGCTTCCACATTTTAGCCCTGTCAGTCACACAGAAGTTTAGGAGACACCGCCTCTAAAGATCTCCTCCTGATGTGATCTAAAAATGAGATGGAACTAGTTCATAAAAATGAGGACATTATAGACAATCTCACCCCTCCATGCTGCTCACATGGGCTTCAACTGTCACGTTTTTTCCGCATATGACGTCACTTCCGCAACATTTCTACGACAACAAGAGCTTTACTTGACCTCTGACCCAAAACAAACCCTAAACCCCGCCTGGCGGGGCTCCATAGGTAGGTCTCATGCCAGCCCCTCCTGTAGTTGGTGTAAAGCACGCCCACAGGCTTCGGGACGCCTGCGGATTGGTTAGCTGTCATGTCGCTGCTTGTGAGTGTCAGTCCGTGCTGAGGGGAGAGGCGAGGAGCGGCCGTGTGTAGAGCCTGAACCCGGGAGAGAAGGGGGACAGGCGGAGGGCTGGAGAGGTGACGGGGGAGGGCAGAGAGAGCAACTTGGGGTGTGAGCAACTGACGGGGAGCATTTTCTGACACTGCGTGACCATGTACTGTCACTGATATAACTGCTTACTGACACACTGCTATTTACTGACACTGCGTGTC
>NC_092864.1:32978397-33132942 GCF_032062135.1 Pyxicephalus adspersus
CTGCTTACTGACGCACTGCTATTTACTGACACTGCGTGTCTATATACTGTCACTGATATAACTGCTTACTGACGCACTGTTATTTACTGACACTGTGTGTCCATATACTGTCACTGATATAACTGCTTACTGACACACCGCTATTTACTGACAGTGAGTGTCCATATACTGTCCCCGATATAACTGCTTACTGACACTGCGGTTCCATGTACTGTCCCTGATATAACTGCTTACTGACACACTGCTATTTACTGACACTGAGTGTCCATATACTGTCCCTGATATAACTGCGTACTGACACACTGCTATTTACTGACAGTGAGTTTCCATATACTGTCACTGATATAACTGCTTACTGACACTCCATGTCCATGTACTGTCACTGATATAATTGCTTACTGACACACTGCTGTTTACAGACACTGCATGTCAATGTACAGTCACTGATATAACTGCTTACTGACACACTGCTATATACTGACAGTGAGTGTCCATATACTGTCTCCGATATAACTGCTTACTGACACTGCCTGCCCATGTACTGTCCCTGATATAACTGCATACTGACACACTGCTATTTACTGACACCGAGTATCCATATAGTGTCACTGATTTAACTGCTTACATACACACTGCGTGTCCATATACTGTCACTGATATAACTGCTTAATGACACACTGCTATTTACTGACTCTGAGTGTCCATATACTATCACTGATTTAACTGCTTACTGACACACATCTATTTACTGACACTGGGTGTCCATATACTGTCAACGATATAACTACTTACTGACACTGATTGTCTATATACTGTCACTGGTTTAACACTGGATGTTTACTGACCTTTATTTAAACATTTACAGTCACATGACCATTTACTGACAGGCAGTTATTTTCTTACATCAGTATCACTGTTTACTTACCGTCCTGGGAAAAGACTTTTAATATTAGAAGCATGAACGGCAAAGTCATGTGATGTAGTCACATGACCGGTCACAGCAGCGGCATGCAGACAACACTCCGTAGGATACCTGCATATTACAACACAGGGTGCAGCATGTGAAAACTTACTGACAGCTATAATAATATTTACTGACAGGTGACAATATTCTGCACAGCCCGTGACCTGTGTCACTGATTGCCCATAGGAATGTGTGTGGCCCGGTCTGTATCTGACCTCTGCTTGTATTACTTTTCCTCAGCTCCAGCCATGAGAGAGCTGCTGACCTGTAGGAGCTGATATGGACTGACAGAAGGAATCTATATAAAGGTAAGTGGCCGTGGGGGGCTTCATATAGTCACGGAGGGTTTGAGGGAGTCCCCGATTGCCAAGGGTGTAGGAAATCAGAATGCTGCACACATAAATTTCTGGGGTCCCCCCCATATCTACAGGAACACTTGATTGGCAACATCTGATTTCTCCTCGCTTTGGAGGGCTTCTTACTACTGCGATATGGGAAGTGAATAGAAATCAGATTGTTAGCTCTTCTGGACAGGGTCCTCTCCTCCTCCTGTGTCCTGTATCTGTCTGTCATTTGCAACCCCTATTTAACGTAATAATGCGTAATATGTTTGCTCTTTATAAATACTCTTCATTATTAATAATATGAATAATAATCTCCCTGATGATACACAAGCAGCAGAAACATTGATCCATGTATAACTATTTGTTCCCTTTTGTCTTCTGCAGGAACAGCCTTTGAAGCCGATGATAATATACTGAGAAGGAAATGTATTGTAAAGGTTTATTACACCTCCAGGGTCATGGTACAAAGAAGTAATCAGCCCAGAGTGTGGCTGCAGCCACTACATGTAAGTGTGCATGTCATTCACTCCTTCACTTATAGAAAATACTAAATATTCACCTTGTACTCTGTGGATCAGTATTTCCCAACCAGGGTTCCTCCAGAGGTTATTAGGGGTTTCCTTGAGAAATAAGCAATTTGTGCCTCTCAGGTTAGTTTAGGTGACCCCAATGATGTTTTTGGCTATCAGTAAGGGTGACATTCTTCCCAATGGCCAGCAATGTGAGAGGAATTCTTCCTACTGACCACCACACTAATATACTGTGAGCTGTGGATATAGTCATTATAGAAAGAGTTCCTGAAGACTTGTAAGATATTTCAAGGGTTCCCCCAATGTTAAAAAGGTTGAGAAACACTGCTATAGAGCAATGACTGGGTCATAATTATGGCAGAGACAGAAATGTTCCTTTTACAACCATTCTTTGTGTTCAGTTCAGTTTGTTTTATGCGCTGGATAACTAAGGGGAGCGTTTTGGGTGTTTATGAGTGTCTTTCCAAACACTGTAAGGTGCTTTTTGTTTCTCAAGAAATGCCCCGGTGTGGACCGGCCCATTGGAATGATTAGGAGTTTCAAACATGGACATTTAAATGCTGGGGAAAGAGTAGACTTGGCCTCTGAGTCATTATTTGTATTTGATGGCTCCAGTTATTAAATATTGAAAATGTTTTTATTGGCAACATGACCTGGATTTCACTCATAACATTTAACATCTTGGAGAGCCAGACCTGCCCATCAGATAAAACATAAATATAAACACATATCCATGGTGTGCCGAGGGGTGTGTGCATTGCAAAGTATGTGTTTAACTTAACTTCATGTTATAGGAGGATGATGACACTTCCCTGAACTGTTCTGTAGATTCATTCCAACTGCCCCATAGAATTCTCTAACCAAAAGTATGAGCTTTACCAAATGCATAGCTATAGGTCTAAATCAGCAGTGGTCATGCTGGTCCTCTGCATAGAGACAACTGCTTCCACATACAGACTAATGATCCTTCTCTACAGCATGCTGGCAGTGAATAGATCTTTCTTCCCTGCCTGTGAATAATCTCTGTGTTCTGTGTGAATTGCAGTGCCTGTCATAAGGCACGTGTAGATGAGCCCTGTGGTTTCAGTTTCTTTTCTCATTAAACCAGCCACAAAGGAAACCCTGACATTTATACTTGTTACACAATTTTCCTACATGAAACAAAGCAACAGTTACTAAGCTTTAGGGAAAACAATAAAATGTAAAGTTTGTTAGGTTTCAGTAGAGACAACTTTGTTCCTGTTTGCTTGTTATTAAGGTAATGACTGGTCTATTATTTTGTTTTACAAAATGTGGGGTTTATTATGGCTTTTTTTTTTCTTTAACTGAAATGGAGTTAATTCTTCTTGAAAACATGACTATGAAGGTTTTATAAATGATCAAACCTGCTTGATCAATCTAAGTTCAATTCACACACCTGGCATTGCTGGGGAAATTATTAATGATTTTGGGCTTTTTCTTAAGGAAAAGAAGATGTAATTTGTAACATGGTGCTTTTACCTTGAAAAAACTCTATGTGTTTTACTATTAAGGTGCACAGTCCCAATCTCAATATTGTGCTATATAAATACAGTTAGGTCCATAAATATTTGGACGGAGACAACTTTTTTCTAATTTTGGTTCTACATTACCACAATTAATTTTAAATGAAACAACTCAGATGCAGTTGAACTGCAGACTTTCAGCTTTAATATAGTGGGTTGAACAAAAAGATTGCATAAAAATGTGAGGAACTAAAGCCTTTTTTTACACAATCACTTCACTTCAGGGGCTCAAAAGTAATTGGACAAATTAAAAAGCTGAAAAATTAATTGTGGTAATGCACAGAACCAAAATTAGAAAACAGTTGTCTCTGTCCAAAAATTTATGGACCTAACTGTATATATATAACTTTTTCTAATATTTACTTATAATTTGTGCCAAAGGGTTTTCAACTTATAGACATTCTTTGCTAGTTAATTTCCTTCTGAAGGGGAATTATTAATTACAAGTCTTGTGATCAATGGCTACCAATCATAGTATTATTATTATCATCAAGTATTTATATAGCGCCAACACATTAAACAGTGCTGTACAAAGTCCAAAGTCATGTCCCTAGCTGTCCCTCAAAGGGGCTCACAATCTGTCTATAGTTATTACCACAGTCTAAGGTCAATTCTGTGGGGAAGCCAGTTAACCTAAATGCATGTTTTTGGAATGTGGGAAGAAACCGGAGTACCCGGAGAACCTGCAAACTCCATGCAGATAGTGTTCTGGCTGAGATTTGAATGAGGGACCTCGTGCTGTAATGGCCAGAGGCCATGAGAAATAAAAAAGAAGGTTCATAAATCCTTGCATTCTTTGAGTGCACAATTAGATCCAACCAAGTAAGTGAATATTGGGATTACCAAGGGTTTTTTTTGTGGGTGGAGATGGGGTTCTCAGGTCTGTAGAATAAGCAGCTGAGCTGCAGTGTTCCTGGAACATCAGATTCCCAGCAAACAGATTGCATCTTGGCATGGCCTATTTAAGCAGCACTGCTGGTGCCATTGGTGCATGCGAAATCTAAATTCTAAGTTGACTAGAACTGAACTGTCACATTCTCTCCTGATTTCCAGTATTGCCTCATTTCTGAATGCTAAAACGTGGAAGAAAAGAAAAGAAGACATGGCGGTGTTTGACACGCCATACCAGAGGTTGGAGGCCTCATATACAGACTCCCCAATGGGGGAAGATGACCTGATGGTACATGTTCCAGAGGGCAGTAAATGTGAGTATTTTAGACATTTTTTTAGGGATGAATGACCTTTGGCATTTGTCTCACTATGCAAAGTAATTCAATTTCTCTTTTTCAGCACCATGGAACCATATTGAGAACCTTGATCTCTTCTTCTCTCGAGTATCCTCTAATAAATTCTTAAAAATAAGTGGAACATCTCATTACATTTTCTAATGATAATCAATTACCCTAAGCTTCCAATTTGATCATATATCTACAGTCAAACAGAGAGCATGTAATAGATGTACCCATAATGATTTATGGATTTTGATTACATCATTTTAATTAGTGTTCACAGGAAGTATTTCAGATGGGACAAAAGTCAATGCAATGAATATTTGAGTTTACTGTTATTAATAGTATTTATATATCGCCCACATATTACGCAGCGCTGTACATTAAATAGGGGTTGCAAATGACAGACTGATATAGGCAATGAGCCTGATTTATTAAAGCTCTCCAAGGCTGGAGAAGGATACACTTTCATCAGTGAAGCTTGGTAATCCAGCAAACCTGGGCTGGATTTCTAAAGTCTTAATTGTTAGCAAATGTTTTCAATCCTGGACCAGATCTATTCCAGGCTTGCTGGATCACCCAGCTTCACTGATGAAAGTGTATCCTCTCCAGCCTTGGCGAGCTTTAATAAATCAGGCCCAATTACACAGGAGGAGGAGAGGACCCTGCACAGAAGAGCCTATAATCTAAGAGGTGGGGGAAGTAGCACACAATAGGAGGAGGGAAAATATAGACAAATTTACTGATTCAGATATAAAATACCCAGTGCTAGAACTGATTCACAAGTTTAAAATGGTTTCCAGTGTACAGATATTGTGATGTGTTTCTTGTTACAGGGAATCCATTATGTCCTGGCATTTGTTCCATCCCTATACACAGGGGCAGGGGAAATGGTGCCTAATGTAACCGTCTATACTGTATTGTATATATCTGTTTACACTCTTTCTGTGTTTCTGTATACTACATTCCATATATTCTTGTATATTGCATTTAGCATATTCGTTAACCAAAGCCTTTCAGGTATACAATTTGCACCAGAAGAATGGATTCACTTGCATGCTGATTGGAGAGATCTTTGAGTTACTGTAAGTTTGTGCCACTTTGCATAATTTGTTAACTTGGTCTGTGGGACATTTGTATCCTTTTTGTATTATCTAGACAAGTAGAGTTGTTCAGAGCTAAAAAAGCCTGAGCTGTTGTCTATACCAAAATCTTTCATTATACCTGCCACCCCTAATCTGCGTTTTTCTGGCCTAAAGCAGAACTGTGGCAAGGCTATGAACACTAAAATTTAGGTGTTATGAATGCACAACGAATACAACAAGCTCTTGCATGCATTGTGCAGTGACTCGGCACACTATCAGTTATTCAATCTGTAAAGTAAACAAACAGCAACTTTACTGCATCTTTTGTGAACTTTAAGGATGATATTATACACAGTGGCTGTATCAACAGGTTGGTAAGAACATTTTTCCTTTAAAGTACCCTTGCTGCAGTACAGTTTCCGTGTATTGCTAGAGCATACCTAACTAGATATGAATTAAATGGATTACTTAGGCGGATCTTTGCGCATGGCTGTCTGTAAATTTAAAGTGGTGCAAGCTTAATAATTATTTCCAGCTTCACTGTATAAAGTGTTTTTCTTCCAGCCTTGGTGAGCTTTTAATAAATCATGCCCAGTGTTGGTGTCTGGGCCTGTTGCCTACCAGACATTTCCACTCCTGGTTGTAACATCTTCACACCACTACAGTCTTCTTGAGCAGACAATGGAAAGTGTCCACAGACTATGCCAGACTATGGCATAAAACACCTGAAAGATAGAAAGGTAGAATATTCTAGGAGGTACAGTGTATGGAGACTAGAGTCTAAGTAAGGATCAGTTGTATACAGAAGCTTTTCTCTGCTCTCTCTTTATTACATCAGTCTTTTGGCCATTTAGAGGCAAAATTATAATATTCTGAGACTTACCATTCATTAAGTTAGTTCTTTTTTCAGGGTAAGTACACTAAGTAAAGAAACTTTCCTGTTTATCTTGTAATCTTGTAACACCCTGTACACTAAACATTTACATCAAATAGCATTATTTGCTGTTCCATACATTTTATATTTTTGTTAGTCCTAACTCACTGTCCTAGGGTGTGAGAGAAACATAACCTTTGTTTTCTTACTTGCTTTTGCAAACTTTCTAACTTGCATGGTCCTATGTGACTGAATATCTCCCTACACTTGTTTGTATTTTACCTAAATGTTTTCTCTTTATTTCATGCAGACAGTTCATCTTTGTGGTTAGTTTCACGACCTTCCTTGTTAGCTGTGTGGATTATGATATTCTCTTTGCAAACAAGATGGTGAACCACAGTCAAAGTGAAAGCAACAAAGTGACATTACCTGATGCTTTCCTCCCACCAGGAGTCTGCAGAGACCGGTATATATTTACATTAAAAACAATAAACAGTTGTTTCAGATACTGTCAGGCTGCGTGCACGCGTGCAATAATTGGCAAAGACTGGGCGATGCTTGAACGAGCACTATTCTGCTCTATGGAGAGGGGAGGGGGAGAACGACGGAGTGACACCCTGCTGAACTCTCTCCCCTTCACTTTCTTTTGGATCGTCCCGTCGTCTGTGGATCCACCAGGATGGACAATGGAACAACATATTCTTGTCTGATATCAGCCCTGAGGCGCTTATCTGATTAGAATCATCTGACATGTGCATGTAGCCTTAATGTCATACATTGGTGTTCTCCCCAGCCCCTTTTAGCTGGTTTGGCATTATATTGAGCCTTCTCTACCATCATGCAGTTTTAAAATATTATTATAAATCTCAGAATAAAATGAAAATAGCCTTATGGATCCTGAAGTATGGCAGCCCTGACATCCTCTAGATGTTGTGTCTTGTTTAGCCTGCTCATATTCCAAACTCAAACATGGCCATCTGGGCACATGCTCTAAGGGCTTGTTAGCAAATGTGGTTTTGCAGGGGGTACAGGACTGTTCTGCCATCTGCCAGCCTTTGGCAAACCTCCAGTGAATTTTTAAATTTTTTATTAAAGCTCTCTGAGGCTGCAGAAAGATACTCTTTCATCAGTGAAGCTAGTTGATCCAGCAAACTGGGGATAGATTTCTAAAGTCTGTTAGCAAATGTTTTCAATCCTGGACCAGACCCGTTCTAGGTTTGCTGGATCACCCAGCTTCACTGATGAAAAAGTATCTTCTCCAGCCTTAGAGAGCTTTAATAAATCAGGCCCTTTTTTGTCTGGATTTCAGCTTTAAAAACTGGCCTAATGATACTGTAAAGTGCAGGTGCAGATTAGTTTAGAAAAACTGCCTAGCTGACAAGTCCTTTGAATATTTCTTTCTGTTAAAGCATTAAAATTTGTTTGTATAAATGGAAAGAAAGGAACAAGTTGTTTGGTTAGGGTAACAGCTTTAGTTACCAAGTCCATATAAACTACTTTACATATTAAACAGTTTGGCTCTATAAAACAGGGAATCATACATTTCCTCAAACATTCCCTGGTGGGAGTCAATTACTGTCATTAAAACACATAGACCTGGACGATTCTCACCAGAGATTGTCTGATTCCCTTTAGTATATATATATAGCCCTTTGTGAAGTCATACAAATCCTGTTATGGTTCTACTGTTGCATTTGACTGCATAACATAAGATGCTTGACATCCCTTTTTATGCAGCTATCTGGTGTCCATTTCTTCACCTCCCTTCCTTCTTGTTTTTGGGGTTGATAGATAACATCCCAAAGCCTTTGCTTTTTGTAAGCCCATCGAAGAACCTCCCTCTTTCATCCAGTACTTACAAAAAGAAAAGCTAGCCTGATAAACTAAAGAATAATTTCAAGACTGTTGGACATGTCTTTAATGGATCCAGGGCTGTTTTACATGTTGGTCAGTAACTTTTCTTTAACTTTAACATTTTTTGTTATCCCCACAGAATACAAGAAAACTGGTTCCTTACTTCTCTCCTGGTGATTGCTGGAGTCTTCTGGATTCACAGACTCATTAAATTCATATACAATATCTGCTGCTATTGGGAGATCTTTAACTTCTACATACAGGCTCTGCGCATTCCTATGGTATGTAATAGGCAAATTATAATTCTATACTCTTTGTATACATTTTTTAAAATATCTGGAATTGTTTATTATATTGTTTATCTTTAGTAGAAATCATAAAATACACTGAAAAAATTGAAACAGGGATCACACTCCAGTGTATAACCTGGATGTTCAATTATTGTAACTGGATACGACAATTCGTGATCATTTTCAATGATGGTAAGAAGGAATGAGCCCTGTTCAGTGTTGTTTGCTTTATGTAAAGGGAGAAGGATGAGCTGGAGATGCTTCACCATGTCCTACCCACAGTAAGCAATAGCATGCATTAGTAGTCTAGTGATCTGGCACTGCAGATAGCTAGAAGATGTTGAGGAGATGTTAGGTATTTGAAAACAATGTAGTCATGAATGTGTGGCTGTTATCTTATCTCTGCAGCAGTTAAAAGGCAAGACACCAATATTGTCCGTAGGCTCCCTGCCCTCTTACTGACTTACCTTGTCATATTTAGCACCATGTTTCTATATAGAGGCTGCCACCTAGAAAAAGGGCTTTGCTTCCCCATATAAAAGTTGTCCTCCTAATGACTGATGATCTAATAACTGGTAGGAAATATTTAAGAACAATATTCTCCCCAGAAATTTTTTACGGCTGTGTGAAGAGAAGGTGTAGGTGAATGTTAAAAAAGTGGTTGGGGCAACACATGACAAATTTAGTGCTTCCAGTTGTTTGTGCCATTGGTATCCAGTAATCCCCAGCTTTCTACCACCTCCTATACTTTGTTCCAACTTTCTAATGCCCATACCTTTAGTGCGTCCCATTTTTCCATCTTTGTGTTATATCCCAAATGTCCAGTGCTTCTGTATTCCAATGCAAATGTTTAGTAACCATCCAAAACTGGCTGGGTGGTTACTGAAAAGTGCCAAATGGTGCACCGGCTAAACGGGGCTGGGGACAACACTTAAGAAGTATTAAAAGAGGAATAGGATGAGGCAGAGAGACACAGAATGGATTCTTGCACTCCAGGTCCCCAGGTACTGTTTTCGCTCTCCAGCTAGGAGTACAATAATCAACACAATAGTAACATCACCAAATATTCAAAGAACTGCACAGCAGTGCCTTGAATAATCTTAAATTGGAGATATACAGGATTTAGGCAAGTGCATTATTATTTATGAGGAAGAATATTTGAAAAAATGTTTTTTTATTTTTTTATTTTAGGATGCTACTTGTGCTCAATCACCATCTTTTGAAGTGTCACTTTTTGAGTGCTGGTTCACTTTAATCTACTTTTGTCATAAATACCTTTCGGTCCTTTTTTGTGTTCTCTATACATCTGATAATGTAGGCATGTGAAAAACACTGCAATATTAACTCAAGGAAAAATGTTTTAAATAAAATTACCTCCTGTACCCCCCCCCCCCCCCCCCTTATATTCAGACTTTATCTTACTGTGACTTTCTGCCCTTTACAGGCTGATCTCCCCTATTACACTTGGGAGGAAGTCCAGAGCAGAATTGTACAGATTCAGAAGGAGCACCAGATCTGCATTCATAAGAAGGAACTTTCCGAGTTAGATGTCAGTCATCGAATCCTTCGATTCAAGAACTACATGGTGGCCATGATTAATAAGAATCTTCTACCACTACAGCACAGGATGCCACTGCTGGGTGACTTGATCTTTTACACTCGGGGCCTAAAATATAACTTTCAGCTTATCTTCTTCTGGGGCCCCGGTTGCCTGTTCCAAAATGAGTGGAGCTTAAAACCGGAGTACAAGCGTGCAGGATCACGCCTGGAGCTTGCAGAGAAGTTATCCCAGCGTATCCTGTGGATAGGACTTGCCAACTTATTGCTCTGCCCTCTTGTATTGGTCTGGCAAATCCTCTATGCCTTCTTCAGCTATACAGAGGTGCTTCGCCGGGAGCCTGGAAGCCTTGGGGCCCGATGCTGGTCTCTGTATGGCCGATGCTACCTGCGCCACTTTAATGAGCTGGATCACCAGCTCCAGGCAAGACTGAGCCGAGCATACAAGCCCGCCAGCAAGTACATGAACTGTTTCCTGTCTCCATTATTAGCCGTGGCTGCCAAACACCTAGGATTCCTGGCGGGATCTGTTCTGGCAGTGCTGATAGCGCTCACAGTGTACGATGAAGATGTGCTTGCTGTGGAACATGTACTAAGCACTGTAACACTACTGGGAGTCGTTGTGACCATCTGCAGGTTAATAACCAACAGCTGCAAATTTTTATAGCTGAATTCTGGTGTTGAACAAAAGTATTTTATACTTGAAGTGGATGAAAACTTAATTAAACATTTTGTTAATCATTTTGCAGCTTTTCCAAGTCACTTCTTCAGTTCTAAGGAAGAACTGACCTAAATAAGCTATGAAAACAAGTCCAGTTGAATGTGACTAACAACTACTAGCGTTGTCAGTATTTTTTACGAATGCAATATAATACATGTTTATATATTACTAGTATATGAATTAGTGTGCTAAAGCTATGCTAAATATCCAGACCACTGTTCAACACAAAGTGTAGCGTAGCAAACCGAATCGTCGGCCACCTTACGGGGAGATTGAGTATTGTTGATTGGTGTATTGTGCAGGTCTTTCAAACTAATGGAACTCCATACCCCTGGTCTCTATGTCGAACGGTTCTCCAGATAATCCAGCATTCTCCCTGTACAGGGTATTTTAGGAAATGCTTTAGCACAATAATAATATAATAATTTAGAAAAATAATGTAAAAAATAAAAAAAAGGAAATGCTCCTAAATGTTATGCTGCCTGACTGCATTACAGTAAAAACAATGAAAGGTATAATTTGGCCTTAATAGTTTACACTACACTAACCTAAATTTGCTTTAAAAGTCATGGTGTTACTGTTGTTTGAAAAGTTTTAAATATAATGTGTAAATTTATGATAGCATTCTTTTCTCAGATCGTTTATCCCGGAAGAGCACATGGTCTTCTGTCCAGAACAGCTCCTAAAGGTGATCCTGGCTCATATACACTACATGCCCGACCACTGGCAGCGCAGCGCTCATCGGGCTGAGACCCGCAGCGAGTTTGCACAGCTTTTCCAGTACAAGGCTGTAAGTACTATCCTGATTTCTGCAAACTTTAGCAGTTGCAAACTGAAAGGATTAAAGACCACCAGATAGTAGTTAGGTAAACGGTGGGGGGAATGAATCAACCACTGGCTTGGGTATGCTTAGCTGTCAGCACACATTACTGTCTGACTTAATCTTAATTTAGATTCATGTAAAGTGCCCACCCGATTTGATAAAAATCTGTTTTTTGTTTTTTTAGCTAGACTTGCACACTACGTGCTTGTTGGTAAATCCAAAATAGATTGCATAGACTTTACTGTGTGTGGCCAGCTTTGGGGACGTCAATTGTGCAATCCATACATTGCTGCTAACTTTTAGGCTACGTAGACTCTAGTCTGATCATCGCTTCAGGGCTAGTAACGGACAAGAATCTGATGTGAGTACAGCGCTCGTCCAATGCTGTTCATGGATCTGTCCTGGCGGATCAATGAACGATGGACAACGAGCGACTGCAATACAGGTGAAGGGGAGAGAGCACAGCGGGGTGCCACTCTCTTTTTCTCCCCCCTCCCCTCTCCATAGAGCAGAATGGTGCTATGTGTACAGTGGAATTCATGCATCTTTCGGTCTTTTGTCTTTAGAGGTTTAATATTCTATCAGGTAGAATGGGATTTCCTGTTACTGACTAAGGTAGGCATAGAAATCTGGGAATTTGAATGTAATGGAACATCCAAAATTTGGAGTGACTCCTATAAAGGAGAGAGCTACCAAAATGTAAAGTAATTCCTTTGATACCTGCTTATTTTATCTCTGTTTACTGTTTGGCATATCACCAAGCCACTTGGAATGTTTTCCAAGTTGGAAAATTTGAAAACTAGTAGATGTTGCTTTAACTTTAAATTAATATTAATCTCAGATTTAATGTAAATTTGTTGGACTGTCTAACCTAAAACAAAGCTATATTTGGTTTATGGAGGAAAAGCAATATGTTTGCTGCCTCTCCAGCAGATCCTGGTATGAAGGAGCATGAGACTACCATCTAACAGCATTGGACCAATCAACGGCTCTGTCACATAGGAATCTATAACACTGTGTGTGGTCTATCCATGGCTTCAGCATCTAAAGTACACAAGGTTGTTTCTCCTTCATCTGAAGCTGAACAGAGCTAAGAAAAACAGAGGATGAGTAGAGTATGGGCTGTTGGGCAGGTTCACCTTAGCATACTTTACTGTATACTGTATAGCATTAGCAGATCACTGGTTGACTTTATGGTTCTCATTTTTAGGTCTTTATTCTGGAGGAACTGCTCAGCCCGCTGCTCACACCACTTGTTCTAATATTCAGACTGCGCCCTAAATCATTGGAGATCATTGACTTCTTTAGGAACTTCACAGTTGAAGTGGTCGGTGTTGGGGACACCTGTTCATTTGCTCAAATGGATGTTCGCCAGCATGGAAATCCTGCTGTAAGTACACAGTCCTGAATAGACTGTAGTCCTAGATATGTCTGTAGATACTACTAGATACGTAGTCCTAGATACGTTTGTAGGTTAAGATTGAGATTACCTGAGCTTTAATTTATGGAGTGTGTGCTGTTCTGTTCTGAAACAACAGATGCTAATATATTTTTTCCTTTAGAGTTTCAGCCTAATTAGCTTGTATACAAAATAGCAAAGATATCAGAGATTGGCTTCATTTTGGCTCTTCCAGGCTTTTCTTTCTGTAAAAAAAAATAATTAAAAAGTACATCCTAAAAGAAAGGAAAGTATACCTGATTAAATCAGTTCTTATGGAAGACAATTCCGTGCTTTTTACATCTATTACAGTAAATAACCAATCCTGCATGGAAAATTAGGCGGGAGTTTATCACTCTTATCAGTCAGGAGAAACAATGCCAGTGTCCTCCTTGCTGTCATATTGCAGGTTAGTGTCAGTAATCAGTGTGTAACTTTCCTCCTATTACAGTGGATGTCTGCAGGAAAAACCGAGGCCTCCGTGTACCAGCAGGCAGAGGATGGTAAGACCGAACTGTCTCTCATGCATTTTGCTATAACTAATCCACGCTGGCAGCCACCTCGAGAGTGCTCGGCGTTCCTAAGTCACCTGCGGGAGCGAGTACAGAAGGACAGTGGGGGAACGACACCAAAAAATCCCACTGGTCTGGCACACCTACTGCACTACTCTGGATTGTCACTGCAGTCTGATTCAGAGGTACAAGTATATCTCATTTTTTTGTTCAGTCTCAAGTTCCATTCAGAATTTTGTCCTAAAAATGAAGTCAGCATTGCATTAAATTATAGTTTATATTCATCATTTTTACCCCCACTGCACTGAACTGAGAATTGTCTGCAGCTGAAGGGCATAAAGTTTGTATAATGTGACTTTTTGCTGGCTTTATTTATACATTGTTTGGCATGCAGTTTTCACAGAAGGGATTTTTTGCTAGTATATGTTTATTTTGAAATGCCTAGGCCTGTGATCAGTTTACTTAAAGGGTACATTCATATGTGTCTGTTCAGTATTGTTGGCATTACTGCAACGTATTGTAATGTACAAAAATCAATTGTGGTACCATTCATTCACCTGATTTTAAAGATCAAGTTAAAGTGATAGGTAGTGAATATTGGTAAGTTACTGTAAATAAGCATTAAGTTCATATTAAACGAAAAATAAGCATTAAGCTCATAAAAATCCAGTCCAGTCCAGTCCCAGTTCTAGGTGTCTATATTTAGTGCTGATACATTTGCACAATAAATAGCCAGCTTCATTAGTTATAGCCAATAAAGAATGTATTATTTATTAAACTTATATTTCTTTCTTCTATTGTTCCATTTCAGCCACACAGCCTTATGGCAAACATGTTCACTGGGATGTCTCCAGGAGGCTTCCCACCACGCACAGATGTCCTTTATTCTCCACACATTTCTGCCGTGTCTGAGGTGGCCTCTGCTCTCCGTTCTCTCTCTCCACAGCAGTCCTGCCACACCGCACCAAACCAGAGCGGGTAAGAAGGGCAATGATATTCAATCCTCTGTCCTGTGCTGTTAGCTTTGTGGTTTGTGTGTTAAAAAGAGGAATATCCATCCCAAAACTATAATACATGAATTTGAAACTTTGATGAATGACAGCAGAAAAAAGATCAAGTGGTTTGTTGACTTACATCTTTATTGTTTTTATATTTATAGTACGGTTAGTAACTTTTCAGGAACACTTTCCTGAAAAGTTTCAAAAGGAGGTATCTTTCCTTTAGGCAGAAGAGGCAGATATCTTTCCTTTAGGCAGAAGAGGCAGATAGACATGGTAATACAGTGGTTCTAGCTATCCTCTACTATAATAAAGAGTACCATTTTTATTTTTGTTTGTGTTGCAGACTTTTTTCCTGATCTTCTATGTGCTAAAGCCATAACAATAAATTAGGGAAATCTCTCTAATACATTTGAATCCCAAATCTTATCAAATTTGGTTATTCATACATTTTAAATGAATGTTAACATATATTATATATACATATAGGATGTAATACTTATTTTGTTTATACCTACTAACATATTTATACTTAGCTAATTTATGTGAGACAAAGGTCTGATCTGTCCAATTAACATGGGAAAAGTTAAGGTGTTGTGCCTTGATGCTCTTTCTAATCTCACACTGGTCATTGTGTATATTTTGTTTTAATTACTTGGGTGTTCCTGTTTTCAATGTGATCATTTTCCTACAGGTTTGGCAGTAGCTTGTGGGAGGGCCCTATGAATAGCGGACCTTTGTCCGAATACGCCTCAATGGAGATGAGTCTGCATGCCCTGTACATGCATGAGGTGAGTATGAGCTCTTATTTCTCCTCCTACTCTTTGTGTTATTTTCATCCACCACATCTCTTTTACATGGTCTTTGACTCGCTTAGGTTCGATAGTATTTATGTGTTGCTTGTATGAAGTGGTTATTTAGCCTGTTTCGTCTGCTTCCTCCACAGTTACATCAGCAACAGACCCGTATGGCTCCAGGAAGGCACATATGGCACAGACAAGAGAGTGATGAGAGTGGAGATAGTGGGCCGGTCGATGGACTGATAAACACCACGTGCAACATTCCATCTTCTGCCAGCTGCCCCTCCCCTGGAGCACTACTACGAGAAGACAGGATGCCACCAATCAGTGCTCACAGGTTTAGTGCCAGCACAGGTAAGAGTGTCTTCCTACATCTTTTGGATAGAGCCTTTTTTTTTTTTTTTTTTTAAAGGGAACCTGTTAGAATACAATATGTTAACTGCCACCACTGTTTTGTTTTTGTAGGTTTTTTACTACTTAAAATGACTTTTTTGACATTTTAGAGACTATGGGCCTGGCCTAATAAAGCTCTGCAAGATAGAAAATTATGGGTGTACCTGGATGACACAGCAAACCTGCAATGTATCTGGTCCAGGATTTAAAGCATTTGCGAGCTAAGAGTGAATTAATTTTAGGAAATTCATTCCAAGTTTACTCAATGACCCAAGTTCAACAATAATACACCAATAATATCCTATCTCCTCCAGTCTTGGATATTGGATAAATCAGGCCCATTGCATAGGGGTGTTCCTTGCAAAGTAAAGGGTTACTGTTCACAATCTTGTGTAGAACTACTCTAGCTGAAAATGGTTTTGCCCTTCTCTGAGGATCTGGCATGTCACTTGACGTCAAAATTAGGTGAGTAAAATGGTAATTTTGGTAGGGGTTAATTATTTTATATAGAACCAAATAGAGGGTGAGAGGTGGAAGAGCAGTGAGCGAAATGTTCATCATTTAATAGATCCAGGTGTGTCAGGTGCCTGGTCCCTCTCTATGGTTCTTTTCATAAAGGGCCAGCAGAAGGAACTACAGCACAAAGAGGGAGCATCAAGAACACTCAAATATGCATTGGTAAAAAATTCATCCAGAGTAGCTCCTAACGATAGCAGATATTGGCAGGGCAAAAGGGGTAAAAGTATTTCTCTTCTTTAGAGAATATTCTTTATTCCTTTTCAAACACTAAACCGTAGGAGTTGTTTTATTGAGGTTCCAATCTTAAATATGTTTAATGTGCTTCTGGTTAGCTCTGTGGTCCAGGATATTGCATTTACATTGGCAATTGGACCTAGCCAGACATAGATGAAAAAATGTAATGTTGGCATTGTTTAATAATTATAATAATAATATTAATGTTGTATAATCTGTTATTGTAAATCTTCAGATTTTGGAACCATGCAAAGAGCCTCTTCTAATTTAGCAAGACAGCCAATGGGAGGGTGGAGTGAAGAGGGACAGACTGGCAAGCACCCAGATCCTGTTCCAGAGGAAAGCTCAGAGGATGAGATGCCCCCCCAGACTCATAAGGTATTGTCTAAAGTCAAATTTAAAATAAATGATCAACCTAACATTAAATAAACCTGTGTAATATTGTGTAGCCCCCCCCCTTGTCCCACCAAAACAGTTCTGACCTGTCGAGGCATAGACTCCACAAGAACTCTGAAGATGTTATGTGGTATCTGACAACAATACTTTAGGAGTTGATCTCTTTAACA
Organism: Pyxicephalus adspersus; assembly: GCF_032062135.1. Taxonomy (NCBI): domain Eukaryota; kingdom Metazoa; phylum Chordata; class Amphibia; order Anura; family Pyxicephalidae; genus Pyxicephalus; species Pyxicephalus adspersus. The sequence goes on from NC_092864.1 coordinate 32,995,673, forward strand.
CACTCTGTGTCTGCCAACCTGCCCAATTCCTATAGTGCACCCTGATGCACTAAACAATGAACTTTCACCCATCCAGCCATGTGATTTTAAAACTGATTCACCTGACCAGACCACCTCCTTGTATTGTTCCATGGTCCGGTTCTGATGCTTACGTGCCCATTGTATGCACTTTTGGGCACTCTGTCTGCAGCTGCACCTCCTTATACTCAGCAAGCTGCAAAGCACTGTGTGTTCTGACACTTTTGCCTCATGGCCCAGATTAAGATTTTCCACATGGCTATTCTCCACATGCATCAATTGCTGGGTGTCCTTTCTTAAATCAAATTTGATAGGGTACCACTGGGAACAAGAATTGATGTTCTGGAAATGCTGTGACCCAGTCAGATCCTTACACTTGCCCATTTTTCCTTCTTCCAACACATTACTTTAATAAACCGACTGCTCACACAACCTTGAAAAATGCAATTGTAACAATAATTGATTAATTTACCTAACCCAGCAGTTTTAATGTTTTGACTTGTCGTGTATGTGACAGCATTACATTTTAATGCCACATGATAGGATGTGTGTGTAATATTATACATGTATGTAAAACCACTTTAGTTTCATCCTTGTGTTATAATTTTCTTTCTCTGCAGGTGTGATACTTTGAGCAGTCTGAGGTTTCAGCTTGTACAAATATCTCCCATCAAGGCAGGTTTCTTGTTGACCAGGAAACATGGGAAGACAAATTCTCTTGTGAACTGTGTATATGTGTGTCTGGCAGTGTGAACCAAGAGTATATGTTCAGATGATTTATAGAATATATATATGTAGCTAGGAATCCAGTTGTCATGCATGTGTATGCTAAGAAACTGGAGGGATCTGGATGTACAGCTGGCTGTAAAATTTGTGTTTGTACAGGAATAGAATATATTACTATCTCTGCTGCTTCATCTGTGTCTATGCCTTTCTGTGTAGGGCGTTAGGATTTTATATGTCATAATTTGTCTTAAAGTGTCACCTGAACCATTGGAGGTATAGTAAGATATACAGTAAAAATACATATCTGAGTACTTTTTTACCTACTAAAATAATGGTAAAGTAATACACATGCTTTTACTGTCCACCCTGCTACAACATGCGGTGGTATGGTTCCTCAGCGGCTATCTTGCTTTGCAGCATTGTGTTCCCTATTCTTGGCTAGGACACTATCTGCATGGAGTTATGTTCTCCCAGTGTTTGTGAAGGTTTGTGTATGCTATGCTAGGGACATTAGACTATAACTATGGTAGGTACATTAGATTGTGAGCTCCTTTAAGAGGCAGCCCACTACCATGGACACTGCTCAATATGTTTGTGTTATATACATTAGCCTTTCTCAACCTTTTTACACAGGGGAACCTTTTAAATAACTTTAGGTCTTAGGGAACTCCTGACAATAATTACTATACCCACAGCTCACAATAAATTGGTGTGGTGGTCAATGGGAAGAATGCCTCTTACATTGGTGGCCATTGAGAAGAATGTTACCCTTACAGATAAACAAAAAGGTAATTGGTGCCAGTGGTAAATTGACTGAGAAGCAAATATTAAATGCTCAAGGAAGTCTTTGCAGCCTGTAGAGGAACCCCAGGGTTCCAAGGTACCCTGATTGAGAAACACTGATATAAATACATAATATTAACATAACACATGAAAGGTGAGGCCTTTCTAAGCTCCCTATGTCCCAAAAAGTCACAGAAAATCCACTACCTTCCTCCCAAGTAATCATTTAAAGCCTGCATGCCTAATTTTACCTATCAAGTGGCAGCTTTGTAGGCAGACATATGTAACTTTAAAGGAATATTTGTGTAGAGTAAAGGAAGTTTTTATGGAGTCCCCCATTTAAGGGCACACTGGCCTTTTTTATTTTTTTTTTGCATTTATAGGGATGATATTAAATCATAATGCACTGAAAAGATTTCTGTAAATATATTGGTTAGAATACAAGGCATTTATTGTGTGTAAATGAAGACTTACCTGTGCCCCCCTATAGCCTCCACTCAGACACTGCCTGTCCTTTCTTAACATATCCTGGAAAAATGGAATCGGGCAGTTTTTATTAGAAACACTGCAATCTGATCAGTGAGATCTTATTTAGATTTACCAATTGCAGTGTAGTGCAAGAGCCTGTCTGACCAGATAAATGACATGGGTTGTTCAGGTAGGTCTTTCTACTACTATTGCCAAATCCAAAGGAGATTTTTATTGAGATTGTAACATCTATGGCCAACAGATGCTTTGCATAATAAAACTTAAAGCAATGAGCAGATGAAGGCTGTTCTTTGTATTACAGCTGTGGTATTTGTGTTTCTCCAGGATCTGTCCTGTCGTGAGACATCCATTACAATTCCTATTTCTAAATTGTCAATCAAGGGACCCTGTCTCTGCTTTGTTTTGTATAGAAATGTGTAAGGCAGATTTTGTATTATTGTAAAACTCTAATTAAAGAGTAATTATGTGTAATGTCCTGTACCACAGACATACTTCTAATTTTTTTATTGCACGTTTATTATGTATTTGCCTTTTTTGTGATAAAGCATTGCTGGCCATTATAAAGAGAATCAAGGAAATTCTATCTCCATAGTTTTACATTTCAAAGAAAACCTGTCCTCTATTCTAGTAAAACTGCTACCAAAAAGCAGACACCGGGGCCTCTATTTATTAAACAGGGAATGAGACATTACCTCTTGGGAATCTTACAGTATGATGTCTTTCAATGGCAGGAAATGTGTGGGGGAATGTCAGACTCTGTTTTATAGAGCCCCAGTGTTACATTTGTTCATTAAAAAAAATTCTTGCCTCTCTCTTATTGGGCCTGGTTTTTTAAAGCTCTCCAGGGCTGGAGAGGAGACACTTTCATCAGTAAACCTGATGATATATTGGCGCTTTATAAGTACGGGATAATAATAAGTGTCACTGCCCTGTCTTCTCGATTTAGGAGAATATCTGAGAGGTGGTCACACACTGAGAGAGTCAGTGGCCGATATAGTTATATCACACGTCTTCATCCCAAAATAATGCAATGTGTATAAAAACATGACTCTATTTCACAGTCCAGTAGAGCTGAGTGACTCGGTCATATCCTGTTTGAAGAGAGTTTTTTTTTCTTCTTGGTTTGCACTGTGATTAGCTTATGTTCTTCTTTCATTCAAACAGAACTTTCAGCCAACTTCTTTCAGTTTCTTCCTATGTCACCAAATCTTGCACTATGCAGGTGTGAGATTGGGTTATGGCCCTTCCTAAAACTGCAAATGTGACATTGGCATTTTTTTTAGAATTCAGAAAAGCCCCTTCTGTGCTGGTCTGATTTCAGGCATGTGCAGAAGGTGCAGCCCACAGCCTCTGGTATAATGTGATGTATTCCAGCAGGCTGCAGGTTCCCATTTAGTCTTCATGGAGGCTGCAGGCCACGATCTTCTTCCTTCTCAGGACAAGTGCAGATAAGAATGTTTATTGCAGAAGGGGCATTGCCTGCCTTTTTTTTTTTTTTTGGCAATAAAGCCATGCCTGATGTCAAATTAGCTTTAGGAACAAAGGAGGAATTTAGATAGTAAAGGTGTAACAAGTGAGTATTAGAATGAATATTGGGTGTTATTTAGTGAACCCCGTGAAGTTTGAATTTGTATACACTGCTTGTGGCTCCAATTTTGTCACGTGATTTGTGGAGCAGCCCAGTACAGGTTGACATTCAAAAATCCGGCAACTTCCGGACCAGAGAAGTGCCCGGAAAATTTCGGATTTTTTACTTTACAGTAATGACAATTGTCTGTAATTATAATGTATGTGCACCATCTAGTGGCAGCGGACAGAACTACATCCGAATGGAATCCGCTTCTTCTGGGAGAATGCAAGGGCTACCCATGCCGGAAAACTGACGGGACCGAATCGACGGCCGGATTTTCGATTGTCATCCTGTACTAAGGTTGACTCCTGGAAGATGAATTATAGATATGAACCACCAAAACGAGGATTGGGTTTTTAAAGATCATGTGATCTGTGGCTGTACCCCCAAAAGGAGGCTTGGTCCTTGGAAGATCATGTGACCAGTGGTCACAAGACGAGGTTTAGTTCTTGACAGGTAGTACGAGAAAAAGCTTGAATGGTCATGTGATCAGAAAAAGGTAACCCTTAATGAGCCTTATCCCTTGGATGTTCATGCAATTGCAAACAAATCCCTGAACAAAGCTTAGCTATAAGTACGTCACGTGATCCCACCAGAGATTTCCAGAACGAGGCATGGCTCTGAGGCAGATGGAGTTTTCGGTGAAGAACACAATGTTCATGGCGGAGAATTGACTGCTGATAGCCCAGCTGTTTTCACAGTAAACTGCTACTGAGAAGACGATTGTTTACAGGTACAATGATGTATTGCTACAGGTGTATACATAAGAGTTCTTGTGTTGGTGTTTTTATCAGATAATTCTGCCTATCAGTTTTTACTGCCAGTGCTACTACGCATGCGTAATGACGTCATCGGCAGAACAAAAAAAAGTGAGTGAAAATTCTGCCTGCCTCATTTTGCCTCCCTTGTACACATTCACCCAACTTAAGGTTTTATGTATCTGGTACAGAAAGCTGCAGAGACTTCAAAGTACCAGCACACACATGGAACCCCTATAACTACCTGCCCCCAAGATTTAAGCACCCTGACTCTACAATTTTTTGACATACAGGCAGTTTTCAACCAACACAGAGAGAACACAGAATACAGGGGCCACAAAATACAACATGAGCTCAAAAATGTATCTCTACCCTCCTAGCAGGTGTTTTTTTAAGGACCTTGGTCTTCCAGCTGTCAGATATTGACAAATATTAATAAATCTAACTGCCCCCCAGAGTTTAATCTCTCAACCCCTACAGTTTTTAGGATGGAGGGATCACATTATAAAATGGATCCAAAAGTGCAGTTCTCCCTCCCATCAGGGCGTTTTTAAAGACGCCAAACTTCTAGCTGCCCAAAGCTTAATATGCAGATCAGGGACCCCTGGGGCCACCACTATGGCAAACGGCATCTAGCTGGGACTCCAAATTGTATTAGGGAAATTGGGGGGATAAGGGAACCACAAATTCTCTGCTGCAGTGGATTTTAGAGAAATTGCCATGTTATATCTTCCGTGGCTGATAGTACTCCAGTTTTATCCCTTCTATTATTATTATTATTATTATTAATAATAATAAACAGGTTTTTTATAGCGCCAACATATTACGCAGAGCTGTACATTAAGTATCCTTTTAGTAGCAGCATTTTCTAGCACAGTGGTCGCCAACCTTTTTGGTTCTGCGGACAACTAAAACTACCGGCTCCTGACCACGTATGCGCAGGGAGCCGGGTGTCAATCAAAGGGGGAGAAACCTCCCCCATACTGACATCACCATAACGTAGCCCCCCCTACCCCCCCCCTCCCATCGCAGATCTTGGTTACTGTATTTGTGTCCCATTTTTTCAGCTATAGTCGGGTGTACAGATCTGCAACAGTCAGGGTGCATAGGTGACTCCTGTGTCTACTTGCACCCCATCAGAATAAAGGTAGTTACAGAGTTACATACGAGATAGGGACTGTAGGATTGTTCCTAAGTTCAATTTGTAAGTCAGAACAGGTACATTATTTTAATAAATGCAATCAGGACAGATGTTTGTCTTAACATATTATTAGGCAGCATGGTGTCAGTTACTGTAAAAAATCCTCACTGTGAGTTAATCACAAGCAAAGCAAAAAAAAAAAACACTTGATGGAGCCTAGACATTCATTAACTTTCCGAGCAAGCTGTGCTTGAAATGCAAAAAAAAAAAAAAACAACTGCAGAGTTTGTCTTAGTCATTAAAGCATTACAAGATTACAAGAGACTGCAGAAAGAGACCCCTTCCCTCCATCAAGCCTTCGTCCCGAACAGAGCGAGCAGGGAAACCCCGTTTGTATCTAGGAGGTGTCCGTATGTCGGGGACTACCTTTACCTGGTTCTTATACCTAATAAAGGGGTATTCTGCAGTGTCTACACCAGGGGCAATTCTGTTGCTGACACAGATTTTTGTTTTTGTTCAGTGCACACTTTATTTTGGTCAATACGATATAAGACAATACGTAATATCCTCCCTCTGTTTTTTCTTTACAGATTGCCTATTGTGGGTTCCTCATCTCAGTGGCTTGGCCGAGTTTTAGCTTTCTGATTTCTGAAGTCTGCAGCGTGGACCTCCTTACTTGGATTGTCCATATATAAAGGTGAAAGGGGAAAAGGTGAGCACATAAAGGGGCACTGCTGCAGCTATAGGTTAAGGGGCTCTCTGCTGAGCACATTATGGATCATTCTATTGTGACAATGTTAAATTACATTCTGCACAAGGTACCAAAATTCAGTACGGACAACAAACCTAATCAGATTTTGCTGCACGTCCAAATCCCCCCCCCCCCATCCTGTAGGAGCTTCATGGCACCATTGACCCTAAAGCGGAACTAAACTAAAAATAAAAAAACATATTTGCCTTTAATTCCGCAGATCCATTGATCCATCAGAAGGTTTCTTCGATCGGGTCCCGCGTCTTCCCGATATCCTTCTTCGGCCCGGTGTGGAGGAAGCCACTATTCTTCTTCAGTCTTATTCTTCATACTTGTTCTCACACTGCACAGGCCCATGATTGAGTGATGTAAATGGGAAAAAAAAGACGTTGCAGAAGGAGCAGCCAGAGCCTCTCGGGATGCATGAGGTAGGTATCCCGGGAGGCCATGCGCTACCATTCAGTCTTGATCGCCGCTGCAATCAAGACAGAAAGGGGAGGGTTTCGCCCCAATTTTTAAATATTTTTTTTTTGAAAAGTGTGTTGCAAAAAAAAAAAAAAAAAAATTAGATTTTTTTACTTTATATAAAAAGGTTGTCTACCCTTTTATGTAAATTAAAAATTTTAGAGTTTAGGTCTGCTTTAATGTTACATTTTTTAGCTTTGTCATTGTTTATATCTGGGGTGAGCAAACTTTGTCTCAGGTTCACAATGAATTTTAGAATTTGACAGAAGGACTGGGCCAGTATCAGATGGATGAACCAATAGAAATTACATGTAAACGCTGGGCAGATTAAAAAGCTCAGCAGGCCGTAGTTTGCCCATAGCTGGTTTATTTGCTCGTTTTAGCTTTGGGCCCTGACAAAAAGCTGGGATTTGCCTCTTGTTTTGAGGAAATTCACATTGTTGGTTTTAATGCAGAGGCCAGGTTTCTTCATTCATTTTACATGCCTGAGCTTGGCTGGGCTCCCATTTATGGCAGCTAATTTACTAAACTGCTTTTTAATAAAGAGCTCACAAAATCTGCAAAATAATCCTCTAAATTTCTAAATCTGCTCTGGCCATCTAAAGTTTTTTCTTCACTTCTGGCAGGTCTTTATTGCAGAAAGGGACAGGCATATCTCTTCTGCAATAAAACACATTTACTTGCTGTCTTGTTATTCACAGCTCAGCTTAGGATGCCTGGTTACATGATACACCTGGCTACCGCTGCGGCTGCCAGGGCTGTATAAACTGACGCACAACTGCATGGCTGTAACGTCATTCTAACCCAGCCAATCAAGATGGCCCAAGATCAAAACCAGGAAGAGGAGAAGAAAAAAGAGGGTGGCACCCATGAAAGAACTGGGACAGGTGAATGTATTTTAAAAAACTGCAGTCAGGCAGGTAAGTTATTCCTTTGCACAAGGGACATCTCCTGTCCTTATGCAATAAAGCACCTGCCTGCTCTCATGTTTTATTTCTAGAGTTTCACTTTAAATAAGAATTTGAGGTAGCTGTCTTTGTAAGTATTTCAGAGAAATGCAAGAGGGACATTCCTGGTTCCTAAAATATCAAACTTATCTAAAAATGATCAGGTGACTGTAAATTTTTTTTATTTATTTCAGTGATGGAGAAAAGGTTTGATGATATTTACCAATTGCTGTTGTGCGGCAAATACCCAGAGGGATATAACAAGTCCATGCGACAGACCCTGAGGCGGCACGCTTGCAAATTCAGGCTCATAGGTTTGTATTTCAATAAGCTGACTTAAGGTAGGTGTGTGGAGGGTGGGGGAATGTTAAAGGGGGGGCTATTTATAAAGCAGTAGTGATCAAGAACAGATTGGCACTTTTTTGTTCACTATGGCTGCTTTTATAGCACCACAATTACAAGGGCAATCAGATTTATTATGACCAGCTCTTTGATCACCTACTGCATCAGTCCTTGCAGCTGCATTCATCTTAATGAAGTAACACATCACCAGAATTGTAGCTGTATTGTATTGTACTGCATCAAGTGTTGATCAGCTTCTTATAGGCTTTCCGCATGTCGCCACCTGAGCACCACTAGAAAGTAGCTATCGCTTTACACAAACACTACTGATCTCCATTCCTGCCTATGGCATCCTCTACTTACTAAATGGCAAGCACTATCTGGCTTTATAGCTAATCGCAACTTTTATAAATGGGGTGAATAAATGGCAGCATTTGTGTAAAAATATTACAATTTCCTGTTCATTTAAATAGTCCACATTGGTCTTCATTGTTGCTTTATTTTGTCCTAATACAGGGGAAGAACTCTATTACGGTGCAAATAGGAGAGCCATCAAAAGTCAGGAGGAGGCATTCCAGCTGTTCAAGACGTTTCACATACCACCTACAGGTTTACACCATGGCATAGTAAAGACCCGAACATCTTTATGCACGCGGTTTTACTGGTTTGGAATGTCCATGTGTATTGACAAATGGGTATGTTTGGCAATGTCTTCGTTTTGTAGAATGATAAAAAAATAGAATGATTTAAAAGAAAAGGAATATTGCAATCTATGTTTTTGTTTTACAGATAGTAGAGTGCGAGCAATGCCAGAAATGTAAAAAACCCTTTGCACGACCTTCATTGAACAGCTTAAAGGTAGATACAAACATAGTGGCATTGGTACTTGTTTATTTGCTTGTATTGGTCACTGGGCAGATAAAATGCTGGTAATTGTGCTTTTGCTGTTTGCTGACAAATGCATTTAGTTCTTCTGTTCCTACTTAAGTAACCCTTGGGCTAAGTATAGATGTCAGATGATTTGCGTCCGATAATCGCTTCAGGACTAGTGTCAGACGCGAATCTGATGTGTGGATTCATGAACAACGAATGAGGAATGACAGCAATGCAAGTGAGAGAGAGAGAGAGCAGCTGGGTTCCACCTGCTAGTCCCCCCCCCCCCACCATAGAGCAGAACAGCTGTATGTACAGTGCTCGTTCATGCATCTTTCAGTCTTTGGTCGTTGGAAAAGATTGTGAAAGATCCTTTCCAGGAACAAAAGTCTAATGTGTATGCAGCCTAACTCTCCTTTAAGATTCTTCCCATTGCACACTATTTCTTTAGCACTATACCTGAGGTTTAACACTGTAGGGGTAGTCATTCTCAACTAGGGTTCCTCAAGGGGTTGCTAGGGGTTTCTTGTGCTATGGCTGATCAACCTCCCATGTGACGGTACTTGCATAGTTCCAGGGCCAGCACCACTTGGCAGAGCAAGCAGGGAGACAGCAGTGATTTTTTTAGCTGTCTGTAATGGTTGCATCTGGAGGAAAAGAAGTTTAAACTCCGGATAAGGAAGGGATTCTTCACTGTAAGGTCTGTGAAAATGTAGTATAGGCTCCTTTAGGAAGTAGTTTCTGCAAGTTCTATAGATTGCTTTAGGAAAAAGCTGGATGCTTTTCTAGAAGCACAGTAAATAAATGGGGAATATTTAAATGAAAGATAACAGAAACTGTTGATCCAGAGAACATCTGATTGCCACAGGGAATCAGGAAGAAATTTTTTTCCCCTGTTGGAGCAAATTGTACCAGGTTTTTTTTGCCTTCTTCTGGATCAACTATGTCTATAGGGTTTTATATCTGGCAAATGTTTATTTCCCTAGTGCTTGAACTGGTGGACTTATGTCTTTTATTTCAACCTGATTAACTATGTAATTATGTAACTAATTTTGTAATGATCTTTAATTATGAAGGAGTCCATCTGCATTTCTTTTCCCGACATTATTTTTCATTTAATTTTTCATTACTGCATGTGGGTTTTTAAAATATGATTGGCTATTAGAGTACACCACACATTTCACATTTTAAAGTGGAACTAAACTTAAAAAAAAATCTCACCTTTACTTTCACAGGTTCCTCAATCCCTCCAGAGCCTTCCTCGATTGGGTCCTGGGTCGTCGCATAAACCTGCGGCGGGCGCCGTCATCTTCGTCCGTCTTCTTTCTTCTTCTGGCTATGTCACCCAATCTCACACTGGGGAAAGTGTCTTAAAAGTGTCTTTAAAAAAAAGTGTATCCTCTCCAGTCTTGAAGAAGTTTAATAAATCGGGCCCTGTGAATCTTAATCTAGGGTTGTTTTTTTCTGGGATTTCAGTAACAATTCAAGGGAGTGGGCTGTAAACAGATCTGGTTATTAAAATGTTAATTTTCAGACTGATAGACAAATATTTTTATTGATTGCAGGTTTCAGGAGTATGGGAGGTTATTGGGATCGAGCTTGAAGGTCCTTTACCAGAAACTTGCAATGGACATCAATATATTTTGACAGTAATTGACTACTACTCTAAATGGGTGGAGGCATGTCCATTGAAGACCAACTCGGCTGTGGAAGTCGCTCAGAAATTATGCAGTATCTTCTATAGGCAAGGCTTCCCGAAAAGGATCCTGTCAATGCAAGAATCAACGTTTTTGAAAGACGTAAGATTTTTTTTTCATTGTAATATGGAATTGTGAGAAATTAAGTTTTTTTTTTTTCCTCTGTAGATTAGAGACCTATTCTTATTTCAAGAGGATCTCCACATCCCCAATAGTAAATACATCAGAAGATGTGACTTACAGAGAATAAGGCAAAATTGGGATTTTAGTAGGAACACCTTTTGAAGCATGAGATTGTGCTGTATATGTCATTATACCTATATAATATTATTATCATTATTATTAATAATAAACTGTATTTGTAAAACACCAACATATTACACAGCGCTGTACATTAACCACTTGGGCGGTTAGCCCGACCTTGGTTCGGTGTAAACTTGCTACAGTCGTTTACCCCTAACCAAGGTCGGTGTAAACTTGCTACAGTCGTTTACCCTGAACCAAGGTCGCATACAACATTGTATGACAATCGGATTACAACTGAAAAAAATACTTACCTTGTCCCCGCAGCTCCCCCGGAGACATCTTCTCTGTTCAGTCATCTCCCGGTGTGTGCAGTGGCGATATCCGGCGTTTCCCGGTGACGTCGCTGCAAGTGTCTGTGCAGGCGGGGCGGGAAATTCAAATCACTTTGCAATGAGCTTTTGGTACAGAAATCTAGACATCAGTGAAACGCCCAGGTGGTTAAATTGGAGTTGCAGATGACAGACAGATGCAGATAGTGTCACAAAGGGGAGAGAAGACTCTGCCCAGAAGTGCTTACAATCTAAGAGGTGGGGGAAGCAGCACACAATAGGAGGGGGGATATGGAATGGGTTTGGTAAGTAGTGAGGGTTTTAAGAGGACGAAGTGGCAGTTTGTAAAGATGGGTTTTTAGTGCTCTTTCAAAGTTAGGGGCAAGCTGGATAGGACAAGGAAGACCATTCCAGAGAGTTAGGGCAGCTCTAGAAGTCTCGGAGCCGTGCGTGTGCCAAAATTGTGAGAGAGGAAGTCATTGTAGGAGTGAGCAGCTAGCGGACAAGAGCTGTGGAGGGATTTGGAGGCAAAGCACAGGAGCTTGAATTTGATTCTAAGGTGAAAAAAAAGCCAGTGAAGAGAACTACAAAGAGAGGTAGCAGATGAAGAGTGGCAGAAAAAATGGATGAGTCTGGCTGCAGCATTCATAATAGATTGTAGAGGAGAGAGTCCGGTTAGTGGAATACCAGAGAGGAGGAGGTTACAGTAATTAGGACAAGAGATGATAAGAGCATCTACAAGGAGTTTGGTGGACTCTGAAAACAGGGAGGAGTGTATTTTGGAGATGTTTCATTGGTGAAAGTGACAAAAACACTCCCTTAATTGCTCTCTTCAATCCTTCAATGACCTCACTCATAACCTCATCACATACACTACTTCAAGACTTTTCTAGAGCTACCCCAACTCTCTGGAACTCTTTAGGTCATCTCATTAGACTACTTTCCGCACATTTAAAAGAGCCCTCAAAACCCATCTTTTTAAACTTGCTTGCCCATCTTCTGTGACAAATCCTCACTACTCACCTACCATTCCATATCACCCTTCATTTTTCCTATATATGTATACCTAATTTTCATGTTTTTCATTTCATTTTTTTCTAAAGTATATTCTGTCTATATGATTTGAAGTTCTGAGTTGTGATTAGGTAGATTTGTACCACAGGGAGATATTTCTATCTTTATTGCAGTGATAATCATCCTTACAACCAACCCCGTAAACAATTATTTATTTTTGTAGATTAACCTGGAATTATGTAAACTGCTTTCTACTGAATGTAGTGTCCATGTGGCATGTTACCTTCAAGCCTATAGTTTGGATGCAAAAACCAACGAACGTTTAAAGAGGTACAAATCATCACTTTTATTTAGTTTACTTTGGATTTTATAACAATTTTCTGTCTATTTAGCTATTTATTTTCCCAACAATTCTGTTTTTTTGCAGAGCTCTTAAAAAGCTGGTCATCACTCAGCAAAACAACTGGGATGTTTTCCTGGATGCAACCTTGTTTTCCTTGCGTTCCAAGGTTAATTCTGGGACAAAATATAGTCCATTTTTTCTCCTTTATAGACGAGATGCGATGTACCCCTCTGAGATTCCAATGGACCTTTCTGTAAGTTAAATATTTATTTTATCAATATTAGTACTTTGCATGCAACTTTAAAGACTTTTCTAAATGTTTAAATGATGTTCTTCACATTATGGATTGTTATGAATTAATTAAAGCAGAACTAAACAAAAAAACACACTTACCTTTAATCCTGCAGATCCGTCTGAAGGTTTCTTCTCACTGCAGATGCGCAAGATCTGCAATTTTGTTTCCATTAATAAAAGGGCTTCTGATCTCGGGCATGTTGCACTTACAAATAAATAACATGATTACTTTAACCCCCCTAGCGGTAATCCCGAGTCAGACTTGGGGTACCTAAAAGCAGGATAAAAACCCACTTACCTTGTTCCGTCACTGTCCCCTGGCAACCTGCTGGTCCTCGCGGGTCCTGGGAACACGTCTGCCTCCTCCGATCTCCAGCCGCGAAGTGCAGATTCGATCTACGGGGTTTCCTGATGACATCGGTGTGGCCGGGACTTAGCGGCGGGAAATTCAAATCATTTTGTATTGGATTCAATACAAAATAGCTGTATTGAGTCCAATACAAAGAAATTTTCATATAATATATAATTATATTATATATATCTTATATATGCTACTATACAGTTACATTACATGTTTAAATATTTTTTTTAACAGATTTTGGTGTTCTGTTATTTAAAGTTTATTTTTAAATTGAATAAAAATCAGTGAGTTACGCCTAAGAATTACAGCCTATAATGAAAAATAAATTTCCATGCAAAAAATTGTACCGCCTTTTGCATAGAAATTTGGAAGGAATTAGACCGATAGGGAGGTTAAATAAAAGGGTTGTCTACCCTTTTATGTAAAGTAAAAATTTGGAGTTTAGGTCCGCTTTAAATAATTAGTCATTTAGTTTTCGGAGCAATTTACCCTTTTGTATCTTTTTTCCTTGTTTAATACTATGCATCTGTGGGTAGGGTCACCTGGCCCCTGAGGTTGAGTTTGCAGGGATTTTCACTCTTAGGTTAAGCATTACTGTAGAAAAAATATTTTTGGAATAGTTGTTAAAAAAAAACTTTTAACTATTGTACTTTCCCACTCCCTAAAATTCTTTTCTTTCATGCTTTCATGTCCATGCTCAATATATATATATATATATATATATATATATATATATATATATATATATATATATATATGATATAAATTCTTTTTCTTTATTCTAGCACACAACAATCACTTTACCTGATGAGAATGAGTACTCAAACTTTGTAAGAAATGAACTTGAAATAAGTAATGAAGACCTTAGGAGTGAAGACCATGTGGACCATAAAAGTGCAGTGGGCCTTGTAGGAGAAGACCATGTATATAGTAAAATTGCTGAAGACCATGTATACAGTAAAAGTGCTGAAGACTTTGTAGGTAAAGACCATGTAGACTGTAAAAGTGCAGAGTTCCTTGTGGGAGAAGACCATGTGGGTAGTAAAAGTGCAGAATTCCTTGTAGAAGACCATGCTGACAGTAAATGTGCAGCATTCCATCTAGGAGACGACCATTTGGGCAGTAAGAGAGCAGAAGACCTTGTAATAGAAGAACTTTTAGTGGAAAACCTTGTAGACCTTGGCCATGAAGCTGAATTTGTCCTGAAGGATGTTTACCTTAACGCATTGGAAGCCTGAACTACAAAAGGGTTGTTACACAACCAACTGGCTGTTAAAGGTGAGCAGGAATACATGAACGGGTAAAGTAAAACAGAATATCTTATCTCACTTGGGAACAGATATCTTTGTGGGGGAAGTTTGAAGAAACTGCTTGACATTAAAATACAAGATAGAATAAGACACGTATTGGGGGAAGAGAAACACTGTTCACTAAAGCCACATATCTATGAATTCGCTTTTACAAGGAAGAAAAAGGCCACTACTCAATAAGTTACACGATAAGTTTGAAGAATCCCCCCCGGTAGTAGTTTAGGGTGGCTCAGAGGTTAGCGCTCTGGCCTTTGTAGCGTTAGGTCCCAGGTTTGAATCTCAGGCTGGGCACATCTGCATGGAGTTTGCAGGTTCTCCCTGTGTTTGTGTGGGTTTCCCCTGGGTACTCAGGTTTCCTCCAACATTCTAAAAAACTTGCAGTTAGGGTAATTGACTCCCCCCCCCAATTGACCTTAGATTGTATTAAAGTAATATGACAAGAGTAGGGACATTAGATTGTGAGCCCCTCTGAGGGACAGCTAGTGAAATGACTAGCTTTGTGAAGTGCTGTGTAATATGTCGACGCTATATAAATAGTAGTTGATGATAATAAAACTGGAATTCCGTTTTGAACACTTAGATGATTCATTATTATTATTGTTATATATACGATCATCTTTAGGATCATTGACCCTGATGCCCATAACTTACCTCAGGAGTCCTCACCAAAGCTTTGATTCCTTAAACTCTTTAAGGTGCTGTAAGGTGTAATGTAGGTAACATGACAATACTTGTATGCAGATTCTGGGTTCTTAGTCTGTCAATAGGTAGCATGGTTGGGAAAGGTACATAATATAGGAACACTGGACAGCTTCTCTCCACCCAGCTTAAACAAAAATCTGGGGATAATACTGTTGACAGGGTACTGGAACACCAGTTTATTGGTCATCCTACCCTGACCACTAAAACATCTTCAGGGTGTACAGTTGTCCTTGTGTTCCTATTTAACATGTGCAATGCAGAATTGTTGCATATTTCATATTGTCCACATATTTAGTATTGGGGTCAGGAGCTTTTTTTTCTAACATTCTCTACACATGAGGTAAGTATTGTGCCAGCCCTTAAATACTATCTAGGATATGCAGTGAAGAAACCAACAGAGGGCTTTTTGGCAAAAAAGTTCTATGTATTAAACTCATTGATATAAATCCAATATTTACAAAGGTTATGTGACTGTACAGCAATAGTCAGAGTGATACAAACAATACAATCGATTTGTTCAGCGCCTTAAGCCTATATGGAAATTACTACTGTCTAAGTTAAGAAATCAATAACAAAGTGAAACTCCATTTAAGTGTACATCAGGAATGTGATACATATTCGCAGTCATCTATATTATATTTATTAATATTATTACTCAGTGTTTAGATAGGGCCGATATTACACAGTACTTTGTAAAGTCCATAGTCATGTCACTAGCTGTCCCTCAAAGGGGCTCACAATCTAATGTCCCCACCGTGGTCATATGTCATTACCTCAGTCTCAGGTCAATTTTAGGGGGAAGCCAATTAACCAAAATGCATGTTTTTGGGAAGTGGGAGAACCTACAAACTTGCAGAGATTCAAACCTGGAACCTAGTGCTGCAAAGGCCAGAGTGCTATCCTCTGAGCCACCGTGCTGCCCCACTGCTTACCGACCTGTTTTGCCTCAGCTGGCTTCTTTTTCAGGGGAATATCTGGACATTTTTAGGAATTGTTAGAGATAGTTCTAAAGGTTAAGGTATACACAAATCCTGGGGATATATATATAATGATAGGTGATCATGAAAGTAGATCCAATATCTAAATGAAAAGTTTCTGTCTGGTGCTACTATATTAACACACATACAAGGAAGGGTATGCAGGTTCTGACAGCTACAGAATAACTGTTATGCACAGTTTATAAAGAAAATATACTCGTGTTATTTATTTTTATTTTTTTTCTTCTCTTTTTTAGGTGCGAAGCAACAGATGCATTCCGTGATTTTTTTTTATATGTGCTACCACAAACGGTAGATGGAGGCTTGGCAGCAAGTGCAGAAACCATCACTTGATCTCACAGCATTGTTCAGAAATTAGGACACATTTGTAGCAGAACACATAGAGGAAATACTCTTAGTTTTTGTTCAGAATATCAAGGCTTTTAGAATTCTTCTTTACATTTCTACTGCCCGTCTCAGAATTGGGGCTGCATCTGCCAAAACTTTCTGCCATTTCAGCCTACAACATATGCAGTGACTATGAGCTTCTTTCAGTGGTTGTGGTTTTATTTACTATTGAATAATTGTTAATTTGTTAATACTTTAATGTACATAAACACAGTTTTGTTTACAATACACATATCTTAATTGTAATCAGTAGTGTAAATAAAAAGATGGGGTGGGGTTTGGGTGATCTCTCATCTCACTGCCATGCATAGTGGGTAGGATGGAGATGCAGCACAATTCCTTAAGATCTGGTTTTTACTGTGTGTGGTAGAAAAATCTGACGGCATTAGAACTTTAGAACAAATGTGGGGTAAATAGGGAAATCTTTTGGGATCAGATCTTGCTACTGCATGTGGGGATTAGGAAAATTTGATGATAAATTCTGACAAATATAGGAAAATCTGATGTGGTTTGATCTAGGAGGGAGTGGAATTAAGAAATTCCAGTTCACCTGCAATCCAGTGGAAATTAGAACTTCTATGGCAAAAGTCGAATTATAGCCACTGAAGAAGGCAGAATTGGGGTGATTTGAAATGGTTTTTAAAAATGTAATAGGCTTAAAATTGCTTCTAATAGTTCAAGAAGCTCTTTCCAACTATATTGTAACTATTCTGCTTTAAAGAAAGGCACACCATGAGGATGTTAGAGAGATCCTACAGTATTTAGGCTCCATATAAACTTCAACTCATTTTTTAATTATTTTATCTCTTGCTGAGATAAATGATGGCTGGGAAATGGACTCAGTTACCCAACCTATTACTGCCTATGACCTTGTAATGAGTGACTCAAAGAGCTCTGTCAGTCCTAAGTGACACTGTGGCAACCGTTGCTGCACTGTTGTTGCATGTGGATATGCATATGCACTGCATATGGGTTTGTGTTACACCTTCCCCTCTACCATCTGATTAGAATGTACCAGTGATCTCTAATTTGCCTATGCAAATATGTATATATGTAACCTTCAGAAGTAAGAGGCAAAAACGATTACACTATTAAGCATATCTCCCAACTAGATTTTCATAAAAGTGACAGCTATGGGAATGGGTAAGACAAAAGTGTTTGTAATTTAATATGGTAAAGTTAGAGTCTTATGTACTGTATGTGTTTACTCCAGTTCTTAAGGAACAATGTCGGTGACAAACCTATGGGGCAGATCTTCATAACAGAATCCACTATACACAGGGACAGAACCTCTGTGTGGATCAAAGTAACAAACCCATCAGTGCACACTGATTCTGTGGGGAACCCCTGATCAGACCTAGGTAATCGGCCCCTTATTGACAGACCTAGTACAGAGATCAATAAGACACTCAGAGATCGGACTTCAATGTTAGACCACCAGTGAAAGACCCTCTAATCAGATCTCAGAGATAGGTCCCAATGCAGAGCTTAGTGACAGACCACCTACCAGCCAGAAACACCTTTCTCTAAAGTCTTTTTTCCATTAAGTGTCTCTTTCTGTCTCTCTTTATTTAAAATGCTTTTCCTGTCTGATTATTATTATTGGACAGTATTATATAGCACCATCATATTATGCAGCGCTGTACATTAAATAGGGGTTGCAGATGACAAGAGAGATACAGAAGGAGGTGCTTCTGCTCAAATCTAGCTAAATGCAGTCACATTGATTGGGAGGCGTTTTATAATACAGGCGTGGAACAGCTCATGATCCAAAGCATACCACATCATCTGTAAAACATGGCGGAGGCAGTGTGATGGCTTGGGCGTGCATGGCTGCCAGTGGCACTAGAGGGTGCACTGCAAGGTGCAAGCCACTCATAAGCCTCAAGAATAGAAAGGCTAGATTGGACTTTGCTCAAAAACATCTAAAAAGCCAGCACAGTTCTGGAAAAACATTATTTTGACAGATGAAACCAAGATCAACCTTTACCAGTCACATTGATTGGGAGGCGTTTTATAATACACATGGACAATGACACAAAACATACAGCCAAAGCAACCCAGGAGCTACAGCCAAAGACCACAGGCTGTCATTGCCAGCAAAGGGTTTTCAACCATTAGAAACGAACATTTTATTTTCAGATTTTTAATTTGTCCAATTACTTTTGAGCCCTTGAAATAAAGTGATTGTGTAAAAAAAGGCTTTAGTTCCCAACATTTTTATGCAATCTTTTTGTTCAACCCACTGAATTAAAGCTGAAAGTCTGCAGTTCAATTGCATCTGAGTTGTTTCATTTAAAATTAATTGTGGTAATGTACAGAACCAAAATTAGAAAAAAGATGTCTCTGTCCAAATATTTATGGACCTAACTGTATTGTATGTTGGCTCTTTAAAAATGAAAGTTATTAGGGATAATAACATTATTATTAATATTAGGCTGATGGAGCTGAATGAAGTAGAAGTGCACTGGATGTCACATGGACAGATGAGGCTGCTGATCACTATTTAGATCAGGGTTCGGCAAAGTTTTATGGCCGCTAGGCCATTTATGGGGTGGGTGGGAGCACACTGGGCCGGACCAGCTCTAATGGCTCCGCCAACCACCAGGGAACGCCCCCTGAAGTGAAATCCCTATACTAGGCCAGATCGGCCAGGGGGCTTTGGGCCGTATCTGGTCTAAAGGCCGGAGTTTGCCAACCCCTGATTTATGGGTCCTGAAGATGTTCTTTGGGCAACACATGACTATGTCAAAACACATTGCCTAACACTACACCCCACACGTTTGGGGTACCAACAAGTGTCAGCTCCTTCCAGCCTTTGGGCTTCCTCGATGGCTAGAGCATGTTAACGCTCTCTAGGGGTGACAAGGTGGAAATGGCGTCAGTTTCGGGTGTGTTAAGCTGCAGCTTGGGGTTGCGACTAGTTCCTATCCAATAGAAGGACCGTTCCTCTAGAGGAGAGGTCGGCAAACTTGGGCTTTTAGTCCAGACACAGCCTAGCTGGTAGTTTGTTCTGGCCTAATCCTGTCCGGCAACCCGCGCCTCCAAATATCCAGCCGGGTTGGTCAGGGGGTGTTAGGCTGGAACAAACTACTGGAGCCGAAGCTGCATGCGGCTCTTGAGCCACCTCTTGATGTGCCTCCCCTATTTACCGCGGCAAGCGTTAACACTTCCCCTCCTGTACCCCCATATCACCTCACAACACCAGGAGTGCACTCCATCAAATGTTTCTCCCCTCATTTACCCCCATATTGCCTCAGAACAATATGAATGTATCCCATCACCTGTCTCTCCCCCTCCTGTATCCCAGTATTACCTCACAACAATAGGACTGCACCCCATCACCTGTCTCTCCCCTCCCGTACCCCCATATCACCTCAAAACAATAGGCGTGCATCCTATCGCCTGTCGCTCCCCTCCTGTATACCCATATTATCTCACAACAATAGGAGTGCACCCCATCGCTTGTCTCTCCCCTCCTGTACCCCCATATCACCTCACAACAATAGTAGTGCACCCCATCGCCTGTCTCTCCCCCTCCTGTACCCCTATATTACCTCACAACAATAAGAGTACACCCCATCGCTTCTCTCTCCCCTCCTGTACCCCATATATTACCTCACAACAAAAGGAGTTCACCCCATCAACTATCTCTCCCCATCCCGTACCCCCATATCACCTTACAACAATAGGAGTGACCCCATCACCTGTCTCTCCCCTCCTGTACCCCCATATCACCTCACAACAATAGGAGTGCACCCCATCACCTGTCTCTCCCCTCCTGTACCCCCATATTACCTCACAACAATAGGAGTGCACCCCATCGCCTTAAGGTGAGGCCTTAGGAAGTAGTCATCATCAGCTGGCAGTCCACAATAAATATTCTGCTTCTGGGCGAAGCCAGCAAATAAACATTTATTTGTAATCACTTAAGTATTTACAAAGGGACGTAATAATCGTGCCAAATGTCAGTGTTTTAGTTTCTGGTGCACTACAAGTTCCAGCATGCTAATATCCCCATGTGATATGGGGATGCATGCATCACCTCAAAACAATAGGAATGCATCCCATCACCTGTCTCTCCCCCCTGTACCTCCATATCACCTCACAACAATAGGAGTGACCCCATCACCTGTCTCTCCCCTCCTGTCCTCCTATATTACCTCACAACAATAGTAGTGACCCCATTTTCTGTCTCTCCACCCTGAAGTAACACAGTATACAAAACACCTGTCTTCACTTTTTCCCATCCTTCCATATTCCCTGCAATAATACCAGTTCACCCCATCACCGGTCCGACACTTCCTTCACCCCCATTTCATCCTGCAATAATAGCAATGCATTCCAATCACCTAACATTCCCTGAACCCCCCCTATCCCCCTGCAATGTCAGTGCCCCCATCATGTCTCCCCCTTATTCCCCTACATAACTACCAGTGTGCCCTATATTAAGGGTATGACACCCTAGAATTACCCTGACAGCTTAGAATATATAAATCACACGGACACATAGCTGTTTTGCTGTGTGAGGAGAATGACAATCTATTTCTTTGCCTCTCAACTGCAGTTCCCGGACTTGACGTTTGATCCACGAAGCCCCGCCCACTTCCGGGTCTCTGGGTGCCGTCACTTCCGGGTTCTTGTAGTAGATGTGAACTAGCTGCTACTCTGTAGCTTGTGGCCTGGTGAGTGTTAGCGGGATGTTATTAGGGGGTCACGGAGTTAACTGGGGGTAATAATTTGGATATAATATAAAAGGAAAATTCAGTGTACTGTATGCTGGTATTAGGTGAGGCCTTAAGAAGTATTCATCAGCTGGCAGTCCACAATAAATATTCTGCTTCTGGGCGAAACCAGCAAATAAACATTTATTTGTAATCACAGAAGTATTTACAAAGGGACGTAATAATCATGCCAGATGTCAGTGTTTTAGTTTCTGGTGCACTACAAGTTCCAGCATGCTGTGCCATGTCACTTTACTATTCATCCTATAATACTTTGCCAGCATTCATTCCTGTAAAAATAATCATTGTCTGTTGGCATGCCATTTTGATAGCAATAAAGTTGAAAAAAAATGTAAACAATGATTGCGCAATATATTAGGTAACATTGCCTGCAGGGACTTCCAGAGCCACATGTGGTCCCTGGACAGCAGGATTCTGCCCCTTCCACACTGTCTTCATTTAAAAAAAATGGAGATATACTTAAAGAGGAAGTAAACTTAAAAGTGGCCAAAACAAAAAAAAATCCACTTACTTTCAATCCCGCAGAGCAGTCAAACGGTCCGGAGGTCCCTTCCATCAGGTCCTGTGTCATCCCAGTATTCATCTTTGGGCCGGCGCCCCAGGCACCCCCAACTTCTCCTCTTCTTCCAGGTACTTCTTCCTACGTCACCCAAACCAGGCCTGAGATCGAGTGACGTAGTTTAGGGAAAAAAGTTTGCCAATCTCACTACGCATGCGTGAGATCGGCTTTTTTTTCCTCTTTTGGCGAAAGGGCTCCTTCTGCGCATGCCCAAGAGCCTCCCATTAAATCGAGAATTAAGTAGGTGGTTGATTTACTTAAACATGCATTTAGGTTAATTGGATTCTCCCAAAAATTGACCTTAGACTGTGGCAATGACCTATGAAGATGGTGTGCCCGTTTGAGGGACAGTTGGTGACACGACTATGGACTTTGTACAGTGCTGCGTAATATGTTGGCTCTTTTTAAATCCTGGATAATAATAGGTTGTTCACTTAGAAAGTCTAAGTATCACCCTATAAGGGTCACAATTGTCCCCATAGCAAGGTTTCCCCTCACCTGTGGTTTGGGTTTCTTATTGCTTGACAGTGATCACCAGGGCAAACATTCAGGGTAAATTTCCTCTTGAAAGGGGTTTTAATCCTTCCTTCTCTTTAGCCTATGGGGCAGATGTAGCACAACACAGCACTCCTAAATATGTAACATGTTTGTAAAATGTTATTTGTTTCTCATTCTTGGTGCCGAAAAAGTGTGTAAAAACTTACAGCAGCTGGAATATAAAACCCTCAACTTGCGAGAGAGTGAAGCAAGCAGTGGTCTCTCTGCAAAAGCCTGACACATTTGCTTTGCTGGGTCAAATTTCCTGGGACTTCCTCCCATATGACTGTGGAAGAAAAGCTTTGAGTAGAATTGGCTACTCATACTCCCCATTACCCAGCACCCAATTCATTTCAGGGTCAGCTACACATACAATAAACTGGGCTTTGGCAACATTGAGGCTGACGGTGCTGTCTGATTGTGGGCTGGTCAGGTGGCTAGAATTGGGGTAATTTTGCATCTCAGTCATTGTGCTGTATTTGTATGTCATTGGAGGGGATTTTTAGGAGATGTTTCTGAAAGATTCAGTTATCCTGTAGGATTTTTTTTTTAATTTTTAGTTTTTGGATTGTAGTTTTTTTTAACTTTTTAATAGCCTTTGGGATTTGGTGCCTCTTGATTTAGCAGTGACTGATGGTAGTAGTGATTACAACTTTGAAAATGTCACTGGGATAAAATGTTATTTTTTCTGTACCCTGGGCCATATTTACATCAGAAATAAGCTACCTCTACTAAACAAATACAATATTTGTTTTACATGAGTAAAAGTTAACATTTTTTTTTGTTCTCCCCAGCCCTTTTAAGCTGGGGGCGCCACCCGGCACTTTTCAGTAACCAGTCGGTTGTTTCTGGGTGGTTACTGAAGAGTTGGGTCACAATAGAGGGGCTGCCACCCACCTACAGCTTCTTCCCACCCATCTTAAACAAAATTCTGGGTTCAACACTGTTTAATATGAATATATTTTATAACATGGATGATATTGTGATACTACTTTTCTTTTTTAATCCTAAAGGGTATCAGCATGGAGTTTCCAGACCTGGGGAAGCATTGTTCAGAATCCACATGTAAACAGCTAGGTAAGAATTCTATGGATGGAGGAATTAGCATTTGATTTACCCTTATTTCTTCTATATACTATATGTTGCATATGTGCATAATTTATGTTATAGAAGTGATCTTTTTATCTGTAAACAAGCCTCCGTGTGAGAAATGAAATGACAGCAAAACAATATTCTTTCTAGTGTCTTACTAAAGTATTCACCCCCTCTATGTTTGTCCTGCTTTGTCCGATTGCAGCTTGGAATAAAAATGTTTTTGGGATCAGCACCATTTGATTTACACAAGGTTTACGGCTTTGGTGCAAAATATTTTTAATTGAGACATAAATACACAAACAAAGACAAAAATCATGAAACAGAAAATCAGGAGTGAGCACAAGACTTGAGCATTTTTTAAAGGCAAGCAGTGAACAGTTAGGTCCATAAATATTTAGACAGAGACAACTTTTTTCTAATTTTGGTTTTGTACATTACCACAATTAATTTTAAATGAAACAACTCAGATGCAGTTGAACTGCAGACTTTGGGCTTTAATTCAGTGGGTTGAACAAAAAGATTGCAAAAATGTGAGGAACTAAAGCCTTTTTTATACACAATCACTTCACTTCAGGGGCTCAAAAGTAATTGGACAATTGACTCAAAGGCTATTTCATGGGCTGGTGTGGACAATTCCTTCGCTATATCATTATCAATTAAGCAGACAAAAGGCCTGGAGTTGATTTGAGGGGCGGGTGCTTGTATTTGGAAGATTTTGCTGTGAACAGATAAGATGCGGTCAAAGGAGCTCTCCATGCAGGTGAAACAAGCTATCCTGAAGCTGCAAAAACAGAAAAAACCCATCCGAGAAATTGCTGCAATGTTAGGAGTGGCAAAATCTACCGTTTGGTACATCATGAGAAAGAAACAAGGCACTGGTGAACTCAGGAATGCCAAAAGACCTGGACGTCCACGGAAGATCTAACAGTGGTGGATGATCGCAGAATAATTTCCATGGTGAAGAGAAACCCCTTCACAACAGCCAACCAAGGGAACAACACTCCCCAGGAAGTAGGCGTATCGATATCCAAGTCTACCATAAAAAGAAGACTGCATGAAAGTAAATACAGAGGGTGCACTGCAAGGTGCAAGCCACTCATAAGCCTCAAGAATAGAAAGGCTAGACTGGAATTTGCTCAAAAACATCTAAAAAAGCCAGCACAGTTCTGGAAAAACATTCTTTGGACAGATGAAACCAAGGTCAACCTTTACCAGAATGATGACAAAAAAAAAGTATGGTGTGGAACAGCTCATGATCCAAAGCATACCACATCATCTGTAAAACATGGCGGAGGCAGTGTGATGGCTTGGGCGTGCATGGCTGCCAGTGGCACTGGGACACTAGTGTTTATCCATGATGTGACACAGGACAGAAGCAGCCAAATGAATTCTGAGGTGGTAAGAGACATACTGTTTGCTCAAACCCAGGTAAATGCAGTCACATTGATTGGGGGGCGTTTCATAATACAGATGGACAATGACCCAAAACATTCAGCCAAAGCACCCCAGGAGTTTATTAAAGCAAAGAAGTAGAATATTCTTGAATGGCCAAGTCAGTCACCTGATCTGAACCCAATTGAGCATGCATTTCACTTGTTGAAGACTAAACTTCGGACAGAAAGGCCCACAAACAAAGAGCAACTGCAAGCCGCTGCAGTAAAGGCCTGACAGAGCATTAAAAAGGACGAAACCCAGCACCTGGTGATGTCCATGAGTTCAAGACCACAGGCTGTCATTGCCAGCAAAGGGTTTCAACCAAGTATTAGAAATTAACTTTTTATTTTCAGCTTTTTAATTTCTCCATTTACTTTTGAGCCCCTGAAATGAAGTGATTGTGTAAAAAAAAAAGGCTTTAGTTCCTCACATTTTTATGCAATCTTTTTGTTCAACCAACTGAATTAAAGCTGAAAGTCTGCAGTTTACCTGCATCTGAGTTGTTTCATTTAAAATTAATTGTGGTAATGTACAGAACCAAAATTAGAAAAAAGTTGTCTCTGTCTAAATATTTATGGACCTAACTGTAAATACCTGAAGGTAATATAACATATTATCCACTTCTTGTAGTTCCTAGTCTGGGGCAAGGTGCAAAAGGACCTGGGCTCAAGGAAATTGGGTTGAATGATGCTGGCCAGCATGGCAGATATGTGAGAGCAAGAAGCAATACAAGTAGCCAATCAGATTATGTAAGGACAATGAGCATACTGATTGGATAAATGAACAGAGTAGCAGAGATATGAGCTAATTATTCTGTGATTCAGTTTTAACGTCCAGCTACAGGCTGGGGCAGAATCCAAATGGACCTGGACTCAGGGAAATTGGGTTGATGGCTGCTCTCCATCACATTAAGGACTTCTAGGAGCAGAAATAAAATACTGCAGGGGACTTTTCTGTATGCAAGTGAATATTGCAGTAAAAGCTGGTTTTAATTTTACTTTTTAACAGCCTATTCAATTTTAACTTATTTTGGCTGGAAATGTGCTCTAAATGACATACACACTTATAAAAGTTCAGGAATATATGGCACAGTATTTATTATTCACTTTTACCAGTACTGATTGTATTTTTTAACTGGGATCTTTCTGCAGATTTCCTACCTCTAAAATGTGATGCTTGTGAGCAAATCTTCTGCAAAGACCACATCACATACGCCCTTCATATGTGCAGCTCAGCCTATAAGAAGGTAATCTAACCACTCCTGATGGTATAAAGACTTTTTCAGTAGCCTGTTGTCATGTGTCTGTAATGACTGTGGTCTGTATGTGTGTCAGGATGTCCAGGTTCCAGTTTGTCCACTCTGTAACACGCCGATCCCAGTGACACGAGGACAGACTCCGGATATTGTAGTTGGGGAACACATTGATCGGGACTGCAAATCTGATCCAGCACAGCAAAAGCGCAAGGTGAGGACTGAACACAACAATGACTGTATAATGTCTGAATTTTCTCCATTTATTTCCATGTTAATACATTTTAGTGTGCTGTAATCAATTTTTTTTTGTTTTTTTTAATATTTAGATATTCACCAATAAGTGTCAAAGACCGGGCTGTAAGCAGAAGGAACTTATGAAGGTCACATGTGGAGACTGCAGTGGCAATTTCTGCCTTAAACACCGACACCCACTAGACCATGACTGTAAAGGCAAGAGCACCCCTGTCTCCCTAGCGGGGTAAGCACCTACTGCTATAAATGTCAAATGGTGGTGTTCTTAAAAATGTACCTGTGTCCTCCATGGCATGAGGTCAGAAGGATCTGGTTAGGTAAAATTCTTAGCTTCTACAAGCAGAGGTTCTTTAACTTATTTCTACTTATGTTGAAGACTGCATACACACTTTAAATTTTTGTTGCTGGGAACAATTTTTCATGATCATTTCCACTAACACCTGAAAGAATGAGTGCTGTACAAACAGCACACATTCTGTTCTCTATGGACGAGCAAGCGACTTCTCCTCTTTTGTCATGCATAGCCGTTGTACCTGATCAACGTTCATAGATCTGTTGTGAGGTATCCATGAATGATGTCAGCTGTACACATATCAGATTCTCCCTCAAGACCAGCACGACTGTTCGTCCAGGGTGATTGAATATCTAACATGTGTAAATACCCTAAACTGTACCAAATATTCGCCCTGGTATAAACTGATGAATCTCTTCGGATCTTACATTCACTCTTTCTCTATTATCAACAGATGTGTAGCAGAAACTTCTTTATTTTCCTAATCTGCTGGTATTTTTTACAGGCAGGCTGCATTGTTTAGAGCTCAGGCTTCCTCTTCCAAAGCCTCAGCTTCCTCCAGCCGCTCAGCACCCAAACCAGCAGCACAGCCTCAGAGAAACAGGTACTACTGACCTAAATTGAATAACTGTGAAATAAACATTTCTTTAAATAAAGATATTATTGCCAATCATCTGGTACTTAGATCTCCTCACATACATTTCTATGTTTTACATGTTTCAGTATTACCTTTATTATTGTATGGCCATTTGTTTTGATAAACCTTCTTTTAATATTTATTGTTTCATAAATGCTTAAAATAAATTCTTAATCGCCTTTCATTGTTTATTTGTTTGTTATAATTGTATGTTATTGGTTCTTGCTTTTCAAAACCTCTAGCTAAAAGGTTCCTGCTTATCTAAAAGCTTCAGTGAAATCTCTGCCTATTCGTGTGAACAATAGCGGTATGTCTATGTGCAGCAGTCTAGGGCTCCCTAGATCTATAGTTGTCACTAGATCAGCAGAACATGTGAATTTGAGGTTTGTGTTGGACTGCTAAACAAAGCACGGCAGTTTAGCTGCTGCCTCTGGATAGACGGGTACATTTAGGCATAGGAATCTGAGTTTAAGAGAGTTTAGAAAACCAAAAAACAGATTTGTACATCTTCAGTTGAGGTTTAGGTTATAGAGGAAAATTATGTACAGGTTGACAATTGAAAATCCAGCCATCGATAATCCGGATCCTTCAGTTTCCCGGCATGAATTACGGATCGCATTTTTAATACAGGAATTGCATTACACTTTTGGCTACTAATGTTTTCATGGCGCTGTTCTGCCAAAACAGCTATTAGGTCTTGCTTGCTAAACTAAATAAACTTTGAGATGTCCCTGCTCCCTGGAACTGTGCCGGATGTCTGTGGATGCTGCAAAAGGAAGGCAGGCCTGCGTGTGGAGGTAAGTAAACCTTTTAAAAAATCCGGAATTTTCAAAAATCCTGTTCAGAGGATCCCAGATTTTTGATTGTCAACCTGTACCTACATTTTTGTTCTTCAACAATAAACAATGCTCTTTACATTTGCATTCTTTTTCAATAATCTACAACCTGCCTTTTTCAGGACAAGTGTCCCCAACGTACAGCCCCCTGCCTCAGTTGTGCTTCTGAATGGCTTGGTAAGTATATCCACTTTTGCTAATAGGATGTATGTTGTAACCCCTACAGCACATCTTTGATATGATTTCATGTGACTGATATCTTTAGTGTACCTTTGTAAACATTGACTCTTTCTAGCCCCTCCATACTAAAGTGTGTATAATTCCACTGGGGCTAGGGGTTCACTTTAATTTTTTTTTTCTGTTTCTTTTGGAACATTGTGATTTTGTTTTTAAATGTAATCGGAAGCCCCTAGTGTCTGTAACAGTCAGGAAAATTTGTAAGAATAAATAAAAAAAAAAGTTACCTTCATGTAGTAAAATATTTTCTTTTGCAATATTTTCTCATAGCAAGGGTAAAAAATCCCACTATGTCATTTTTTTTATTGTGTTCAATTGATGATGTGGATCAATTTACAATACTGTATTTGTTTTCATTTGTGTGACAATACGGTCTCTTTAAATTAGAGTTGGTTGGTTATAAAATCAAGAAATATAATAAGTTTCTGTTTGTTTCAGTCCGAGGAAGAAGCCTTACAGAGGGCTCTGGAAATGTCACTAGCAGAATCAACGCAGAACACAACTCAGCAGCGTAGGTAAGATGAAAAGTCATGATGTGAAGGAGAAAGTGTCGTTCTGTAAACTATGCAATTTAAAACTACTGCTCCTTGGAAAAGGCTATTGGCCATTGGATTTCCTGCAGAAAGTCGTTAAAGAAGTAAAGAAGCCAATGCTGCATGGGAATGTTTTTTTAGGGTTTTTTTTAAGGATGGAATTAGTCTTTCAGTATTCTCTACGTAGCCTGAATGCCAGATCATTGCACTCTCCAAAACGGACAGTCATTTGTTTCACAGAAATGTCTCTGAGGAGAAAACAGAACTAGACTTCAGCATATTTCCTGAATAAACTGGTTTTCAACAAGCACTTAAAGCAATTTGTGTTTTTGTATCTAACTTGCATATATCTGTGCTTTTATCTCTCAGCACTCAGGAAGAAGAAGACTTGGCTCTGGCCCGAGCTTTGTCAGCTAGTGAGGAAGAATACAGACGGCAACAAGCGGTCAGTGGATTTAATACTTTTCTCTAGGTGATAGATTGTGAAAGAAGATTGGAGCACATAATTATACATTTAATCATTTCTGGGTTTATTCAGTCAAGGGTATCTGTCATGCACGGTAATAATTAAGCTAAACTCCAGGCAAACAAAATACATATGAATGGCTGAGAGAGAGGTACATTCTTGACAGATTTTTATTGCTGGCTGGATACCTACTAGGGAGATTTTACCCTGTTCCCTTTATGAATGATAGTTGTCATCAAGACAGAAAGTAAGTTGAAAGTGGAACAGAACGTAACCTTTCCCTGTCTAATGTAAAACTTAAAAGTTTTAGCTGCTGTTCCTCTTCAAATAGTGTGTGTTACGTCATATCATGGGTATGCCCTAGTAAACAAGAGTTTATTTTTGGTCACTTTTCTTTTTCTCACATTTTTTTTTCTAATGTGATACCAGTATTGTTGCTTAACCTCTGTGGTTGAAATCTTACCATATACAAGGTACCAATAGACCAGCTCCAACCTATCAAAGTGAACTCTGGTTTAAAAAGCAATCTTTAAATATTTTTCCCTTCAGTTCTCTGACCGACATTCATAGGATTTTGCATCTAATACAGCAGGTAAGTGTTGAAATGATTCCATTGTTTATTTTTATTTTGGCCTACTCGTACCTTGTATGTAACATTGGTTCACACGTGTAAACTGCATCCTTTTCATTTTATTAAATATTGGCTGCATACCTTCACTAAATTCAGCCGTATTGTCTGTATTTAGGGGTCAAGTCGTGATGCCAAACAGACCACATGTAATATGTGCTAGCATGGCACGGGACCAGCACTCATCTCCAAGCACAGAAGCAGGAACTACAGTCCAATACTGAGCTTCAACCACAACTCTGGGTTTTTATTCTTCTGCAGAGACACAATATTAGAATGGTGTTTGCATGCCTCTGTTTAAATTACAGGTTGACATTCAAAAATCTGACAACTTCCGGACCTGAGGTGCGCCGGATTTTAAAAAGTTATACTTACCTCCACAAACTGGCCAGCCTTCCTCTCACAGCACCTGCGGACATCTGGCACAGTACCAGGGACCAGGCAGCAGGGACATCTTATCGTGTATTTAGTATAGCAAGCAAGACTTAACA
Organism: Pyxicephalus adspersus; assembly: GCF_032062135.1. NCBI lineage: Eukaryota > Metazoa > Chordata > Amphibia > Anura > Pyxicephalidae > Pyxicephalus > Pyxicephalus adspersus. Next base: position 33,026,274 of record NC_092864.1, read on the forward strand.
GCTGTTTCTGCAGAACAGCGCCAAAACATTAGTGGCCAAACAGGGTACTGCAGTCCCTGCATTGAAAATGCGATCTGAAATTCATGCCGGGAAACTGAAGGACCTGGATTATCGATGGCTGGATTTTCGATTGTCAACCTGTACTTCTTTTTCTGTAGGCTGTATAGGTCACTTGTCTGGTCTCATTATCTAGAAGTAAGTAAGGTATAAAGTGTACCTGTGGCTCGACACTGTAGCAACCATTTTGTCAGATCATGAAAATGCAACAATTCATGTCAGCTATATCTGGCAATAAATCTAAGGTAGGACCTGGTCATCCACAAGATAATCTGGATGGAAGCCTGGGGTCTGGTGAATGTTTAAGGGACCTCTATCTGCCTATGGATGCCCTTGAAGAGATGCTGTTCCCTTACCTATTGAGAGCAAAATGACACTCTAAAGCACCCCACTAGTTTTACAGCAGTTCACTACAGCTTTTGGGCATGGTGATCATGTCTCTGTGTCAGTCAAAGGATAGAGATGGGACCCATTTTGACTTACTGACAGATCTCCTTACAGTGTCTAAGCAACAGGTACTCTTTATTAGTGATGATTTTTAACATTTCCAAAGAAACTGTATATATTTTATCAGGTATCACCAGTAAGCAAGCCTTTCAGTCCTGTCTGCCATGCAAACATGTTATGCACATTCATACATTTTTATTCTTGCTACTTGAAAAAAAAAGAGCCTTTTTATAGCTGAATCTACAAATGCAAAACCCCGGCGTGTCTGCTGCTGTTAAACCACTGCCACCAGTTTCTTGAAAATTGTTGCCAAGCCAGAGGTTACCTGCTCCTACTATGTGTAATTGACTTGGTGCTACAATGTAACATGATATGGCTGGCTTATAAAAACTGGACAAATAACTGATGGGTATCATTTGGGTTTAAAGAGAACCGGTCATGGCTGAGCTACTACAAGAAAATGATTTTTAGTTCCTAAGTTATATTTGCTGATTCACACTGCTGCTGTGATTGAGAGGGAATCCCAAGTCTCACAGTTCTCAAGCGTCTAATTTCCAGTCCCCAACAATAATCACATGGGGGAAAAGCAGTGATCTCATTCACGTCAGTAAGTGTGACCACTGGGACATTCCTGAAGCAGCAGGCAAGGGAATGTCTTTTGAGAAGTATATCTTCCTTCATAAATCAGCTTTATTGTCTTCAAATTGTCTTCACCTAAAAGTGCATAATCATGCCAGAAAGCAGTTTTATGTTGTTATTGACATACAGAATTAGTATAAGGTGAAGAGCTGCAGATAAGTTTTAAACTAACAATTGAGACCGAATATTTGGAATCTGGTATATGCTTAGCCATGATCTTTTATTTTGTACCCTAGAAAACCATAAAACAGATTGGATCCTGGAACCCACACCCTGCCACGTTGCAAAGTCATTCTTGCTATAGCAGCTGAAAGATTGTCAGTCCAGTTATTTATTTAAGCTTGCACTTTTTAAAGTTTGCTGACGATTGTAAAATTGTGATGGTATAGGGATTTAAGCTGAACTGTGGGCAAACAACTAAATACACACATAGAAAATCTAATCGGATTATGTTTATATATGCCAAATGGTTTATATTTCTCTCCACCCAGGCAAGAGATAGAAGACAGATAGAGACAGTACACAGCTCTGTCTGGCTGGGCAGTAGTCCTGATTTTTTCATTGCTGCAATTTATTATAGAACTTTCAGGTCTCTTCCCCAGCTAGTAACTAGAAGGTAAAAAAAAAAACAACAGACTAATGAGCTTCTCCTATAAGGATTGTGCTTGTTAGCATGTGAATACAAACTGATTGGCTGGCTGTTCCTTCCTTTCCAGTCTGAACTTTTCTGTACAGGACTGTAGGAGGTTGATACCAGGTCAAGTCAGTGAAACATATTTGTTGCATTAAAAAACATTTTTATGTATATTTTTGAATACAAAGCTGCATTAATTTGTTTTGTACCTGAAGCTCAGCATTAAAATTGGATGCAATCACTATATGTAGTAACTAAAATGAGATCGTTGACCAGAATTATTTATGCTAAAATATATTTTATTATTTTAGGCTGGTTATATATTTTTCTATGCCCGGAAGTTCTGGGTTTGTTTAATGAAGCCGTACAGTAATGATATAGAAAGGACCAGCAACCCCTAGCAGCCAATCAGAAATAATTTAAACTTAACTGACCCCGCTAAACTGAAGTCTAATTAAAGTTTCCTCTAGTTTGAATGTTATATTTTTTCCCGTTAATAAGCCCGGTTATTTCACACAATCACATTGAAGTTCTCCTAAAGCTGCATCTGTGTGAGATTATATTGAAGATAAAATTATTTATGTGTAATGTAATACGTATGCATTGTAACTTGTTATGAGAAAACATTCTATTCTTAACTATAATTCTTCTTTTTATTATTTAAATTGTAATCTCCTATGCAGGCCATTTATCCAAACTGCTGTTATGTATGGAGGTTAGTAGCTGACTGAAGCAGTTAGTGGAATCGCTGCATCATAAGGCTTAAAGTGCAGTTTTGCTGGTTGCCATTTAGGTGGAAACTGGGTGCCTCTTTTACATCTAAGTGACAGGTACCCTTTTATAGCATGCATTTAAACCAGTTTTTCTCAACCAGGGTTCCTCCATAGGTTGCTAAGGGTTCCTTTGAACAATGAGCAGTTTGTGCCTCTTAGGTCAGTTTAAATGACACCAATGATTCTTTTGGATATCTGTAATGATGACATTTTTCCCATTGGCCAGCAATGTAAGAGGAATTCTTCCCCCTGACCATCATGCTAATATACTGTGAGCTGTGGATATAGTAACTATAGTAGAGGTTCCCCTATGTTAAAAAGGTTGAGAAACACTGATCTTAATGAAGGGATTTGTGTCATCTTCATAAAATCATAGCATGGTTTATTTTCCCAAAGGATAATAATACTGACATGATACTTCAGTGAATGAAAGATGACATTTCATGGCAGACTGTTCCTTGTGGAATGAGGAATTTCTGCCTAAAGATAAGATACACTGCCACCAATCATCTTTTTACCAACTGCAAGGAGGTTCTCTCACTAGCTAGCAATGTATGGGACATTCTTTCCATTGACCACCATACTAATATACCATGTGCTGTGGATTTAGTAATTATTGGGAGAGGCAATGTTAAAAAGGTTGAGAAAAGCTGGTGTAGACCTTCGAAATATATAATCTCATGAGAGACAAGAATATTGGGTATTAACACCTAGCTGAGTAGCTGAATTGTGTTTCTGTGCAATATAAAAGAAAAACCTATTTGGTAACTATTTAAAAGTGCTGCAAGTATAGAAAATTACCTGTTGATCTTGCCAATAATCTAGTGAGCTATCAGTTTTTCACTGCTGGACTCTTCCACTCATCACCATTATGCCATGGGCTTGAGGAGTGGCTAAGGTGTTCTGTAGTTTGCAGGGGAGAACTTTGGCATTGCTGACAGCATTGCTTTGGGATTCTAGCTGTTTTGTTGTTAGCCTACTATAGAAAATTGGGAGCTTACTGTATTTTAGTAGAAAAACAATCTATTTAAAAGGATAGTACCAAGGAAAATGTTCATAGGTACTGCATCAAAGGAAATTTTGACTTTAGTAATACCACTTTTACTAGCTGATAAAATATAGTAGTGCCTGCTACTCATTTATTTTACGGCAGCATATAGTGTTATGGTTACACCTTTCTGTCCAGAGATAATAGGTGTAATAAACATCAATTTTGTATTCAGCTGATCTCTCGCAGTTAGCACTACTTTATACCAGTCTGCTTACTAACTTTCTTCTGCTGCAAGGCTCAATGGCCATGTAACTATATCCAATTATTTTGTTCATATATATATATATATATATATATATATATAATCTGATAACGATGCTTTATATGTAAATGTTCATCTCATCTCCAAGCCTGCTGGTGAGATGTCCTGGTCCAATGTCTGTACAGAGGGCACAATGTTTGTATTCAGGAAGTCTGCCTCGAAACTTTAAGTGAAATGAGATATGATTGTGATATATGGAATATTTTTAGTGTTTTAACTGGAAATATTCATAATTCTCGTTAGGGGTAGCTGTGCAGAGCTGAGTGAACTGTTACTAGCTGCCTGTCTGCCTAAAGGTTTGTTATATGGCATTTGTATAACGAACCATCAGTCCTAATTAGGGTTTCACTACACAGTTATAAAGATCCTAGACCATTATGATTGGCTATATGCAGATTTCCAATAATTGTAGAGATGGGCTGATGATCGGCCAATTATAGGTCTTGTCTTGATCCCACAGAAGCCCAAATATGCGTGTGCGTGGCTCAGAGAAATTCTGCGTCCTATAGTTTTTTGTTTTTTTTGACCATGTCTATATTAGCAATACATTTTTTTTGTCTTATCTTTAAAAATTATTGTTGCAGTTGAATTGCCATCTTCGTATACTGTAGCCTTTAGGAAGCAGATGAACATAACAAGGTCTGTTTGTATTGGTTTCATTCTATTTTTCTTCTTTAAAGTTTTGTTCAGTGAGCAATGAAAGAGCAACTAGAATGAGTACTGAATAGAGAAGACAGGATGAACTTGCAGCCAGTGCAGAAATACACCTATGCACACACTACCAGGTGTGTTACACCTGTATTCTGCCCGTGATTTAGAATGCTTCTGTCCATCTCTGATTGGCCCCCAATGCGTTTACATGGTATAAAACACACCTGACCCCTACTATATCACAATATATACTCCTAAAAATGGTGCCGTGCATTAGCAAATGAAAGCTTGGGTACGTACATTGGTCCACAGCAAATAAATAGATACTGGTACCACAACACCTGGAAATAATGTATTTGCATAGTTGTAAACATAATTCTGGTAGTGCTCTGCAAAAGAAAAAGTAATTATCAGGATGACAACAGGCAGTGTTAAAACTCCAATCTCCTGAAGAGCTCTCTTCAACAATGGCTTGCTACTACCTGACAGAGCTGAGTGTCGGATATTGTGTCTCGGCTGGACGCTCTGGTTCCTCCTGCTGATCCCCACAGCCCTATAGGACACAATAGTGATACAGTGGGCAGTGGGAGAAATCACAGCTGCAAATGGGACACACACAATCTGAGACACCCAGACCTGTTGGGTAACTGCAAGCCATGGAGATCTTGAGGAGAATTCTTTAAGAGATTGATCTTCCAACTCTGCCTATTGAAAAAAAAATGATATTTCCTGTTCTTTTTTTTTTGCAGGTACTTTCAGTTTTAGTTTAAGGAAGAAACAGGGTTACTTTAGATTCAAGTTGACTAAAAATAGAAAAAAAAACTACGCAAAAATTCCCTGCTTTATCAGTCCCCTTTCCCTCCTATGCTTGCTCTGTAAGAGCCATGTCAAATTCTACTGGTAGAGACACATTGTTAGTAACACAATCAGCCAATCCTTGGTGTCCCGAAAAACACCTTTCTAGTTCCACCAACAAAGGAGAAACTCTTTAGAAATATAGTTCTTAAGATTTTTTTTTCTAGAACAGTTTGAAAGACAACTACATTTCTAAAACCTTTTCACTTAAAGTTTCATGATAGAACCCTGAGGATTCTCTGATTTTTTTGACCGTGTGAGTGGCAGATGTTTATTGATAACGCTCTTGATTCATACTGTGACTATTAACAATGAATGGAGGAAAGCTTCACTGACATAGAGCAACACCTCCAAATGTTATTTTAATTTATAAACCAAATAAATTATGAATGTACAATTACCTGATATGTTGTGGGTGTTTTTTTCTAGAACAAATTATTTTCTGAATTAAATACAAAATTATGTAAAATATCCTATTCCAAAAGAAATAATTTTAAAGTACACCCACACTTTTTATTTAGGAGCATTTGAGGTAAAAGGAAATATGGGTATCCAGCTTTTGATCTTAAAGTACATATAAACCCCCCACTGGATGACATTTAGTTTCGTGTACCTACATGTTACAAACAAAATAGCCACTTCCTATCTATATGCATCTGTTCCACCATCGGTTGCATATCATTGATCTTGACCAGTCTTCTGATGTGATGGCACAGCTAGTTGTGGTCTTTGTAGGATGCATATTTCAACAAAAGAAGAAAGAGACATTTTTCAGGTTTTTTAGGCAGTAAGAAGTTTTACTGTTTTTAAAGTTTATAATATAGCAAAAACAATTGGTGGTAGGTACATACAAATGTTAAGAGTGGTCATCCCCAATAATGTTTCATGGTGTAGACAACCAACTATTCAAACTATTTAACCCCTAGTTTTTCAACAGATCGTGGTCAGGTTAACGTCCCATGTCCTAACATGTTTCGCCATACAGCCTCCTCAGGGGATTTGTTGAGAACGATGCCACTCTACATATTAAGACAAAACATACTAAACAATCCCCTGAGGATGGCAATTTGCATTCACACATGGGACTTACATTATTGATGAATCATGTTACGTTAAGATTTCTTGTGACACTTTCTATATATTATAAACAAGTTCACTGTGGAAGGGACAGATGTGAGCTGGACAAAGACATCTGTAACAAAGCTGAACTGGCTAGATGTAAATCAGACCTAATAGAGACCCTGATGTTTTAGAAAATAAAAGTCTGGAGTTCTAGTCCTACCCCACCCTATCCAAAATTTTACATTCTCCTTAAATGCCGGAAGCAGTTATCTAGTGTTCTCAGAGGGAGATTTACAATGAAAGAAAACGTAATTCCTTAAACAGAAAATGAAAGCTAGCTAAGCCAATCCTTCTGCTGAGGGTGTGTGAAGTATAAATGCCTTTGTCAGAATACATTGTGAAACTTACATTATCGATGAATCATGTTACGTTAGGAATTCTTGTGACACTTTTTATATCTTATAAAATTATAAATATATCTTATAAATAAAATGGATAAAGACATCTCTAACCATGCTGAACTGGCTGCAGAATATATTAAACTTAAAGGATTCCTATCCACTAAATGAAGAGGAAGGCAGGCAAGCCAATTATTGTAAAGAGCAAACCCTGAAAATCCTCCGTGACGCTCTGAAGAAGAAGGATGTGCTCTTGGTAGATGATCCTGATCAGTTCAGTGATCAGGGAAAGTTACGTTTCCTACTTTATTCAGCCCTCAGCTGATTGAATGCATGATAAACCAACTCCAGAAGGTGACATTTAGAAAAGGTAGACAGAATTGCCTATGTTCGCCTGACTGATGGCGATGAAATTGTATATCTGTGTCCACGGTTTTGAAAGCAACAAGAATTTCTGCAGCTTGATTTCCATTAATCTGCCCAGATCTGGTGAAAAACCTAATCAGTGAACTCCAAAAAGTGACATTTAGGAGAAACAAGGATCCAGAAATAGAAAAATCAACAATTGCTTTTGTGCAACCAACCGCTGAAACCAAAACTGTCTACTTGTGTTCACATTTTTTTCAGCAGAATGAATTCCTACAGATGACGTCCCGCCCACAGACCCTCATCCATGAGGTCTCCCATCTTCTGGGCTACGGACACACCATTGGGGAGAATAAAGAACAACTGAAAACATCTCAACAGCATAAACTGTGCCCTGTTTCAGTTCACCGCATTGAATAAATTTTCCTTTTTTATGAATCATAGGGGGTCTTTCACCAATGGGTCATATTCATGCTGTGGAGAGATATCCCGAGACACTGTGTGTGAGAAATCAATCATGGCAAGTTATTTAAGGTATGTGTTTTTTGAGTTAATTGATTTGTATGCTGATTATCTTTAGACTACCAAGACCCTTACCCATGGTGCCTTGGTCATTGGGCACATACAGCCTCCCAGCCAGGGGCTATGGGGAAACTAAAGACTGAGCTTGAGCAAGGTGAGAGCTTAGAAGTATAGGACAGTCTGACAGTCTTTTCAAAAGTTACAGGTCCTAGCCTGCCCATATACAACAAACCTACACCACAGTACTCTTTGGGCTTTGCTTCGAGCAACAAATATATTGGTGTGACCTCTTGTAAACTTTCAGTGATCCATAGCTTGTCAGTTCTGCTGGAAGTTTTAAGGAATTAGACAGATACAAACATAGCAAAAGAAACAATGTAGAGCTGTTAGGCTTTCCAGACTCACTGACGGCTCTCTCTGCAGGAAGCCTGGAATGAGCTGGGACTGAGCCGCAGGTGATGACAGCCAGCTAGAAATAGAAAACTGCCCGGGGATCCGCCCAGCAAATATAGTCTAGGGAGAACACTGACCTGTGACCATTGTCACAAATAGTTGAAGGAGAAACCGGGTTCAAAGACAACTGCTTAAGAAAGGAATTCCCCTTAGTTTCCAGGTCACTTCTGGAAAGGAAGCAAACAGAAATTTTCTAATAGTACATAGGAAAAAAAATGTCAGGTGTTTTGTACCTTTCCAAATGATATACTTTTTCCCAGTCACCAGCTCACTAACCCTTTAATCCCTGTCCAAATGTTATAAATGACGACTTTCTATATTCAGGTTTTTGTTAACATTAATATATTTTACCAAATTTTAACATTTTTAAATAAATAATAGCAAAAAAGATCAAATCTGAGAATGTAGGCCCCTTAAAGGATGTCTCTGGGATGGTAACTGGGGCGAAAGAAAAGAAGGATTTACTTATCACTTTTTTTTGGCTCTGTGTACACAAAGGAAAATGGCAGAGCTCAAGTCCAAATTCATAATAGCAATGTCACAGCACTAAATGAGTCACAATGACTCAAACTTGATATGATTGAGAAACAGTTGGGCAAGATTAAGGTTGACAAAGCACCAGGACCTGATGGATTACACCCATGTGTCCTCAAAGAGCCGAGCTCAGTGATTTCAAAGCCATTATTTCTAATTTTTAGAGACTTTAATCACTGGCATGGTACCAATGGATTGGTGTAAGGACAATGTGGTTCTTATCTTCAAAAAGGGAGCAAAGTCATTACCAGGTAATAACAGACCGGTTAGTTGAACGTCTATAGTTAGAAAGGTCCTGGAGATTGATAAAGAACCACATAGAGGTTTTTTGCTAGAAAATAATATTATAAGTGATAGCATGGCTTCAAGAAAGACGGAAGTTGTCAAACAAATTTACTCTCTTTTTATGTGGAAGTAAGTAAACAGGTAGACAGTGAAGTAGCAGTTGATATAGTGTACTTGGACTTTGCTAAAGCATTTGACACTGTACCCCACAAACGGTTAACATGCAAGTTAGGGTCAATAGGTTTAGAAAAGTCAATCTGTAAATGGATAGATAACTGGCTAAAAGACCTCATCTAGAGAGTTGTAATTAATGATTCATACTCTGAATGGTCTAGGGTATTAGTGGTGTACCCCAGGGTTCAGTGTTGGGACCTTTACTGTTTAACATCTTAATAAATTATATAGAGTTTGGGATTAAAAGTACCATTTTTGTGTTTGCAGATGCAAGTGCATACAGGATGTCTATAATCTACAAGCAGACCTGGGTGTACTGTTTGATTGGACAGCCAAGTGGCAAATAACATTTAATATAGATACATGTAAAGTTATGCACTTGGGAGCTAACAACATGCATGCTTCATACTGTCTAGGGGGAATACATTTTGGGGAGTCTGAAATGGAAAAGAATCTGGGGGTTCTGGTAGATCATAGACTTAATAACAGCATGCAATGCCAAGCTGCAATATATAAAGCTAGCAAAGTATTTTCTTGTAATAAAAGAGGAATAGACTGCAGAGATAGAGACATAATCCTGCCCCTGTACAAAGCATTGGTCAGACCACATCTGGAATATGCAGTCCAGTTTTGGGCACCAGTTCACAAAAAGGACATTGTGGAATTGGAGAGAGTGCAGAGAAGGGCAACTAAACTAATAAAAGGAATGGAGGAACTAAGCTATGAGGAGAGATTAGCTGAACTGAATCTATTCTCCCTTGAGAAGAGACGTTTAAGTGGGGATATGATCACCCTGTGTAAATATATAAATGGTTCATATAGAAAAATCTCTTCCCCATTATTCACTTTAAGATCATTACAAAGAACAAGAGGGCACTGTTTGCGTCTGGAGGAAAAGAAGTTTAAACTCTGGATAAGGAAAGGATTCTTCACTGTATAGTCTGTGAAAATGTGGAATCAGCTCCTTCAGGAAGTAGTTTATATGTATTTTATACAGGGGAAGCCAATTAACCTAACTGCATGTTTTTGGAATGTGAGAAGAAACCCACGCAAACAAAGACCAGAGTGCTAACCTCTGAGCCACCGTGCTGCCATCCTCTTCATTTCATCCATCTTGACTGGCTGTTTGATAGTGACAATAGTGGGCTATGCCTGCCCAATGTGTCTGTCCTCCGCCTTATACTGCACCTGCAAGCACATTACCAATCTTAGCCTGTTACCTTACCTGTTTCTGACCATTGTTTATGTAGTTTTTTTCATGAGCGATGATGACCTTTTCCTGTTACCTGACCTATTTGTTCTGGCATTCATGCTCATTTGGGCATCATCTGTCTCTGTCACTAACCTCATGACCACTGAGGCTAGTGCAGAAAGAGGGGCTAACTTCATCACTTTGGGTATCCAATAAGTACCCACACTGCATTATGAAAACCAGGAGCTTGGTGTTGAAGGTTCTAAAGAATAAGGAGAAGTTTTGCACAATTGAAACCTTATCCCTTATTTACTTTTGCACCAGCAGGTATTGTTGACAAATTCACCTATAAAGTTAAAAACAGAGGTGCTGAAATTACAGCTCCTTTCATGGTCAGTGATGGATTGTTGTAAAGTTCTGTTATTGCTTTTTATGGATACATAAAAACCTTATAAACCCTTTACAAGTCCATAGTCAGGTGACTAGCTGTCCCTCAAAAGGGCTCACAACCTAATCCCTATCTTAGTCACATATGTTTAATACAGGGAAAGATACATTTTTGGGGGAAGCAATTAACCTAACTGCATGTTTTTGCAATGTGGGATAAAAATGGAGTGCCCAGAGGAAACTGATGTAAACACAGGGAGAACCTGCAAACTCCATGCAGATAGTGCCCTGGCACCCGTGACCTAGTGCTGTTAACCTCTCCCTGTCACCCATGCAACACTGAAATCTAAATTATTTTATTATATAATTTTTTTTTCAATAATTTTTATTCTTTTAAACCAATAACAGGAATTTGTAAACTATCAATTACAACATAACAGAAAATATCAACACACGTGAATCAACTTACCATATACTAACAAATTAACAATACTGAGATACAGACATTAGCTTACATTACTTAACAGTTATCGTGCAGTTACAGTCGCAGAAACAAAATCGTACAATATAGGATACATTAGAAAACCATCATAATTCTGCATAAAATGCATTACAAGACTACAGGTGGATCATTGTCCAATAGCCTGGTGACATACCAGGAAGTCTGTTCAAACATAGATAATATACACTGTTTAATAGCCAGTGATAGCATATTTATATACGAAATGTTGTGTCTTTAGATCTTTGAGAATTGAGGCTTCTAACCATCTTAATTTGGAAGACGTGTCTAAGCTTTACTAAAAATGAATGCAAAGTAGGGGGGTCTGCACTAATCCATTTATGTAAAATCGCCTTCTTGGCCAATATTGATATAATTGCGAGGAGTCTGCTGCATCCTCTGGCTACTCGGATCTGTTCAGACAATGCACCTAACAGGGCCGAGATAGGAGTAAGCGGGAGATATGTTACGAGGTGATTCAGTGCAAACCGCACCACCTGCCTCCAAAATCTTTTAACTAGGGGACAGCCCCAGAACATGTGGAATAAATCTGCATCAACTGCACCACATTTCAAGCAATGGGGCGTCTCACTCAAACCCATTAGATAGGAGCGGTGTGGAGAAACACCATTTCTCTGTACATGGAGGAGGGAATCGCCCTCCAAGCTGTACAATAGTCAGATAGAATTTCTGTTGAGGACCTAGTCGGAAGAAACTCATGCCATCTACTTAAACCTGTACTCCTCTCCCCATAATTAAGTGTGGGTTTGTAGGCCAAATAAACTTCTGTTATGGCTCTCTTTTCTGGATTCGGCTTAAACAGCAATTTATCCAGAGCATTGGTCCAATCTTTATCCGAAAATCTCTGTGTTATTGTGGAGACAAATGAGCGGATTTGATGGTACACAAAAACCTCCCTTTCCATAAAAGGGTAAAAAGACACTGCAGCTGCGTAGGAAATGGCCTTCTTGGATTATTAGTAAAAGATTTAATCGTCAGTTGTCGTATCAACCGTCTCTCCTCAACCGATCTACCCTGGATTACCAATGGTAGATCTGGGTTATTCACTATCGGAAGGGGAAGGGTAGAGTGACTATTTAATTGAAAAAATCCCCTCATCTTGTGCCACGCTTGCCACCCCCAGAGTATAAAAGTGGGTTTGTTATCACCTCAGTTCGGAGCAGCTCCCTGTGCAGATGTAGCATATATTTAAGGGCCTATTTCGGGAATATTTGCTGCTCCAAAAATGTGTCAGCATAATCGTTTGTATCACGTAGCCAATCCCTGAGATATCTCGTAATAGCAGCCCAATTGTACATTTCTATGTATCCCTCCATTCTTAACAGATTGGTGCATAATATACATGTTAACCCGTGCTCCCTTGCTTCCTCAAACCAAAAAACTAAATAATCTATAAAATTCATTGAGATCTGGTTGGCGGAGCAGAATTGGTAACATTTGAATAGTGTACAAAAGCTTAGGGAACAAAATCATCTTAATCAAGCTCACTCTGCCCAGATAGGAAAGAGTAAAATTGAATTACCAGTAGGAGCATAAATGGAGCATATTGAGTACCTTTGCCCCGCCAGTTCCAACACTACCATCGCATATCTACTCTCCTCGTCCAATAGCGTAGTGATAACCTTATAGGGGAGATTTTTGTTCAGGAGAATAGCTACTCCTCTTTTCTTGGTGACATACGTGGTGGCAATCGTGTCCCCAATGCAAGTGTCACGCAAAGTTGCAGTGTCACCTGTTTTCCAGTGAATTTCCTGCAGAAACACAATATCAGGTTTTGTGCCACATTCCAGGATATCAAACGCTGGCCAATATGTGGGCAGAAATTCGTGGTGGGGATGCCATGGTGGTAGCAAAACAAAAAACAACCAGCAGATCTATCTCAAAAAAGAGCAATCCCAATCCCAGCCAGGAGGGGTCACTCAAATCCTCTAGCAAATCAATAGTCATTCTGCACAAGGATAACAAAATTACAAAATCTGTATCTCCTACCATAGCAAACACCTGAAGTGCATTAATCACATTTACTTATATTCCATTTCCCCTGTTTTAAATATATAAACTAAAACCTCTGCCATCTATTCCAGGCAGTAGGGTGAACTCTGTAACAAAATATCCAAAATTTTTTATATTCAACATTAAAATACACTGAAAAAAATTAGTCTTTCGGATGAAACACAGTTATGCAGGTCAAAATAGTATAAATCAAAAGCATGCTATACGGGGCTTCCAACATGCTTAAATAGCTATCAAGAGCCATAACATTAAACTAAAAAAAAAAGAGAAAAAAAATGCAAGATCCTAGTGTCCATCATATTTCTTACGTTTCCTGGGAGTTGCAGCGGTCCTGGTTAACAAAGTCCATCACAAGTTGGGGGTCATCAAACAACTTGTTTTCACCTTCCCACTGAAACCTAAGTTTTGCCGGGTACAATAAAGCAAAACGCGTTCCTTTTTCTGAGAGGAGCCGACAAACCGGTACAAACTGTTTGCGTTTGTGGGGTAGTGATGAGGAGAAATCCTAAAATAATAAAAGCTTGTCCTCACCCAGTTTTAGGTCACGGTGCTTTCGATATGCTGATAGCAGTGATTCCTTGTCCAGTGCATGAAAGAACTTTGCAATCACTTGCCTAGGCCTCTGGTTGTGTGTGGGGCGCTCAGGACCTACACGATTAACCCGTTCCAAAGCCCGCAGGGTCAGAGGTGTGAGGTTAAGCGCCAATGGCATATCAACCATGATATATTTAATTAGATCCTGCCCTTTCCCAGATTCCAGAATGCAAATTATGCATAGATTGGAGCGCCTGTTTTTATTTTCTAGGTCTTCTACTTTCTCTTCTAATGAAGAAACCAGCTTTGTGTGAGTAGTAATTTTGCCTTGTGTTTTCAGAGCTTGGTCCTCAAGGTCACTCACCCTCTGTTCCAGTTCCGTTATACGGGCAGTATTGGAAGCAATGGTTGCCAGCGCTGTTTCAAATGTGGCCTGGAGGGTAGAGAACTTTTTGTCAAAGTATGGTGTGAGAAATTTTATCCCCTCTGCTGCTGTGGCGGTGGGCACTGATGAAGACATGGATGCCTCGAGATCAGAGGTAGACGATCTTGTTAGTGTTGCATAGGCATTAATTCAGGTGATGGTGGGGAAAACGTTAAAGAGGACACACTAGATTTCTGAAGGCACTTTCATTTTGATTTAGAATGTTGCTTGCGAAGTGCTGTGGCTGAGTGTTTCCCCATGTATTTATCCATGGTGTAAGTATTGCAGTGATGGCCAGTTCAGCTCAATATGAGATGCAAATTTCAAGAAGGTATAAATATAGCACTGCAGGAACCAACTAGGCTTGATACTGAATACGGATGCAGATTTCAATGGCTTTCAACAACTCAGCCCGGTACAAAGCACTGGTGCTGATTTCAATTGCTTTCAAACAATGTTTGCTGGCACAGTGGTGTATAGGCCAATGCGGCCTGGTACTGGATACAGATGCAGATTTCAAAGGATTTTCGGGAACAGTAATGCATAGGCCAATTAAGCTTGGTACAGAATACAGATGCAAATTTCAGTAGCAGTATTTTAAGTATGGGGGTCAAATCGGCTTGATATACAACACAGATGCGATTTTCCGTCGCTTGCAAGTACAGCACTATAAATTCCAATGCAATCTAGCACAGGGCACCAAGACAAGCTTCCCATGTTTGCAAGGTCAGCGCTCAAAGTTGAAAGTGAAGGGCTATCAGTTCCCATGAAAAGCATCTATGAAGTCCCAGATAGTAACTAGAGCCCTCCACAGCCACAATGCCACTCAGGTGTAAGGGAAATCTCCAGCACTCACCCTTCCATCCGTGTCCCAGGATTACAAGAATGCTCTTCTGAAGTGTGTTCAGCCGGGTCCTCTGTCCATCTAATGTTATGGCCATTTTTTCCCTAGTAGAATTTGGGACACTGCAGCTGGGCAGGCAAGATGGCTGCTGCCACGTGGCCTGCAGCGTGTACATGGGTCCCCTGCTCTGGGTGTGTGGCGAGCCACAGTCTCCTCACTCTCCACTGCCCCCGCCTCTGCTCAGTCCCCAGGGAGTGTAAGGGGCTCTTCCATGCCTCAGAAGTGCCGGTGTAGGGATACTGCAAAGCCGGTATCGCTATTCCCCTGGGGAGCCAAGGTATAACGCGTCCGCCTCGTTCGGTTTCGCCCTCGGAAGTTATAGCATTTGAATTTTAAGGATAGAACCCCTGTCAATTTTTAGTTCTGTCAGTTTCACCTCACTTCTTTTCTTGAAAATCCTTTGTCAGAAAGTCAGTATGTTAGGGGAAATCTCTGGCCCCATTCACATCTGTAACTCACTGTGGTGCTGGTAAGGAGTGTAACTCACTGTGGTGCACTCTGGTTCCACTTATTGTAAATGTCATCACTTATGCACCTTGTAATGAACATGCAGTGCATTGTACCACAATGCATGCATTTATTTTATTGTGTTGCCTACAAGCAGGGCTGCATAGATGTGAATAGGGCCTAATAGAGACCCTGATTTCAGAAATTGAAAGGCAGGAGTTCTGCTCCAAAATCTACCTTAAACCCCAGAGGCAGACAGTCTTGTATTTGACAGCAAACGTGACCGAAAATGAAAGTATAAACGCTTTTTCTCAGAAAACATTGTGAAAGTTGGCACTTACATTTATCAAGCAAACATTATCGATGATTCATTTTATGGTGGGAATTTTCATGAACTTTTCTGTATGATATATAAGCAAGCTGCACTGTAGACGGGGCTGATAGAGCTGGAAGGGGACATTTTGAAACAATGCTGAACATGCTGCGGTATATATGGGATTCTTGCCCACTCAATGAAGAGGAGAGTAGACAGGCCAGTCAATGTAAAGAGCGAACCCTGAAAATCCTCAATGATGCTCTGAAGAAGAAGGATGCACTCTTGGTAGAAGATATTCAAAAGTTCAGTAACCAGGAAAATCTTAGTGGCTTCCCATTAATAAGCACCAAGTTGGTTAAAGACCTGATCAGCCAACTCCAGAAAGTAACATTTAGGGGAGGCAGATCCCAAAACATAATCGCTTATGTTCATCCGAATGATCAGAATGGAATTGTTTATCTGTGTCCACAGTTTTGGAAGCAGCGTGAATTCCTACAGATGAACTCTCGGCCAGAGACCCTGATCCATGAGGTCTCCCACCTCCTGGGATATGGACACACCATTGCAGAGAATAAAGCGAATTTGAAAACATCTGAACAGCATAAACTGTGTCCTGTTTCAGTTCACTGCATTGAAGAAGCATTCTCATTTTTTATGAATCATACAAAGTGTTTTTCCAATGGTTAATATTCCTGCTGTGGGGAGACCTCCCTGGACACTGTGTGCGAGAAATCCATCATGGCAAATCACCTAAGGTATGTTTTTTTAGTTAGTTTGCTTGCTGATCATCTTTGGTTGTGGTGCACTGCATTGCCAAAAGAAAAAAAATAATGAATAGGCTGATTTAACGCAACAGATTGCTTAAGTCTGAAGCCCAGTGAATGCACCTACCATATTTACTCTTGTCTGCCTGTAAAAGTGCAAACCCAAATGCAACTGCAACTTTCAGAAATCAGTATTCAGTAGGTAAGTCAATATACAAAGCTGAGGCAGATATAATAATAGTGTCTAAACCAAAAAACAAACATCTAATGCAGTGATTCTCAACCAGGGTCGCTCCAGAAAATGCTAGGGATTCCTTGAATAATTAACAATTTGTTCCTACAAGATCAGTTATCACTGAATCCATTTACCTTTTCCTGTATCTGTGATATTCTTTCTACTGGCCAGCAGTATATTGGGCACTTCATAAATATTGGCAGGGGTTCCCTGAGATCTGAATGTTTTTCAAGGGTTTCCGAATGGTAAAAAGGTCACAGCTTATCAGTACTGTGGTAGTTGAATCTTTATATTAAGCTTCGCTCAGTAGGGTAGGGTAACTACGCTCACTTGCTCTTTAGTATTACCACAACAGGAACAAAACTACCAAATCCCCTTCCTGCTCTGTAAACCATAGAAGGACATGGTTCTGTACTCCTAAGTAATAATAAGAGATATGTAATAATTAACTGTCAGGATAGAATGGTTTTCTAACAGCCTGGAAAGAGTTCCCAGAGGTGCTGAGGACTTGTTGACTTCACTCTGCAGTCCAACTCATCCCACACCATCTCAACTGGGCTTAGGTCAGATGATTCTGGAGGTCAGGTCATCTGATAAAAGAAACACAGGCATTGCCTGCCTTCTTCTAAAGACATTTTGCTGCAATTTTATAGTGATCTATTACATTCAAAATTGTTACAAATACTGCCTAAAAGACTTTCTAATTATCAATCTTGTTCGGTATAAGTAACTCAAAATATTTAAGTCAGGTAGACACACACACCACTTTTAGAAGACAATTAGCCAACTGGTGACCTCCCTGGAGCAACTTGAATGATCACTATATGCGAACCCTACTGTTTCACTACTTCGTAAAGTTGTAGACACTGAACATAAGCTCAAGGAGCTAGCTATAGGTAAGGTAGAGAAGTCGTTGATGTATCTCCGCCAACATTACTATGATAAGGGTAACAAGGCTCATTCCCTGTTAGCTCATCAAATTCGGGATCAGACTGCCAAGAAAACCCCTATGGCATTAGAGGATGCCAATGGTACCCTCCAGTACGATCTGGAAGTTATGGCAGGAATCTTTGGAGACTATTACTCCTCCCTATATAAGACAGTACATGACTCACAGACAGGTGACCAAGCTGCCCTTATATCACGCATCTCCACTTACCTCGCCCACTGTGCTTTTCCAACTCTGGGGGAGACTGCTATTAAAAACCTAATGAGTCCAAATCATCTGAAGAAATAGCAGCCACAATTAAGGCCCTGCCACTGAGCAAGGTTCTGGGTCCTGATGGTCTCCCATATCTTTATTATAAAACTTTTCCTGATACATTGGTACCATACTTAACCACTCTTTTTAATGATTTTCTGGAGGGGGCGCTGATTCCCCAAACTATGCAACATTCTTATATATCTGTGTTCCCGAAACCTGGTAAAGACCCTCTGTGTGCGTCCAGCTACCGTCCTATTGCCCTTTTGAATTCCGATTTGAAAATTTTTACTAGAATTTTGGCTACTAGACTAGGGATGTATTTACCTGGAATTGTTTCCAAGGATCAGGTTGGCTTTATAACCTACCGCCAAGCTGGTGATAATACCAGAGGTACAATCTTGATTGATAATATTGATGCCCTGAATAAGCTTGATCAAAGGCCGGTACTTTTGAGCCTAGATGCCGAAAAAGCATTCGATTGGCTCAGCTAGCCCTTTTTTATGCAAACTGTACAGTGGATAGGTCTCACGGGCCCCTTTTTCAGAGCCATTGTAGCACTTTATACATCTCCTTCAGCGGAAGTATGTCTTACCCATGCAAATTCCCCTAAAATTGCAATTCAAAATGGCACTAGACAGGGATGTCCCCTTTCCCCTTATTTTTTGCCCTATGTATTGAACCACTAGCTAGAATGATACAACAAGATCCCGATATTCAAGGGGTTCCTATTAAAACTAAATCGTTCACTATTGCACTGTATGCCGATGACATCCTATGACTCTCACTAATATTCTTATCACCCTACCTAATTTACATGAGTACTAAATGAGTATGGCACCCTGTCTGGCTATAAGGTTTATCCGTCTAAAACGGGAGCTCTCTTTATAAATTTACCGCCCTCTCCCCAGCAGCAACTTCAGGCGCAATACCCATATCGCTGGAGACAGGACCATGTTAAATATTTGGGGATATTTCTTTCTGCTTTCTAATAATACTTTGTATGCAGCTAATTATCCTCTCCTTTTTAAGAGCTCTGTCTGCCTATGCAGAAGTGGCACGCTTTACCACTGTCTTTTTTTGGTCATATTGCGTTAATTAAAATGTCCATTTTGCAGAAACCTTTGTATTTATTTGCGACTCTACCTATCCCGATTCCTAGATCCTCTCTTGGAAGATTGCAGGCGGGAGCTCTCAATTTTATATGGGGATAAAAATGTGATTGCTGATTGCCTAAATCAGCTCCCTTCGTGAAACAGGCGCACTTGGTGTCCCAGACTTTCTTAAGCATTACCTGGCGACGCATTTGTGTCACATTGCTTCTTGGTCTACTCTGCATTCTTTTAATAGATGGACGGAAATTGAAAAACTCTGGTTAGCACCGATAAATCCTAATTCTTTTCTCTGGAACTCACATCATGATGCCACAGAGCAGTCCCTTTTGGGTCCTATGCATTTTTTAAGGGTTATATGGCTTCAATGTAAGGATAAATATGCCCTGACGTCACCTGCATCATTACTTAATTCTTTCCTTTTTACTCCACACCTACCTGATAGTCTATCGCGCTCCATGGTTCAACCATGGCGGGACAAATGTCTTTTTCAATTTTGTGATATTGTGAACCCTTGTACCAGATGCTTACTTTCATTTCAGAAGCTGAAAGACAAGTCTAAGATACCTTGTACTTGTTTTTATGGGTACCTTTAAATACGGCACTAAATTCATACTATTGTGAGATGACATATTTATGAAGTGCGGTAAACCGCGATCGCTGGCCGCGGGTACTTTCGAGCTTCCAGCGAGCGCGGATTTTATTGATGAATCAGGGGCATTGCCACCAAGTATGCATGAATGTGCTGTTGGCATCAGAGGTAAGATATCTGCTGTAAATTTGGAGAGCGTAAAAGTCAGATCAGCAGATCTTTCATTGAAAATGACCAGTGCTCAGAGACAATTTTTTTTACACAAATTTCTTGTTTTCATCTGTTTTCTACCACTTTCTTTCTTTTATAAAGGATTACTTGATGATATTAGTGGACCATGCCTGTGTTGAGTGTGTTGGAATGATCAATTGTAATTTGCATTTGTGGTTTGTATTTCTATGCAACGAGTACTAAGCTCTACCATACATCTAAACCCTGATTTCCAGGGCAGGAGTGCTTCTTTTCTCTGCTTCAGTATAGGAACATTGCACCTTCTGCTGTCTGTGATTGTGTTACACTGCTCTCTCTTCAATTGACCATGCTCTTGTTAGCACATGAGTGCTGCATCATGACTGATTGGCTCCTTCTGCTTCTTTTCCTTTCCCTAATCTGAGGTGTGCTGGAAAGGGGGCTGTTTCTTGTTATGGTAGGCCACTGAACACAATCCATATGAGCAATTCAGCCAGAAATCTACTAATTCTCTAGGAGTTCTTAATCTTTCTCTGTCCTAAATTTTGTTCTTCTGTTCTATTGACATTTTACAGAATGGTGTCTTTTCTGGAAGATCTGGAAGTCAACAACATCACAACCTGGCTACAGGAAAAGCCATTCCAGACTCTTCATAGATTACATTTCCAGCCTTTGCCAAGTGAATGAATCTCTGATATTGGGCAAAAAAGAAGTGAATGTCTAAAACATTCAAATAAACATCTATAAGAAATAATAATTGCATTTGTGAAAGTGTTTAGATATTTAGAATTGTTGCAGTGAATGCTTAGTAATCAAGTTCTAGGTTTGCTGTGGCCAACTTTGCTGGTGAGATTTCAAATACTAGGGGTGTTGCACCTCAAGATTGTTTATGAATATGTAAATAGATATGTATTACTGGATCAAGTTTCACAAGGCTTCATACTAGTGAAAGTCTAGGTGGTGTCTTCAGTCCTCCCAATGATATGCATGTTAGCACCTAGATCAGCACTGGTAAGGTCTTTTTGTATTCTCGAATCTGCTCTGATATTTTTTTAAGATAGGCCCATCATAATGAGGGAAAATCCATGGGTATTAGATAGATAAAAATATACAAGGCAAGCCCATGATTCATATTTGACAAAGAATGTCTCAACAGAGTATGGCAGATAACACACCATAGGTAGCTCTGTAGCACACCCTATTGGGTAAATACCTGCATTACAGAAGAAATATGAAAAACAAGTAACGATATAAGGAAGTCTTATACAAAGATACCCCTGCAATACTTTTGTGTTTACCTTTCCAAGATATCCTTTACGTTCTTTAGATTAAAGAGGAATTCAAGTTCTACTAAAAATCGTTTCAAATCTTTGACCAACATTACAACAAATTTCAGTATTTAGTAAGTCACTGATCTGGAACATGTATGGAACCAGCAAGGCCTGATTCTTCTGCATCAACAACTCATTAACTTGCCTATCCTGAAAATGAGACTCGAGATGTGTTATATTCTTTTTTTCAGGAACCCACGGAAAATCAGTGACCACGAGAGACTGGGCATCTTAGGAACAATGTTTCCATTTAAAACCATACTGTAAGTCTATCTGTAAATGTTGTTGTGTGTGTACATTAAGCTTCATTAAGTACATTAAGAGTAAGGTTCTCCCCAAATCTGCAGATCTTTCTTTCAAATAATTTTTATTGGATAATCAAATAGAAACAAAAGTAGAAACCTAAATATTAAAAAAACAAACAAACAAAGGAGGCAAAGGAACTAAAGAGTAAAAAATAAAAGTCTAGATACGTGTCTCTTCCGTGTAGATAATGTTCAAGGGAACAGGACCGTAACAACCATGGTTCTAAAGAGTCAAATGAAGACTGGACTCCAATGGGGGAGAGATGGGAATATGTCTAAAATTGTCCATGTAACAAAACAAAATACCAGACAAATGAAAAAGAGACACTACTTGGGAGAGGTGAAGAAAGAAGGAGGTCCATATCGACAAAATTTGGGCATACTTCTATTAAAATGAGCTGAATGTTTTTCCACCGACCATAGTCCAAGAACGTGTCTCTTGACCTCTGAAAAACATATGGATGGGTGGATAAAGGGCCCAGTGATAGCTTGTTTGGCTGCAGTCAGGGTTAGGAGACTAAATTGGTTGGCATTTAGTGTCTTAGGTGTCAGATTAAGCAGCGCCACTCCTGGCTTCCTGGTAAATTGATATGGGAAGAGTGAGGACAATAATCCGCAAACTTTATCAAAATAGTGACACTGTGAGACATTGCCCCTGATTCATCAAGCAGAATCGGATGATCGCTCGCGCATTCGTATTCGCGATCCGAAATCGTACGCCGTCGCGTTATTCAGCAACTGAAAAAGCTCGCGGCCGGAGCCGCGCATCTCCGGCAGCTTTACACTGGCGAGGTTGCATTAAAAGTCACTGTTCCCCTAAAAAATCATTCTTTCCAATGGCAAGGCTTCATACTAGTGAAAGTCTAGATGGTGTCTTCAGTCCTCCCAATGATATGCATGTTAGCACCTAGATCAGCACTGGTAAGGTCTTTTTGTATTCTCGAATCTGCTCTGATATTTTTTTAAGATAGGCGCATCATAATGAGGGAAAATCCATGGGTATTAGATAGATAAAAATATACAAGGCAAGCCCATGATTCATATTTGACAAAGAATGTCTTAACAGAGTATGGCAGATAACACACCATAGGCAGCTCTGTAGCACACCCTATTGGGTAAATACCTGCATTACAGAAGAAATATGAAAAACAAGTAAAGATATAAGGAAGTCTTATACAAAGATACCCCTGCAATACTTTTGTATTTACCTTTCCAAGATATCCTTTACGTTCTTTAGATTAAAGAGGAATTCAAGTTCTACTAAAAATCGTTTCAAATCTTTGAACAACATTACAAGAAATTTCAGTATTTAGTAAGTCACTGATCTGGAACATGTATGGAGCCAGCAAAGCCTGATTTTTCTCCATCAACAACTCATTAACTTGCCTATCCTGAAAATGAGACTCAAGATGTGTTATATTCTTTTTTTCAGGAACCCACGGAAAATCAGTGACCACGAGAGACTGGGCAACTTAGGAACAATGTTTCCATTTAAAACCATACTGTACGTCTATCTGTAAATGTTTTTGTGTGTGTAAATTAAGCTTCATTAAGTACCTTAAGAGTAAGATTCTCCCCAAATCTGCAGATCTTTCTTTCAAATAATTTTTATTGGATAATCAAATAGAAACAAAAGTACAAACTTAAATATTTCATTAAAAAAAACAAACAAACAAAGGAGGCAAAGGAACAAAAGAGTAAAAATAAAAGTCTAGATAAGTGTCTCTTCCGTGGAGAGACTCAATTTACTTTCTCCCCGTAATATAGACACCATCTAGGTCATATACAACTTAGAGAGAGGGTAGCTATTCAAATTAATATGGTTTAGTGACCTGGCCATACCCAACTATCAATTCCCATCTCCCTTCTGTTTTTTTTTATCCTGTTTCCCACCTTCCCCCCAACCTCTTTCTTCGTTATAGGCATTTACTTTATTTGGAGGTTGCCAACATCTACCATCATTTGTTGCTTTATTCTATATTACCTTGCATGTGTTTGAGAACGGTACCTGGGCTACACAATACCATCCTGTGTCTGCCAAACCACACCTTTATCTTCATTGCCTTTGGGCTTGTACTTCTCTAAACTATTGTGTTCATTTCCTTTTCAGGATCTATTGTTCTGGTTTTACATGATTAACACTTGTAGAAATGTGTTTTATTATTGTTTGAAATTTCCTTCTCGTCATCAATAAAGAATATTTTAAAAAATACTGTTACCGTTTGTAAAATGGCATTACCAGTATTATTATACAGTATTTATAAAGCACCAACATATTATGTAGCACTGTACAAAGTCCATAGTCATATCACTAACTGTCCCTCAAAGGGGCTGACAATTTAATGTCCCTACCACAGTCATAAGTCTTTACCACGGTCTAAGGACAATTTTCAAGGGCAGCCAATAAATCTAACTGCATGTTTTGGAATGTCAGAGGAAAATGGAGTATCCAGAGGAAACCCACACAAACACAGGGAGAACCTGCAAACTCCATGTAGATTGCGTCCTGGCCGAGATTCGACCCAGCGCTGCAAAGGTCCGAGTGCTAACCTCTAGCCCACCAAAACATTACATTTTACATTTATTTTTATTGAGTGGTTTAGATTTTTTAGTTCTATTGGATCTACCTACACCTTCCAACACTGCTCCTAAAATTCCACCCTTTATGAATGACAAAATAACTCCCTGCTTTATATGTATATAAAAATCAGTGATTGTTGTCCCTGTAATGTAAATTTTAATGAAAATGTAATGGAAACTCTCCAAATGCAACACAGAAAAAAAAAAATGATTTCTTCTGTAGGAGAAAGCTAAAATCAAATTTTTAGTTCTGTCACTTTTAACCTCACTTTAACCTCAAAGCCCTTTTACCCACAACTGCCCCAACCAAACCCATTACTCCCTATCCTCTCAATAACATCACACGCATTTTGGAGCAATATGGCTGATGGAACAGTTTATTTTACCATAAAACTTTCAAATTTTCAAATATAGATAGAACAAACATATGAACAAGTCATAACAACCAATAACTTAGCAGCCATTTTTTTTTAACACTGAACACTACTTTTTACCAAATCCACCAATTCCCCAAAAAAATTTAGTTGCTGATCCTGGAAGGCCTAGACTCCGAATTACCAGGCCACCTTTGCTTACAGTAGATTGATATTTTGGCCCCCAGGCTTTCTATCCCGCCTCAGTTGCGATATCACACATCTGCACCGCCCCACATTTTGCCTAACCACTGTTTGCAACCATCCATACCAAAGACAGGTCCCCCAATAACTTTCCAGCACCACCAAAAATCTCCTCTCTTAAGACCCAAACCGTCCCTACTGAGCAACCCAAAAGAAAGCAGGCATGGGTTACTGGAATCTTTTCCACTTCATCTTCGCACAAAAAAGCTAGAGCAGACATCCAACTCCTAACATCCTGGCCTTGGCCTTAGAAAGTATGTGACAATTTTGTAAAAAGGGAAGACACCAGTGTTGGTTGAAAGGATGTGTCTGTTTCTAAGTAGGTATCCTGACCGGGCAGCTGCACGGTTGTTAGAGTAGGGTTTTCCTATTCCTTTTGTGATTATAGCAGTCCAGGAGTGCTGAAGAACTTGAGATTGACTCTGGAGCCTCCTGCGGTGGCATTGGAAAAACTTGTGAAGGAAATTGGTTTGGGTGAGTGGGCCATTTGTGTCTCCACCCCTGAAAGATTTTGTAGTTTTGCCACTGGGGATGGCGCCAAAGAAACAGCCAAATAAATTTATGCTCATTCATCAGCTTTCCTATCCATGGGGGGTTCAGTGAATTATGCCATTTCCCCTGTGTTATATGTCCTACTTGTAATTTGATGCGGCTATTAGGTAGGTTGAGCGTTCTAAGTGTTGGGGGGTCCTTCATGGCTGAGGTACATATTGAAGCAGGCTTCTGATAGCTTGCACCTTTTGAGGTGTAGTTGGGAGAAAGTCTTCTTAGTAGATCGGTGCCTATAGGCTATTCCATCTCTTTTTTATTTGAGTGTGGTGGTGGCCACTTCTGGATGCTGTCCCCCTTTAATTTTTTTCATTTGACATAGGATGTTCGGGAGGACTTAAAGGTTTAGGCAGTGGTTTTGTAGCCATTTAACTGGCGTTCATTATGGCTGGTCAAGTTGTGATTTGGATATGTTCATGGATGCGGCAGGCTCCAGTGGCTGTGGTGTTTATTTTGGGGTTTGGTGAAATGGGGACACATGGCTTGGGGAGTGGGTAGAGGCAGTTTTTTTTTGCTTGTTTGGTATTGTTAGAGTTGTTTCCTCTCATGCTGGAGGTTGAGCTTTGGGGTCCAGACTTGGCCAACAAAAGGGTGACATTATACCAGTTTATGGCTTCTTTTCTGCCAATGAGTAGGCTGTTCGTTGGTTGTGATGGTTGATGTGTCTCATTTTTAGTGGGAGAAGTTTCACAAGCACTGGATGCAGAGAAGCATGGATAGCCTTGTCCACAGGGTCAGTGGACAGTTGCAGTCAGGACACAATTCATGAAGAGGTCAGTGATTGCGGCAACATGGGCAGCCTATTTCACAGTTTGGATGGGGTGGTTTCAGTACTGCGAGGGGGCTGCAGGGGGACGCTAGGATACTCACCCTTTCAAATCCACTCCTTATTCTCAGTTCTCCCCCAAAGACCCCTCAAAACTTGCATAAACCTCACACCGCTTCCTATCAGAGACATTTCTTTATCCCCATTCTGTGCTGCCTTCACCAAGGGTCCAGCCACCAGCTCGCCAAGGCTCCTCAACCCCCTCACCATCACGTCACTTATGATTTCCCCGCCCACGGAACCCAAGCCTCCACATGAACCCCTTGCTCTCCTATCCCCCTTTCCAAGTGCCACAGTAACACCTGCAACCCCTCTATCACATCCAGCATTCCCCTAACCCTGGCCACCCCTGGGAAACCCAGATCTCTCCATCCAATCTCCTCTCCAGCACCCCTTACCCCTGGCACAAACCCCCAACATCCCTGATCCCACAGCCCAAGCACCTCCAGGACTCCTCCCTGCTGTCTTCTGTGTTAGACAAGTGGTCTGACAGTTCTTCTTCCAATCCAACCATGGCTTCCTCATCCACAAGCACATGGAGGTTCTAAAGAAGTTTGTGGATAGTTAGGATAGAGTAAATTACACCAGAAGAATGTTCTATAAAAGTGTTTAAACAACTTATATACAACTTATGGGAAGACAATAGCTGACCATAGAATGAAGGACACCAGGATAAGATGTCATGTAAACAATTACATCACCAACAGACTATTCTGGACTCTGGACTTTCTGTTGGTTAATTTATTTCTGGACTATGATCTGCTAACTTGAAGAACATTTTGTTTAGATTGATATCTGACATTTGTATTCTCCATGAACAATTAATAAACATCATTTAATTTGGAACCTAGTCACTTTCTAAGAGTCTTTATTTGGACCCCCAAATTCAAGACGACACATGTAACACCTCCATCTACTTGTTTCCTCCTCTCGACTCCAGAGCCTAACTGTCTGGAAAAACCCTTGTCATACTATCAGTAAGTTAGGGGAAATTTATCTGGCCATATTCACATCCGTTTGCTCATGGTGCTGCACCACATGGTAAGTAGTGTAACTCAACTCAGTGCACCACAGTGCGACCTATCACAAATATCATCCCAATGCACTTTGCGACAGACATGCAGTGCATTGCATTGCACCTCAACGAAAACATTTATTTCCATGTGTTTCTCTGCAATATTCTGCCTTACCTTACAGCACAATTCACCCCTTTATCTGAAACTCGACACTCACTGTAAAAACCAGAGGCAGCCAGAAAGCTAGTATTTTCAGAGGGAGATTTGCAGTAATGGCAAATGTGATTCCTTGAACAGAAAATGAAATTTACCTAAGCGAATCCCTTATACTGTGGCTGTGTTAAGTATAGACACCTTCTCTCAGAAAATATTGTGGAAGTTGGCACTTACATTATTAATGAATCATTTTATGGTGGGGATTTCTGTGAAAATTCTAGAGGAGAGTAGACAGGCCAATGAATGTAAAAAGTGAACCCTGAAGATCCTGAATGATGCTCTGAGGAAGAAAGATGCACTCTTAGTAGAAGATCCTCAAAAGTTCAGTACCTGGGAGAATCTCAGAGGCTTCCCATTAATCAGCACCAAGTTGGTGAAAAACCTGATCAGCCAACTCCAGAAAGTAACTTTTATAAGAGCCACATACCAGCACATGATTGCTTATGTGTATTTAAATGTTTGGAGTGAAATTGTACACCTGTGTCCACAGTTTTGGAAGCAGAATGAATTCCTACAGATGAACTCTCGCCCAGAGACCCTCATCAATGAGGTCTCCCACCTCCTGGAATATGGACACACCATTGAGGAGAA
This sequence comes from Pyxicephalus adspersus, assembly GCF_032062135.1. Taxonomy (NCBI): domain Eukaryota; kingdom Metazoa; phylum Chordata; class Amphibia; order Anura; family Pyxicephalidae; genus Pyxicephalus; species Pyxicephalus adspersus. Next base: position 33,054,298 of record NC_092864.1, read on the forward strand.
CAAAAGTAAGTTGAAAACATCTCAACAGCATAAACTGTGTCCTATTTCCATTCACAACATCGAAGTAGCCTTTTCATTTTTTATGAATCATAGCAGATTGTACACTAATGGTTCATATTCCTGCTGTGGCGAATCATCCTGGGATACTATAGTACGAGAAATAAATATTGGCAATTGATTTGGGGTATGTGGTATGTTTTAAGTGAATTGCTTTGCATACCGATCATCTATGGTTGTTGTGTTCAGTGTTGGCAAAAAAAAAAAAAAAAAATGAATAGGCTGATTTAATGCAACAAATTGCTAAAGTATAAATCAGACCTGAATCCCAGTGCTTGCACCTACCGTGTTTCCCCGATGATAAGGCATCCCCATCAAATAAGCCACCCCCCGATTTTTGCTCAAACAATTAAAGTAAAGCACCCCCCGCAAATAAGACATCCTCCGATACCTGATACTGTGTGCCTCTGGGTGACTCCTCGATGCTGGCTGCAGTGCAGAGTGAAACTGAAAGTAACTTCAAAGGACAAGCAAGCTGCTGATCCCTGCCCTAACAGAGTTTCGTTACCCGGCGAGTCAGTGATCAGAAGGAGCTATTATTTGTGCATGAACCTTCTTTAATTGAATATCTATATGCATTGATAGAGGATATAATTTCCATATTTATGCAGATAAATAGATAAAAATATACCTAAATAACAGGGGTATGTTAAGTGCAAAGAGCTTGAAGCTTTAACCTTCGATCATGTGTTACCTTATGAGTTAAAGCAACATAGGACGTGCACTTAACATGTGTTATCACATTGTATAGCGCACACATCTATGTTGTGGTGCACAACAAGGCATGGCAATGCACAGTAGAGCATTGCGGTATGCTAGGGAAAAAAATAGATTTTTGCTTGTTTTTTGCACTTTTAGGTGTGATTTAAATGGGCTGCCTTAATGATCTCACATACCATGCACTAAAATGGGCCCTGAGTTTTGCAATTCCCCTAATTACTGATATATTGTAAAGGCTCCCTAGCATTTAAGTACTAATGGGCATTTAACCTCTCCACCTAAGTATCCCATTACCTAACCCAGTGTTTCTCATCCTTTTTAACATGGGGGAACCCTTGAAATAAATTTCAGGTCTTCAGGGATCTTCTTCTATAATTGTTATATCCACAGCTTACTGTACATTAGTGTGATGGTCAGTAGGAAAAATTACTTTTACATTGTTGGCTATTAGGAATAATGGTACCCTTACAGATAGCCAAAACAATCATCGGTGTCACCTAAACTGACCTGAGAGGTGCAAATTGCTCATTGCTCAAGGAAAACCTCTGGAGAGACTCAATTTACTTTCTCCCCGTAATATAGACACCATCTAGGTCATATACAACTTAGAGAGAGGGTAGCTATGCAAATTAATATGGTTTAGTGACCTGGCCATACCCAACTATCAATTCCTATCTCCCTTCTGTTTTTTTTTATCCTGTTTCCCACCTTCCCCCCAACCTCTTTCTTCGTTATAGGCGTTTACTTAATTGGAGGTTGCCAGCATCTACCATTATTATTAAACAGGATTTATATAGCGCCTAAGCCTCAGCAAGGTATGAGCATGGAACAGGCATAGAACCCACTCATAACAGCAGTCCAATTCTTGGAAAGTCTTTTCAAAGATAACATGCAGAATAGAGAAACATGGAGGGGTAGATTACTTGACAGCAGCACATTTTCTCAAACCAGATTTCCTCTATGAAACAGGCAGTTGTAGCATCCATTACAACACAGGTTCCAATGTTGTCTCGGCACCAGGTAGTGGCTGCGGCTCAGACCAATGAAGGTTCGGTTGATGTATTTGTTGTGTCCAGCAATATCTCTGTAGCTACTGGATACACTTGTGTAAGGCTTCATACTAGTGGAGGTTCCAGTGGTAGATCAGCATTGATCAGGTCTTTTCTTCCTCTAGAATCTTTATTAAAGATAGGGCCTACCTAATTAGGGAAAGAGCATTGGAACTGGCAAGTTACAAATGCACAAGGCAAGCCCATGATGCATATTTGACTATATGGATGTCTCAGCAGAATTTTTAATATTATTACACAATATTTATATAGTGCCATCATGTTACACAGTGCTTTACAAAGTCTATAGTCATGTCACTAGCTGTCTCTCAAAGGAGCAATCTATTATCTCTGTCATAGTCATATGTCTTTAATACAGTCTAAGGTCAGTTTTTTGGGGGTAAGCCAAATAGACTAACTTAATGTTTTTGGGATTTGGGAGGAAACTAGAGTACTCGGAAAAAACCAGCGCAAACACGGGGAGAACCTGCAAACTCCATGCAGATAGTTTCCTGGCCAAGATTTAAACCTGGGACCTAGGTCAGAGTCCTAACCACTGAGCCACTGTTTAGCTGAGAACACATCATAGGAGGCTCTAGAGCCCGCCCTATTAGGAAAATCCTTGCACTACAAAAAAATACTGAAAATCAGGATAAAAAAGCCTATACTCTTTAAAGTGGAGCTACAGTGCCACTTTTTATAAGAAATGCACATCTTTTGGAAAAAAAAAGCTCCAAAAACATTGTTGGCATGCCAACAGTAGTGCTGGGTCCCGGAACAAATGCAGCTCCTGTGTGTATTGGCGTTACATTGTAAGTGGCTGGTCAATGGCCAAACAGGGGTGCATTGTTGCTAAAGCCCACCCATCCACCATAATGAGCAATAAGTTAAGCATCAGAAATGGCGGCTCCCATATTTCTCATTTTGTGTCTTCTGTATATTTATTTTCTGTCTTTCAGAGACCAATGTAAAACCAGTGACCATGAGACTTTTTTCCACCCTTGTAGCCTGTTCTTGCCTACATGTTCTCCTGTATGGTATTTTTTTTATAGAGGGTTACTTGATGGAGACCATAGTGGACCATGCCTGCGTTATGTGTGTTGGCATGGCTGTTTGTAGTCTGCATTTATGGTTTTATTTTTCTATCCGGTCTCATGTTCTAGCACACATTTAAGCCCTAATTGTGAGGGTTGGAGTCCTGTTTTTTCCTGCTGCAGTTAAGAAATTTACATGTCCTGTACCTCCTACTATGATTGGACATTAGACTGAGAAGCAGAAGACTCTCTGTTACACTGTTCTAGCTCCTTGCTAGCACTGCAGCACAACTGATTAGCATCTTCTGCTACTTCTCCTTCCCCTGTGTTAGCTGCTTCATATGATAGGCCAGAGAATATATGATGTGAGGTATAGTGGAAGAATCCACAAATCAGGGTAAATGCATGCCCCCTTTGTTAAAATTACTGCCCTGATAATGATGTATTGCACCTTATTATTAGGACATCCCAAGAGAAGGAGTTCCCTTTCCCTGACCTGGGTAATTCATAACGCAGCCGAGATCCTGGTAAATTCCCATGAGGTATCACTACGACCTTCATAATCCTGCAGTAAATCGTGAGAATGGCACAACTGGTCAAAGCTGGACATCTTCCTGTCATTTTACAAGACAGAATGGTTTTGATGAAATTCTACAAATCTGATGGGGCCATTTCAGTAAGAACAATACAAAAGGGGTAATTTTCTGTTACTATTGCAATCCTTATGAATGGGTGAAGCAAAACTGCTACCTTTCCCAGGGCCATGCTCTGTAGTAATCTATCTCTGATTGAAGATCATTAAGGTAAAAGGGAACCAGTTCTGATTTTTTAGTGAGGGTTCCTATTGGGGGGTAAAGTGGGGCTGCTGTGCATTTAGTACCTGTACTTCAAGAACTTCTAAATGGCATCAATTTGCACCCAGTGAAGTGTATTTTGATAACTCATTCACCTGTAATAAAGATAAAATACCTTCTAGGGCTCTTTCACACTAGTGTGCTGCAATAACACACACATTGCCATATGGAAACACATGCAATAATGCAGCATATGTAAATGCACGGCACTGGTGTGCTGGGTTGATAACTCACTGTAGTGCACTCTCAGGCAATGTGCAGCTGTCTGATGTGATTTACAAAATGTAGAATGTATGTGTCACACTGCATTTGACAGTACTTTCAAATGAATGGACTATGGAGAGCTTCATGCAAACAGCAATCTGTGCATGTTTTTTAAAACGCACAATATTGCTATACTAAGAACAAGCCCATAGGTGCAATTCAGCCAAAAATTTACAAATTCATTGAGACTTCTTTATCTTTTTAACCATATTGAATACATGTTTGCCTTGAGTTTTTCTTCTCTTTTAACATTTGTTCTCCTGTTCCATTGACTATTTACAGGCTGGTCTCTGCTTTTCGGAAGACTTGACCAAAATCAGCAACATTACAAGTTGGCTACAATGAGAGCCATTCCAGACTGTTCATCGATTACATTTCCAGCCTTAGCCAAGTGACCATGTCAGAGATGGGGCAAAGAAGATAATGTCTAAAACGTGTATTTAAACATATATAAGAAAGAATAATTGTGTTAGTGAAAGTTGAAGTGTATGCTTCATAATCAAATTATATGTTTGCTGTGCCCTACTTTCCTGGTGCCATCCCAGCACATGGTTACCCCAAGGTTGTGTGTGCAGTTAAAGGTGACTATATAACTATAGTCAGAGCTAAAGGTCATACATGAGGGAGCAAGCCAGGCAAGGTATCTCAGGACAGAAATAAATTTGGGTCAAGATCAGAGTCACCCAAGCAAGGTGTTCAATAGGGATCAAACAGAAATGTGACCATGGGCCCAGGCAGCAGGTAAGAGAGATCAAACAGGGCAAGGTCAGGAATGAACACACAGTAGACTATCATACACTTAGCAACTGCAAGCTAGTGCTATCATGGGCAAGAAGGACTGGGCAGGTGCCTTTGGCCAATGAGGGACAGAGATCAAGGACTTGGACCTACCTACCCTACCTAATCCAAAACTTGATGTACACTTTAAAAGTATTGACGCTAGGGCCAGCCAACTGACTAGTACTTTTTAGGGGAAGATTTTCAGTGGCAGCAAATCGTAAACAGAAAATGAAAGGTAACACAAAAGTCACATAAAAAATCCCTTACTCAGAAAACTTGAAAGTGAAAGAAGTCAATTACATGCAACAAAAAGCATTATCGATGATTCATTTTAAATAGGGAGTTTCCATAAAAAAATTCTTGATACATAAATGAGCTGAACTGGTTTGTATGGGAACAAGACACCTTGGAACAATGCTGAACTTGCTGCAGGATACATTTCCACTATTTGATTCCTTTCCACTTGATGAAGAAGAAAGTGGACTGGCCAATGCATGTAAAGCGCGAACCCTGAAGATCCTGAATGATGCTCTGAAGAAGAAAGATGCACTCTTAGTAGAAGAAGAAGAATGGACTCTTGGTAGAAGATCCTCACAAGTTCAGTGACCAGAAGAATCTCAGAGGCTTCCCATTAATCAGCACCGAGTTGGTGAAAGACCTGATCAGCCAACTCCAGAAAGTAACATTTAGGGGAGACAGATCCCAATACAAAATCGCTTATGTTCATCTAAATGATCAGAATGGAATTGTATATCTGTGTCCACAGTTTTAGAAGCAGTGTGAATTCCTACAGATGAACTCCCGCCCAGAGACCCTCATCCATGAGGTCTCCCACCTCCTGGGATATGGACACACCATTAAGGGGAACAAAGAAACCTTGAAAATATCTCAACAGCATAAATTGTGTCCTGTTTCAGTTCACAGCATCGAAGTAGCGTTTTCATTTTTTATGAATCATAGTGGGTCTTTCACCAATGGTTCATATTCCTGCTGTGGGGAGACCTTCCGGGATACCATGTGCGAGAAATCCATCATGGCAAATCGTTTAAGGTATGTCTTTTGTGAGTTAGTTTATTAGTAATTTGTCTGTGGCTGTGGTATGTTGTATTACCAAAAAAGAGTATTGAAAACGTTTTTAATTCAGTTGGTTTGTGGGCAACCCATTCGTAATGCATAGTCCGCCACATCAGCTGCATAACTAGCATTTTCAGAAGTCAATCAACAATGACAGCATCATTATTTGTCTCCATTGTATGAATGGAAAAAATAGTTCAGTGTTCTCCCTTGACCAAATTTGCTAGACAGATCACCTGGCAGTTTTTCTTTTACACCCTGGTACCTGGCTGTCATGACACAGCTGCTCAGATAAGATTTTGTACAGAGAGAGTTGCCAGTGAGTCTGAGCGGCCTTCGAATTTCTGGAAGATCGGGATGACATATGTGAATTAAGCCTAAATTATTACACTGAATTGATTACATTATTACACCTCTAGAAGTGATAACTCTCTGTACAAAACATAGGACACTAGAAAGTTGGGCTCACAATATTTAGATGTCTTCTTATTCTATAAATGTGCTGCAAAAAGGGTTTAATGAAACGTACAATAGGACTATCCAAGCTCCCCTTTAACCCACTCCAAGCTTTGCCTGGACAATAAAGAATTAGCAACCCATCAACCACAGCCAGGAGCAAGCAGGGCTCAGAAAACTGATTAAAAAGCTGACCTGTAGCTACTAGATGTTCCTTTTTTTGAAGCTAAACTAAATTACATAGCATCTGTAAGATAACTAAAGGCTGAGGCTCAGCAAGGAGGAAACATGGGACCATAGTGCAATCTTTCTGCAGTGCCTCTACATAATTGGACCTTGTGTAGTGCAAGTGGAACGCCAATTGAGATTAACCTTCTCCCCAAGCATAGTATTCACTCCCCAGCAGAATAGATAGTTTAGTCCTAGGATGTCTTTTCGAAGGTTTGTAGCAGAACAGGGGCAAACAGGGAGAAGTAGAGTAACCAACAGCAGCTTTGTTAAGCCAGTCAGACCCAGCACAGAGTTCAGTTCTTTCCTGTGGCAACAGGCAAAAGTATCATCCATTACTACACAGGTTCGGGTCTTTTCTCTGTACCATGTACAGTAGGGGTGCCCAACACTTGGATCGAGATCTACTGGTAGATCGCGAAAGAAATGCGTGTAGATCGTGGAGCCCTGCCATTCAAATAAAACTCTACCGTGCGAGTTATTAAGTCCAAATACTGTTCCACCATGACTGATGGTAATGTGGAAGCCTGTTTGAGGCTGGCTACCAGCAACTACTGTCCGGACTATGCAACTTTGGCTGATTCCATTCAGTTTAAGATGTCATCAGAGTAAGGTAATGGCCAAAAATGTACAGAATTGTATTCTGCCATACTTGTTCATGCTGTTATGAAAGGTAATAAAATATATATTTTAAATATAAAGTATACTCGGTATATATATAAATAAATATATGGTTAGCATTTTTATTGTTGGTAGATTATTTTGACTTGGTCATTTTAAAAGTAGCTCACAAGACAAAAACGTGTGGGCACCCCTGATGTAGAGGATGCAGCTCAGACCAGTTGAGGTTCAGGTGGTGTGTAATAAAGCTAGGTCTCTATTGACTAATTACAAATATGCAAGACCAGCCGATGATGCAACTTTATAGACTATATAGATGTCTCAATAGGGTATGGCAGATAACACACCATAGGCAGCTCTGTAGCACACCCTATTGGGGAAATCTGTGCACTACATAAAAAAAAGTGAAAAACAGGTGAAGATATATGAAGGCCCTCTACAAAGAAAATCCCCACAAAAGCATTGGTCATTGCTTTTTGTCTTGTTTCCATGTACACTGCAGAGTGGGCAATGCATAGTCAAGAAAACTTTCAGTATGCCAAAAGTGGTGTAAACATTTTAGGTGTAAACTTTCTTTTCAGGAATCCAAAAGAAATCAGTGACCATGAGACACTGGAGTTCTTAGAAGCAAGGTTACTATTTGAAAGCATAATATAAGTCTACCTGTAAATGTTGTTGTGTTTACAGGTAGTCCTTGAGTTAGGGACATCCTATATACGAACGGGGCATCCCTGCTGCTTGTGTGCAGGACAAAGCGGTTCACAGGACTTGCAGAAGAAATCTTTTGCTAAACACAGCTAAGGTTGTGGGTGATCTTAAGGACTGAGCTCCTCTTCATCCTCTTGTAACTCTTTAAAAACCATGACAAACTCTGCAGTTGTTTCATTTTGCATATCAAAGCACAGCTTGCTCCAGAAATAATGAATGTCTGGGCTCCATAACATTTGCTTTGTTTGTGATTAATTCACAGTTAGGATTTTATAAAGTAACTGACACCATGCTGCCTAATAATATGTTGAGACAAACATCTGTCCTACTTCATTTATTAAAATAATGCACATGTTCCGACTTACATACAAATTCAACTTAAGAACAAACCTACAGTCCCTATCTCGTATGCAACCTGGGGACTACCTGTATACATCATGCTGAGAAAGGCTGGCCATAGTTCAGCAGATCTCTCATTGAAAATGACCAGTATTCAGAGACATTTTAAACACTGTTTTCACTTCTCCCTGCTTACATGTTCTCCTGCATGGCATTTATTAAAGAGGGTTACTTGATGGTGACAATAATGGAACATGCCTGTGTAATTGAGTGTTGACATGGATGCTTGTAGTCTGCATTCGTGGTTTGTATATCTATCCATCTATTCCTAACATTTACACAGCCCTGCCACACATCTCCGCTGGTCAAGGCTGGGAATCCTCTATCACTTAACAAGAGAGGATGGACTGGATGACACTCTACAGCCTTTTGGGGCCATTTCAGTACACACATCAAAAAGGGGAAACTTTTATATGCCCATTGCAGTCATTATGAATGTCAATTGAAGGAAATAGTCTACCTTGTCTGCGGGGATATTACCAGGTTGCAGCCTCCAGGTTTTCCCCACCAGGGACCAGCAGGATCAGATGACTTTGGTGTAGGGACAGACAGCTAATAAGTACAGAACAAGCTAAGTCTCTGTAGGTCTCTTTATTCCTGATGAAGCAGACTATGTTCTGCGAAACGTGTAGAATGTTTAAACAACATCTTTAAGGGACTGCTATTGACATATATATGTAACTAAATCACTGACTAAATGTCATTTTTTATAGATTTTAATTCTCATAAACTGTATTTTACATACTGTATTTTACAATACGTATATTACATATTGTATGCAATCTTAATAAGGGGATGTGGCATATGTGAAACATTCACCAGGAGGAACTGCATAGTTGTTTTTGAGATATTTATTAACGTATCCCACATTGTTTTATTGAGAATGAGCCCAGCTAAAACTCCTTAAAGTTCCTAAGGGTTTCTAATTTTTCCCACCCCATTAGGTACACACATGCCTTAAATTTTGTATTTTAACATTTATTCTCCTGTCCCAATGTTTACAGCCTGGTATACATTCTGTTGAAGATTTGACCAAAACAACAATAACAACAACCCGGCCACAGGAGGGCGCCATTCCAGATGGTTGATGGATAACACTTCCAGCCATTGCCATGTGAACACATCAGAAATTGGGAAAAAGAAGAAGTAGATGTTTAAAACCATTATTTAAACACCTACAAGAAAGAATAATTTTATTAGTGATTGGCAGTGCTCAAATATTTAGACATGAGAAAATATTAGGAATTGCTGTAGTGTGTGAAAATCAAGTTCTATGTTTGCTGAGCCCCACTGTACTGGTTAGATTTTATATTCTGGTAGCATGTTAAATGCAGAGAGATTCAAGCTATTGGTAAATTGTGTTTTTAGGGCCCTGAACAAGTGTACATGTTAACATGCAGCATACATCATGTGTTGCCCAAGTACTCAAGGGTTGCTCTGAGTGTTGCAATTTCCCAAAATGTTTATTAATTTTAAAGTGTCCCTAGCATTATCGCACCACTGGGCGTGTAATATTCCACCCCCTCAAAAGTGCCTTAATACTCAACCTTTAACTCCCACCTTGACTCTAACACCAAACCTGATTCATAAAGGGCTTTACCCCAATATTTGTTTTCCTTTATCAATGACTATATACCAGGGGTCAGCAACCTTTACTATCAAAAGAGCCATTTTGCCTCCTCTTCCACTAAAGAAAAATAGTCTGGAGCCGCAAAACATAACACTCTAATTTTGTTCACCTGTAGCCCCGTCCTGTTCCAGAGAAATTGGGGTTCAGGTGCCTCCAGCAATGTGTAACGGTAGATTTTTTTGATGGGCAGAGTTCTTTATGTTCTGATGATAGCCTAACAATTAAATTTTAGGGGGTGTTAGGCACAGGGGCCCCCCACTTGCACCTACATTTTTGGTTTTGTACATCTCCCCATTCCAGAGGAATTGGGGTTCAAAGCAGGGGGATGTCATTGTACACACGCATTTGTACAAGCCCCGTGGTAGATTTATTTCACTGGTAGATTTTTTTCATTAGAACACAGGATAGGGAATCCCCCTCCTCCGCAGTGTCTTGGGAGGAAGGGGATCCCCCACCAGAGATCTCCCCGCGGCAGCCGAAGGGAGCCACAACAAGGAGGCTAAAGAGCCGCATGCGGCTCCGGGGCCGCAGGTTGCAGACCCCCGCTATATACAGTTTGTTATTCATAGTGTAACAGCAATACAACCCAGAATTTAGAACAGAACCCTTTTTTTTCAGCTGAAATATATTCTGCACAAAGACAGAAAAAAAATGATTGATCCTGCAACCAATTCAACCTCTATGCTTTTTTCTGTGCAGTAAAATAAATTCTCAACCCACTGTTTATACAGTTCATTTTGAACTTAGATTTACCCCAACACTACAGACCATTCTAAAGCCAAAAGGATTTGATAAAGATACAGTAGGGAGTAAAGGCAATTGGTTATTGTCCTTCTAGCCCATTGGGTAGATCTTCTCCAACTTTGGACACAACCAGAGGGGAAACATTTGTTCTCAGGTGAGAAAAATGGTTGTCACTGAATTACTACTGCTAACCTACTGCTTAAACTTGGAAAGTTTTTATATTTCCACTAGGGAGGGACTTAAAAAAAATATTTTTTTATTTTTATATTGTAATAATTTACAGTGTTTTTACAAATATATTTTAAATATTTATATGTTAGGCTCACTACTTGTCAAACAGCCCATATATATATATATATATATATATATATATATATATATATAAAACAAATTACTGATTCACCCTTAGATGGGCTATTTATTTACTTTTTTATTCCATTTTTATATGGAGTTGTGTTTTATGTTTTTCAGTCAATTTTGCCAAGATGTACCTCAGGACCATATCGTAGGTAGATTTCTTCTGGGCAACTGGGCACAGCTCCTCGGGTATCACTCCTGTTAGCTAAGAACAGGCTCTTGATGCTACACTTTGCATGGGCTCATCACATTTGGACAAAAGAAGATTGGAAAAACATTGCCTGGTCTGATGAGTCCTAATTTCTGCTACAACATTACAGTAGCATCAGAATTTGGCATCAACAGTATGATTGCATGGATCCACCCTGCCTTGTATCAATAGTTCAGGCTGCTGGTGGTGTTAGGGTGTGGGGGATATTTTCTTATCACACACTTTGGCCCTTTTAGTACCAATTGAGGGTAGTTTAAATGTCACAGCCTACCTTAGTATTGTTGACCATGTCTATACTTTAATGACTGCAGTGTCCCCATCTTCTGATGGCTACTTCCAGCAGGATAACACCCCATGACACAAAGCTCAAATCATCTCAAACTTTTTTTTTGAATATGACAATGAGGTAATTGTACTCAAATGGCCTCCACAGTCACCAGATCCTAATCAAACAGAACACCGTTGGGATATGGTGGCAAGACCCCTTAAAGTCCATCTAAAGATTTCAAACAGGAGAAAACCTCCCTGAACTGTTGTCCCTGTTGTCTAATAACAACTTGAAAACCCTTTACATCATCAGCTCAGTAAATTACATATAATCTAACTTTACCCCACCAGATTCTTGATTTGAATGGGAATATAGATCCCATGGAGTCTAAGAAACCTCCATGAGAAAACAATCCAAGGTCTTCCAAACAGCAAAATTAGAGTGGGACTCAAAGCTACCTTGTTGTCCTGGCCTAGGTCATGGACACCAATTGTTTTGAAGATTTAAACTTTTTTAACCTAATAAAGACTTAAAGGAAAGTTAGTTAAATTGTCACGAGCATGCATGAGATCAACCTTTTTTCCCCATTACAGGAAAAGCTCTGATTTTGGGCATGCACAGAAGGAGCAGCCAGAAGCCTCCTGAGATGTGTGATGTGGGTATCCCACATTATGTATGTTGTCTACCCTTTGACATAAAGTAAAAATTTTAGGTTTGCTTTACCAAACTGCCAGTTGTCCCCTTTTTATAGGAACCAGACTTCCTGAAGACAAAGTTTCTGATAACCCATCCTGAATATGAGTCTAAGCCCAATTTACTGCTGAAGTATTTAGGGTTCTAGTCCTTGAAACTGACATAGCTTCCATCAAACTTTGCTGTTCTCCTTAAGAAGATAGAACCTGTGCTCACTTGGCACCAATCTAACCCGCACTCCTCACCTATAGCAAGCCCCCACCCAGCCTTGGGAGGCTAATTGTGTCCTCCCAGCACATGGTTGACCTCAGGACTTTGGTGCACAAAGCATGGCGTCTGCTGAAGGACTAACAGGGACCAGGAGTTTACAAAAGCAGGAAAAGGATCGGACAGTTCAAAGTCAGTTAGCAGATGACCCACAGATAATAAAAATACAGGAGAGGTCAGCAGAGGCAAATCCAGAAACAGAGCCAAGAGTCATACACATATTATTACAACATATCCAAAATTGGGGTCACAGGTCGGTCAAGGCCACGACTGGATTAGTAGCCATCGCTTTGTAGAATTATGTTTTTTGGGATATATGAAATATTTGTTTGGAGAAGAGTGATACCACTCCAAGATACTGGGTTCAGGTATTTCTATTGAAGGTTTTGGTAAGTGCTAAAGCAAACACTGTCCTAGGGGTTTATAGAGGGAAGGAGGACAATATCAATAAATTCCAAAGAATTAGATATCCAAAAGGCTCATATAGGGGTGATAATATCCGCAAACTTGCCTTTATAAAGAGTTTTCTGCTGATCATATTGTACTTTTCTTTACATTATCCAAATGATATTTTTATTCTTTGTTAGAACCATAAGGGAAGCGAGACCCATCTGGAGTCAGGCAGAAAATCTTCTGGAATATGGTATGAAGAAGTGGTAAGTTGATTGATGAACATTTAGCTATCATTAGGCAGATGAACGGATTACTTATGGAAGATAATAGCTGGTCATAGATCTTCCACCTACTCGAATATATACCGCTGTGTACTAGTATTTATTTTCCAATATGAAAATATGCGGGCTTTGCACCAATTATATTATAATTTAATTTACAATAACAAAAGTGTGTTTTAAATAAATTGTATTTAATATTTATTTTACAAAAACTTTCAATGACACTTAAATATTAGAGAACGTCTTACCTGCAGAGTTTATATAAGAAATCCAGATATCCATCTCTGATAGGGGAGAGGGAATGGAGGTCACATCCTGTGCACCATTCAGCTTTATATGTAATATTATCACTGATTGCAAGTGACAAACATGGGATAAATAGAGTACAAATTTAAAAAATGATCATTATTACATGCTGTGACTAATTAAAGCATAAATAATGAAAGGTCCAAATATTTTAACAGCTAGCAGCCCATAAATGAAAATAAATGCCTGGTTGATGACTCCAGTCTTCACACTTCCATGTGTGTTGTTTTCCGCTCTCTAATTGGTTCCCCAAAGGTTTTGAAAATTAAAAATTTGAAAAAAAAGAATTCTGGCTGTAATAATAACTCTCTGGTTCTGTCTAACATATTAATTCCTTTTCACCACAAGAAGTAGTAGGTTGAATGACACCCAGAGACATTCAAACCGGAAGACTTCCTGTGATTGCAGGGTGTCATGGACACACCCCCTGAGCGGTGGCCACCTCGGCACCCTACACTTACATTGCATGGAGCACTGCTGACACCATGACACAGAGAGTTGCTGCTCTCTGCGTCATTGGGGACTCCGAACTATAAGAGAGATCAGAACCTTGAGTGACACATCCCTCACCCGAAGGCATTTGATAAAAATAAGTATAGATTATATATATGTAAAAATAAAGTGTTCCCAGGGCAAGGAGCTTGCTACTGCAAATTGATACAATATTGAAAGGTGAGTTGATTTGACAGATGATGGACTCATGAAAAACCATAGCTGGTCACCTGCCACCTTCAATGACAACTTCTATATTTCTGTCCTGGGACACCCACTTTAAAAGACTTTTGATCAATTTTGTATTTTTTTAAACGATGTTACTTATATCATGATTAAATTACTTGAATAGAACAAAATAGTTTTTTTTTTATAAAACAATTTAATATAGAGTTACGGGCATACATGAGACTTACCCTGCAGATAATGGCAGGCTTTCCAAATTAGAAAACCTAGCACAAGCACATATTGTGTGTAAATAAACCAGACAGTGCTGGAACCTGAGCAAATCCCTCACTTCAGCTGTGTGTGTTATCTGACCTTTTATGTTTTTCAAGACTTTAAAAGTCCTCACTGTTGCCTAATGCTGGCTTCCTGGCTATAAGTGGTGAGCAGGGGACATTACCTTTGTGAAAGGACCTTGTAGAATTAAGCTACATACACACTTCCAATTATTATCGTTGGAAAACGAACGACGAACGTTCATGCACGATATATACGAACGATCGTATAGCACCGATCCTGCACATAGAGTTAACGACGCGATCGTTCGTAGATATTGTACACACAATAGATACGATCGTTTGAGCGATAGAGGAACTATGTGCACGACAGGAAAGTGAACGGACGTTCGTTCATCACGCATGCTCTGAACATGGACGATCAACGAACGACCGTACACACGAACGATGCTCAACGATCGTCGGCCAATCCGATCCGTCGGTCCGGTCGTTCGTTTCCAGCGACTTTCCTCGTTCGTCGGCGTCGTTGGTTACTTTTTTACGAACGATTTTTTGCCCAATCGATCGTTCGTCGTTCGATTGGAACGATAAAAATTGGAAGTGTGTACGCACCTTTAAACTTAGGTTCATATAAAGACAATATATAAAAGTAATATACATTCTCTTTATTTGTAAATTTTGTTGAGTGACTGTTCCAAAATAAAATTAAGTCATGTAAACCCCTTATAAGTGCAGACTGCAAACAGATTAAGTTAACAAAGCAGGTTGAAAGTTAAAAAAGTAGCAAATAAAGACAAAGGTATTTCCTTGGATATATTACCAGAGATCTTATGATTTGCAAAAAACAGCAAACTCTGTAGTATGCATACTGTATTACAAAATCTCTGTAAATTTTCTTTTCCAATCTCTATCCACAGGCAGTCACCTCTGATTGTGCAGCCAATTGCAGCCCAGAACGAGGGGACTTCACAAGGAATCATCACAAATTGCTTTGCCAACATTTGCCGAATGAATATGCTGGAAATGGAGAAGAAGAGGCAGAGACAAATATTTAGTTTTCATTGAAAAAATGCTTGAATGATTGCCGCTGAAACACATTTATTATTCTTTTGCAATTTTTTTGGCTTGAGATTGACTTTTCCTGGCTCTTTTCTATTTCTATTTTGTGTGCAGCTCAGAAAAAAGAGAGTGAAGGGATTCGTTTGCAACAAGCTCACCTGTCTTTTTGTACTTAAAATAACTGAATATTATTTAACCGGATTTGCTGTGAAATAAACTTAAAGAATGGGAGAGATCAGACCACACATAGAGAAGGGACAAACTCTGCTGTCCCTGAAATGAGGGGTCCATTTGGCTTCGGCCATCTTCCGACCTCCATTTTCCAGGTTCTTGTAAGCGTTTTTACAACCTGTAAGAGTTTGAAATTGCCTTATAAAAAATAAACAAATGAAAACAAATGAGTGTGATTTTTGTGCAGGCTTTTGCAGACATTTACCATTTACTATACAAAGGCTGTAAGCAAGCATGTGGGCAGTGTAGCAATCTTTAATTTTCCCTGAAAGTCTGTTATTAAAATGTTACTAATGGTAAATGTTTTTGTAAAATAATTTACATAAATGTTTTTTTAAGCAAAAAAAAAGAGCATTACCTTTTTTTATCCCTTTCAGAATGGAAATATGGGAGTTGCTGTTGATGGGAATGGCCATTGATGGCTTTTACAAGGTGGCAGATCTATGACCAACCATGATTCTTATGAGAAGATTGCCCCCCTATGATTTGCCATAAACTGCCTAATAAAATAATATATGTATAAAGTATAATCCAGCAACTTTTGTTTCTTCACGTCACAGTCTCTTACACTAAATTACTACACATCTCATTCTTTTGTTTTTTTTTTATTCACACTGATAAAAGATATCATTTAAATATTACTAACAATTATTCGTGTAGATTACAGAAAAAAGCTGAACAAAAATGTGTCATGGTAGCAATATGGACTGACAGGGAGAAGATTGGTGTCTGTGGTCTCGGTGTTGTCACATGGCAAAGCCTGCTCACCAAAACACTATTTGGCATGATGAAATCATTAAGGTGAAGATGGCATGACAATGGTTTATTATTGAATACATTTTGGAGATAGGTTACTAATAAAATGTGATGAGGCCATAACGGCATATAATAGATTTGGGGACACCAGACTTTAATCATCAAATAATATCTTATAAGAAGCTCCCATAGTTTTCCCTGTATATACTTTGTTGTGAGCTTTCTTGATTTTGGTTTCTTCTTCCTTTAGATGGAACGCACTGCCCTGCTTTTTTATTTATCCATTGTTTTTTTTTCTGTAATCCATAGGTATGGGTTTGTACTGTTCTTGCTGGTCAAAAAATATCAAAATTTTTAATACAGTCGTAGATAAGATTACCAATGTCTATGAAACCAACTTTCAAAAACTGTAATTCTATTGCACAATTGTAATTGTTATAAATGAAGAGATTGTTATATTAAGGGAAAGATCAGTTTAAGAAGATGTGTGAAAACATGAAAATTAAGCAAAATAAATTAGATATGCCTACTTATACAATTTTTTTTTTTTAAATGTCATATTTTATATTCAGTATATTTACAGAACTAATCACAAATAAGTAATTGAAAAAGTCTGTTTGTATGATTTCCTTTTATGCTGATGATCAGGACAATCACGTTGAAGGCTCCAGCAGTAATCTGCCATCATGTATCTATCCCATCTGCCCTGATACCTTTCTTCCATCACCTTTATATCTTGATGGAACCTCTCCTCTTGTTTCTCACTGAAATTGCCAAGGTTTTCAGGTAATTTTTAAAAAATGTCTATGGAGATAGTATACCTTTATGCTCATAGTAGCACCCAAATTTTTGAGGTTTAACCTCCCTAGCGGTAATCCTGAGTCACACTCAGGGTTGCTATAAACAATAAAAAACCCCACTTACCTTGATCCTTTAGCATCCCCTGGCGTCCTGCTCGTCCGTCCAAGTCCCTGGGTGGCATCCTCCTTGTTGGATATTCTCCCGGCGAATGCAGTAACATTCCCGGGGAGTTCCCGGTGACGTTGGTGCATACATCCGTACAGGCGGGAGGCGCGGCGGGAAATTCAAATAATTTTGTATTGGATTTAATACAAAATAACAGTATTGAGTTCAATACAAAGAAGTCTTTATAATATGTATGTATAATATATGTTACTGTACAGTTATATTACATGTTTCTGTATTTTTGTGTTTTTTACTTAATGTTTATTAATAAATGTATAAAATGTATTAAATATTGGACATATTTTGGTGATTTAAGTCTAAGAATTATAGGCCTACAATGTAAAATAAATTTCCATGCAAAAAAAAAATGTAATGCTTTTGCATGAAAATACAGACAGAATTGGAACGCCATGGGGGTTAAAAGCAAGTTTTGCCACAGTTCTTCATCATTTTGTGCTTTATGGTTACCCAAGAAATTCTTGACAACCATGACATACCTGTGCCAGGCAGACGTTTCACTATCAGTCATGTAACTTGTGAAATTTGAATCATTTATCAGTTTCGCTTTTAATTTTTCAGTACTCAATCCAGGGAAGAATCTACAAATTTATTTGAAGCAATCACCATCCTTGTTCAGAGCTCTAACAAATTGCTTTATTAATCCCAACTTTATGTGTAGTGGAGGGAGAATGATTCTTTCCTTACCAACCATTAGCTTGGTAATGATGTTGGCTGCACCTTTTTTCATGTTTTCCCTTGGAGGCCATGTCACTTTTTTCCAGTGACCCTGAGCTTTGTTCTACTATCCCACAAGCACTTTGTGTATTCACTTTTCAGTCATTGTAGGAAGTTCACCATTTTTAAACAAACACATATGGACCATTGGTGTTTATGATAGCAAATCTTTTGTAAGGCAATTTTGATATTTTCATATTCTTCTTTAAGTTTTGTTAAGTGACCAATTGGAATTGATGCATAGCAGTTGCAATTATGCAGTAAAACAGATTTCAAACTTTGAGTGGAACTGTCTATGAAAAGCCGCCAGTCTTCTCTGTATTCTGGTACTCCCATATGGGCTAGTAGTCCAGGGATGTTACAACAGTACACAAAGTCTCCATCTTCACTGAAATATGGTAGGAGTGTCACCTTTCTTGTCCTATAAACGGTTATTTTACCTTCCGGTCTCAGACAGTTCTTTTCTTTTAGCCTGGATGCTAAAAGTTCAGATGCGTGTTTTGACAAACTTGGGTCATGTATTAAATCATTGAGCTCTTCTTGGGAGAACTGCTGGTTTGGTGAAACACTTCCTCCATATTCACTTCCACTGCTAACTCCTGGATTACACCCCAAACCCTGTATATCCTCCATGTCGGATACAGGAATATCAGGGAGTGTACTGAACACCGGTATGGGAACATCAGCACCATGCGTCACAGGTCGCCTTGCTGACTCCAAATCAGGGTACTTGTTTTTCTTGTAAGGATTAAAACGTTTTACATTCACAGCACAAAAATAATTCTCTGTTGTTGCTGAGAATTTTCACCACAAATGTAGCCAAATACATTAGGGTCAATTGAACAACTTCTTCTTGAAGAACTGATATTTCTGTAAAAAATGAAAATGTATGAATAAAAAGAGGGCAAATGAAAGTTTCATGAAAATAATGCTACATTTATTATATAAAATGCAAACATCTGTGTAAATAATGATAGAAAATAATATGCTGTATTAACATTTGTTGTTGGTAAAATCGTCTATTCTGGTTCCTGTATTACAAGAACTAGAGCCAATTCGATGAAACGGATGTCATTTTTGGTTCAGCAGACCTGAAATACACTAAATATATTGAAAAACCCTTGGCAAGTGAAAAAAAACATTTTTTTGTTTAGCTGTGTTTATAATATTGTTATTACTGAGGAGATGTTTGTGTTCCATAAGGGCCTTCTAGACAGTTGCTTGGTTACACCCACTGCTGTTTACCGCCCCAACACCAATTAGACAATCTACTTGGCCCAGTTACTGGAAAAAATAAAACTTCAAAGAAGCTATGACCTAAATCTCAGTCCTTAACCTTCCCTAGATACCTCCCAACATTCTTCTAACACATTCTTCTAACGCCTAAGTACTGGTGGAAGGGCTACTAAATGCCTGTTCCAGCAGCAACAACATTCCATTGATGCTATTGTCCACCGATGCACAGAAGGTCTTCCCATGGAAAAAGGCAATCTGCTCTCCTCCAACAGTGACCGTTAGAGTGAATGGCTATCATTCCCTATCTTCAATGGCACAAGCCTCCTGTCTCCTTTAATATATCCTGATTCTTGAACCCCTACTTAGAAAACTCCAGGCTGCTCAGGATATTGAAGGTTTAGAGATAGGGAATTTGAAATCAAAATCTGCTGCATATGCAGACTACCTGGTATATCCAACTTAACAGTATCACTACCAAATATACTGAGAGAACTACAGGTATATGGATCTCTGTCAAACTGTAAAATTAACCTTTCTAAATCAGCAGCACTCAACATTTTGCTCAACTGGACCCCATCACTTATCTAGGTGCAAAAATACCCTGAGTATCATCCGAGATTGTGCCCCTGAACTTCCAGCCATTATTAAGTAGGCTAAACTTAGACCTGACCAGATGGGATGAAACTACTTTCTCCTGGCTAGGACAAATAAATATTATTAAAATGAACGTACTATTACGATTCCTATACCTCTTCCAAACCCTGCGGATGTAAATTCACAGCTCCTATTTTAGAAGTTTGTCTTCCTGCATATTCAAATTTATGCGGCAAACCAGGTCCCCTAGATTAAGCAGGACACTGCTCATGCGTTCTAAATCAGCAGGAGGGCTAGGTGTAGACCAATGTCTACATTGGTAGAGCTCATCAATTTCTTAAGCCTGGGGGGTGGATGGATAGGGATGACCAGTGCCCAGGGACTAGATATATGGAGATAGACAAAACTTTCTAATTTCATACGTTCACTTCACGTGGGGGACAGGTTCTGCAGATCACGGATGCAGTTCGAGGAGATATGTAAGGGGAAGAGAGGTGTGAGACATGCCCTCTCCCTGGTATACATGCTCCTTCAAGACTCGCCTCTGGATTATGCCTCCCTACTTTTTGAGAAGCAACTTTCCCAATAGCTCAGAGGGAGAGGATGTTGTTTTGGACCCATAACGCCTCTATCAGTAGCAGATTTCAGCAATCAAGCTACAAATTAGTCTTAAGATTGTATCTTACTCCAGGAAATCTCCACCAGTACTTCCCTAATGAGTCAGGAAAATGTTGGAGGTGTCAGACATTGGTTCGTACCCTACTCCACATTTTCTGGGAATGTCCAATCTTGCAGAACATTTGGGACATAGTATGCTCAGTCACTCAACAAATGACTTATAATCATATTCCAGATAACCCAGCTTTCTTCCACCTGCAGCACAACTCTTTCTCCCCTAAGGTGTACAAACTTTCAGTAATCAAACACATGATAGTAGCAGCCATATCTTGTGTGGCGGCACACTGGCAGAAGACTGAACCCCCTCCCAGTGCTGCTGTCGTTCCAGCGGGTCTATGAAATTTATAGAATGATAGACAGCATCTCCTCTGCCAGAACGACAAGTAGACAATTTTATAATACCTAGTATTATTGGTCTAAATTGTTCTCATCTCAGGAATTTAGGAACCAACTGGGCCTGACACAGCCAAAAGACAGTTGAATCCAATGATGGGCATGATCGCTTGGGACACCTGAACTGGACGGATAGCTAACACTGATCCCCCATTGCATATGATGAACTATTTATGAATACCCTGGTACTTTTATCTCATATAGGGTTCTTTTTTTGCACATAAACCCTTTATACTCGGGTCTGAACCATACCTGATACAGGCAACAGTTAGCCAAATGCCCCTTCCCCCTCCTTTAAATCCTATCCCTCTGAGTCCCCTTCACTACCCTTCTCCCCCCCGAACCATCATCACACTATCCCACATTTTCATCTACCTAGACTATATAGTTTGGTACTAAAGTTTTGAGTTACCTTTTATACGTGAAAACTATACTACCACTTGCATCTTTGTTATTCAGGCTGGATATAGTTTGTATGCTGGGAGAGCCCAGGAGATCCCCCAGTGCTTAGGTCTGTGGGGCCAAAAAGACTAAAGTGTCCATTACACCAGTAACTGTGATTGAATCATTTTCAATATCATATAAACGCCTGTGTAAAGGTATTGAATGCACCATTAATTATGTAATCTATATCACAGGACATTGACAATCAAAGAATGGCTTGTGGCTAATATTTAGGAGTAACAGCAAAGAACTTTCACCATTTTTTCTTGGGGAAGGTAAAATTGTGTTTTTTGGTTTCCTGACTTTTTTCTTTTTTTCTTCTTACTTTTCCATTGCTATAAACATGCTCAGTTGGGAGATCTGTGAATTATTTTTTTAATATTTTGTATTAAAAGAATTGTTTCAACCATAAATTGTTAGTCTTGGAAACGCTTTATTAATATTGCCAGTAAAGTCCCTCTATTCTTTCTCTTTCTTCAATATTAATTGTTAACGTTGGGATGCGGCAAGTGTATTAAAAGTGTAATTTATGAAGAGATGTTCTATGTGCCTCTTAACTAGAATGGGATCTGTGCATTAGATTACACAACCTTAAAAAACAATGTGTTAAATATCCTTTTACCATATGATTGATTTTGAAGCCTCATACACATAAACATACTGTATGTCTTTATGGCTTTACAGTCAGTGAGAACTAGAAATGATCTACCAAACATCACTGGTATAAACCAGAGATGATATATCTGAGGGCAAGCGATTCTATACCTGTACAGTGGATCTATTGAATGACATTGAATGACTATTAAGTCAAGTCATTTTGGTCTTAGATAAATACTTTATTAATTCACTCATGAAGGATTTCTTATTTCTTACTATTATTCATGTAAATGGCAAATGCATCCTCAATGCTCTGAGCTGAAATAGGGCACAACTTGTGTTGTCGAAATGTTTTAACTTCATCTTTGTTCTCCTCTATGGTATGTCCATACCCCAGAAAGTGGGAGACCTCATCGATAAGGGTTTCTGGGCGAGAATAACTACAAAGGAATTCAGGTAGCATAAAAAACTTGTGACACAGATAGATGGTTCCAGGCACTATAGTCGGATACACATAAGCAATTGTGGTTTCCTCCATTTCTGGAACTATATTCTTCTTAAAAGTCACCTTCTGGAGTTCAACAATAAGATCTTTAACCAGATTTGTGCTGATTATTGGAATGAGACTGGGATCCCTCTGGTCACCAAATGTGTCTGGGTCATCCACCAGCAAGCTGTCCTTCTTCTTCAGAGCGTCATTGAGGATATTCAGAGCTCGTTCTTTTGCTTCATTGGCCATTGAATTCTCCTCTACAGCCAGTAATGAGGACTTAAATAATGAAAATATGTTCAGTCGAAAATTCAGCATTTTTCTAGACTGTCCTGTCCAAATTAACCTATGTCTCATCTCCGGAACAGCTTTATTTATATATATTTTTTATTTATATTCCCATATAAGTTATTTTTTTGCACATAAACCTTTATACTTGGCTCTGAACCAAACCTGATACAGGCAACAGTTAGCCAAATACCCCTTCCCCCTCTATTATATCCTATCTCTCTAAGTCCCATTAACTACCCTCCTTCCCTCGTGAACTAACACCACACTATCCCATATTTTTATCTACCTAGACTATATAGTTGCTACTAAAGTTTTGAGTTACATTTTATATGTGAAAACTGTACTACCACTTGCATCTTTGGGGATATAACAATATAGGGATATAGTTATTTAGTGGCATTTTCGGCAACATTTCCTACACCGACTACAAAAGACCTACCTAGAGGATGATGGATATCTTATGCATTTTAGGCCCGGCATAGAAAGTTGACATTTTTGGATAATCATTTTTTGAAAACTGATAAATGTATTTATTAATCATAATATTAAGACACGATACACAGAGTGGGCCAAGATAGAAATACGGGAGCTGCAACTGATGATTTGCTTTTAAAAGGCATCAGCAAGGGGCTGACCTTTGGCCACTATTTCCTATGAGAAGATTTTCTCTCTTTATGACCTGCCAAATGATTTTTAATAAAGTAATCTCTGCATAAAATCCATCCAATAATAAACTTACTTTCTTTATTTCCTCCTTTTTTTTCTTCAACTGATTTAGTTTGCACAATATGCTGATAAAAGAAAAAAAATAGATAAAAGAAAAAAATAGTTAATAATAAATAATCAATACCTTGAGTAGAATATAGAAGAAAATGATTATGCCATAATGACAATGTGTCAGGATAGCAATATAGAGTGAAAGAGAAAAGACCGTTATCTGTAGTGTCCATCTTGCTACATGGCGGAATGTGGCACAATGTAATCATTAATTTAAAGATGGTAGGCGTGATATTCTGGAGATATGTTACTAATTATACAAAATAAGATCACATTGTAGAATCAAATATGTAATGTCAAATTTGGAGGGTATTTGGCATTATCTACCTCACGGGGCCTGCGTAGGGCTGTGAGTAATTGTGTTGCTGTAGATTTGCAGCTTTTTTGGGGATCCAGGCCTGGAGTTTCCTGTAAGAAATGGGTGGGCCAGGTTCTCCTCACTTTTTCCAGGCCCAGAATTGAGGATGTCACTGGTGAACCCGGCCATTTATAATTAAAAAAGCACATGTCTTTGAGGCCAAGTGGCTGAAGGTAACAGGCTGGGTATAGTTTGAATGCTGGGAGAGCCCATAAGATCTCCCAATGTTTACGTCTGTGGGTCAAAAATGACCAAAGTGTCCATTACACCGGTAACTGTGACTGAATCATTTTCAACATCACATAAAAGCCTGTGTAAAGATATTGAATGCACCATTAATTATGTTATCTATATCAGAAGACACTGACAATCAAAAAATGGCTTGTGGCTAATATGTAAAGAACTTTTCCCATTTTTTCTTGCAGAAGGTAAAAATTGTGTTTTTGGTTTTGGTTTCCTGAAGTTTTTTTTTATCTTATTTATATTTATATTTTTCTTCTTCCTTTTCCATTGCTATAAACATACTCAGTTGGGAGAACTGTGCATTACATTACACAACCTCAAAAAACAATGTGTTAAATATCCTTTTACCATATGATTGAATTTGAAGCCTCATACACATAAACATACTGTATGTCTTTATGGCTTTACAGTCAGTAAGAACTAGAAATTATTTACCATCCAATGGAGGAGTATAAACCAGAAATAATAAATCTGAGGGCAAGCAATTCTATACCTGTACAGTAATTCCTATTAAGTCAAGTCATTTTGGTCTTAGATAAATACCTTAATAATTCACTCATGAAGGATTTCTCACAGAGGGTGTCCCTGGATGTCTCCCCACAGCAGGAATATGATCCATTTGTGTAAGTCTCACTATGATTCATGTAAATGGCAAATGCATCCTCAATGCTCTGAGCGTCATTGAGGATATTCAGAGCTCGTTCTTTTGCTTTACTGGCCATTGTATTCTCCTCTACAGCCAGTAATGAGGACTTAAATAATGAAAATATGTTCAATAGAAAATTCAGCATTTTTCTAGACTGTCCTGTCCAAGTTGACCTACGTCTCATCTCCGGAACAGCTTTTTATGTGCGGTGCACCATATCACCATCTTTATGGAAAGTCCCTAAGAAATTTTATTGCCAAATTCTGTGGTTAATATTTGTCAATAAACTGGGCTTTCACTTTCCTGCATAATGTTTTCCAAGAAAAGGATTTGGTGCTAACACTCAGCATTTTTTATGTTAAATCTTTATTTTTTCATTTTAGGTAGCCACCTAACACACAAAACAGAGTTCCTGCTATATTTTTTATTTTTTGTGGTACACTAGAATGCATTGTATAAATTTGTTTCCCTCAACCGCAGCCAGGAAGTGTCCCCATACTATATATAGTTTCTTCCTAGACAAATTTGTAATTTAATGAAAGTGTCAGATTTAAAGTAATGTTGACAACTAACTTAGCCAATAACCCAATTAGTAATTGATGCAAACTAACCCCTCTGCTAGCCATTAAAATGTATTTTATTCTAAGTACTTTTATTTTAATTTACAAAACATATACAGTATATATGCCTTTTTAAATAATTTTACTTTGTTCCCACATGTCCCTCTGACCTTCCAAAGTGATTTTGGTAACAAAATCCTGTTCACGGGCTTTCATGAGTTTTGTTATTTGCTATATTTTGCCGATGCTGTATTGATGCTACAATTTTTACAATCCAGCATCTTTGTAAAGGTTTAAATTGCAGTGTCCACATGTGAGAAGCAAGTAAAAATATTTTAAACAGTATATTTTTTTGTAAATTAGGTCCGTGGCATCCCAATACTTTAACCAACAGAAGGTTTTTGTCCCCAGTAAATTGTTAATATTCCTTTAAATGTGGCACTCATTCATTTACATATATGACTGGGAGAAAATAATGTACAGTATAGTAATATAGGGACACTTGCTGGTGTGATCTTTCTTTTTATTTGTTCCAAACCCTTGAGATGTTTGATGATCCTGTATAATGCTTTACATTACCGGAAGCTAGTTCTTTATTCCTAAGTGCATCCATGCCTTTGATCAATTCTATTGTCTAGGCAATGTACAGCGCTGCATAATATGTTGGCGCTATATAAATCCTGTTTAATAATAATAATAATAATAATAATAATAGGCAAGCCTATTGTATCTGCTGTAGGATATGTTACCAAAATTGTTACATACTCAACTTTGTACCCGATTATCAAGTCTTCCACATCAGGAGGTAGTGAAGTAAAACAACTTGGCTTTAGGTCCCTGTTCACACTGCAGTGTTAAAACTACATAGGGTAAATCATTGTATATATTTGTTGTAATTATGTTGTAATTCTCTCCTAACAATACCCCAATGCACAGATGAGTTATAGGAGTCTTCTTAAAATTAAGTTATAAAAGTTTAAAATTGAATGCCGAATGCCAGCACCAAACACCATACACGAAAGTGAAAGTTCAGTGGATCGCCCAGCTTTTTGACAAATATTAACCACAGACAACCCTGTGGCGTGGCAGCTGCCTATCAAAGTCCATGCAGCTTTTTTCTTCCTGCCCACTGGCTGGCATTACACATCATGCACTAGGTTGGGCAAGGAGACAATTGGGTTAGTAAAAACAAACATGAGGTAATCTGCTCTGATAGACTGGAGCAGTAGTTCTAAAGTCGGGATTAAGATCAAGGGGGAAAGGAAACAGCCCTGCCGGGTCCCACTGGTGATTTCAAAGTAGTTGGATAGCGTCCAATCATTCGGACCACTGCTGAAGGGGAGGTGTACAGTGAGTCTATCTGTGACCGCATGGTGACTCACTAACCTATGTGTTCCAAAGTGAGACTTTCTACTGTCGGCAGTTTGCATCCAACTGAGTAATCTAATGATATTGTCCCTGACCTCTCCAGGAGGCAGGAAGCTTACCTGGTCTAAATGAACGAGTTTAGATAAGTCCCTTAAAAGTCTGGAGGCCAATATTTTAGAAAATAATTTTAGTTCCTGGTTTAATAAAGATATAGGAGGGTAGTTGGGGCACACAGCAGGATCCTTCACCTCCTTGTGGATAACTGTGATATGGGCCTGGAGAGAGTCTTGAGGACATCAGCCTCCAACCTTGATGGAGTTCAAACCTAACAAGAGGTGGGGAGACAGGGGCTCCAAGAACTGCTTATATTAGGGCAAAGTGAACCTATCAGGACACAACACCTTACCTGTGGCTGTGTTTTTCACCGCAGCCTGTAATTCGCTAAGCTGGAATGGCTTCTCAAAATATGTGCTGACATGTTCCTGATGGTCCTGAGAGGGAGGCCGCCACGATGTTGTATAGCTCCTTATAGTAGGATCTAAATACCTAAGTAATGTCTCATGTATGAAAACACCTTACCCCTCCTCGGGATCGGGACGTGCGGTTTAATCTTCTCTACATCCTGTAATGAGGGGTTAGAGAATGTAAATATGTTCAAAAGAAAATCCTGCATTGTTCTAGACTGTCATATCCACCTAAATCTCATCTCCAGAACAGCTGTTTATATGCAGTGCACCATATCACCATCAATATGGAAAATCCTTAAAAAATTGCCATTTTCTGTGCCTAATATTTGTCAATCAACTTGGCTTTTCACAAAGGAGTTCATTTTGAGTAGACACCTAACACACAAAACATAAGTCCTGCTCTCTTTTTTTAAACATAGAGTATTTCAATGCATGGAAAATTCTGATCTGTATATTGTAGTATACTATAGTGCACTGTATATGTGCATTGGAGGTTCGTTTAAGGGAGAATAACAACACAACCATAACACACATATATAATGCTATACCAGGTGTGGTAACACATGTAAGCTCCATTGCAAGAAGCCCTTAAGCTCGGTTGCTTATATTTTACTACGCTCTGATATGATGGAAGAGTTGGTAAATAAATGCAGTCAAAGTTGATGATATAAAAATTTACTGGTATTTGACATTTTCAGCAACATTTCCTACACCAACTATATTAGTTCTACCTAGAGGATGATGAATATCTTTATGCATTTTAGGCAAAGCTTAGAAAGTTGCCAATTTTTAGATGATCTTTTTTTTTTTAAATACCAAATTTGTTTATTGATCATCATATTATGACGACATGATAAGGGTTAATTGAGCCTTTTAAGATAGAAATACAGGAGCTGCAATTGTTGACTTACTTTTAAAAGTACTCAGCAGGAGGCTCATCTATGTCCAATACTTCCTATGAGAAAATTACCACTCCATGACCCGCAATATGATACCTAATAAAATAATATGTGCATAAACTTTCATCCAATAATAAACTTACCTTTTTCTTTTCTTTATATATTTTCCTTAACTGATTTTCTTTTTGCTTTATTCTGATAAAATAAAAACATTAAGGTAAGTAATATAACAGTACCTTGAGTCAATTATGAAAAAAAATGCTTATGTCACAATTAAAATGTTCCTAATTTAATAAAATTTTCCAAGGCTGGAGAAGATTGACTATCATAGGACAACCTGGGTGATCCGGTTTAGGATTGAAAACAGTTGCTAAATAATACCAAGTCATTCTTTAGAAATCCATTCG
The DNA here is from genome assembly GCF_032062135.1 of Pyxicephalus adspersus. Lineage (NCBI taxonomy): Eukaryota > Metazoa > Chordata > Amphibia > Anura > Pyxicephalidae > Pyxicephalus > Pyxicephalus adspersus. Next base: position 33,082,840 of record NC_092864.1, read on the forward strand.
CTCAGGTTTTCCCATGACAGTCTATCTTCTCCCGTCTTGGAGAGGTTTCATGAATTAAGTCCATGGTTTCTAATGTAATGTAGGGACACTAGGAAATGTAGTCTGGCATCCATTGTTCCTCCTACTTTGAATGTTTCATGGTCATATCTATTTAAATTACTAATAGGCTGAATTCGGAGATGAATAAAATGAGATAGAGTACAGTGTGCAAACACATCTAGCCCGAAACAAATTCATGATTCTTTACCTTGTATTTTTAACTTGATTGCATTTAAAATTTGCCTTCTTGCAAATTTAACTTAAGTTGGTTTTAGGAAGATTTAGAGGCTGCTATTCCTTTTAGAAAGTCCAAGTTCCTGGGCTGTTACGTTAAGACTGAAATAATTTCCAGGATTATTCAAATCTGAATGTTTGTTTAAGATCAGTGTCTCAAAATCATAAAGACACTATTGATGGATTTACAGTAAAATTCAGGAATCATTCTGGAAACACATTTCACTGACTCATTTTAATGTAAAGGGAAAAAAACTGCTGAGCAATCATGGAAAACACTCTATGCCCCATGTGACAAAATGACTGTGTCAGTTGTCCATACAAGTATCCATTACACCAATCACTGTGAATGAATCCTTTATAATATCATAAAAAAGCCTGTGTAAAGAAATTCATTGCATTATCAATTCTGTACAGTATATCAGGGGACATTGAGGGTGAACAAGGAAAGGCTTGTGGAGACCTCATGGGTAAGGATCTTTGGGTGAGAATACCTACAAAGGAATTCAGGTAGCCTAAAAAACTAGGTTCTAGGTTCTTCAGTTAGATACACATAAGCAGTTGTGGTTTCCTCCATTTCTGGATCTACATTCTTCTTAAAGGTCACCTTCTGGAGTTCAACAATCAGATCTTTAACCAGATTTGTGCTGAATATTGGAAGGAGACTGGGATCCTTCTGGTCACCAAAGTTGTGAGGATCATCCACCAGCAGGCTTTCGTTCTTCTTCAAAGCGCCATTGAGGACATTCAGAGCTTGTTGTTTTGCTTCCTTGGCTTTATTTTTTTTATTTACACCCAGTAATGAAGGTTAGGGAATTTGATTATGCTGCTGAAAATCTTGCATTGCTCTATGCTGTCCTGTCCAAGCTCACCTACATATCATCTCCAGAACAGCTTTTATATGCAGTGCATCAGATCACCATTGTTATGGAAAAGCCCCAAGAAATTTTATTGACAGAATCTGTGGGTAATATTTGTCAATAAACTGGGCTTTCCACTTGACTTTCAATTTCACTTCATCTACTTCACACCCCACCCATCTCCAAGCACTGCCCAGTCACACATTATAACATGAATAGTATCTGTGAACCACATTATCTCCAAAACAATAAGGTATATGGACACTACATTTTGTGGATAAACATCCCCCCACTCCATCAGCATTATAAAATAATAAACCCAAGCTATTAAATAGTGCTGACCAGCCAAATATTGCCCCCTGCTCACCATTTCTAAATCAAATAGCAAAAACTACACATATAATACAGCCCATCCTCCCAGATCCAGAGAGCTGATAACCATGTTTGAACCCCCCAACTAGCTCCTCATTCTTAGGTACATGCATGCCTTTAATCAATTCCACCCTCCAGGCAGACCTATTGAATCTGGTGCTAGGAAATATTACCAAAAATGCTGGTCAATTAATTAATCCTGAACTCTGACCCCATTTATAAAGTCTTCCATCTTATCAGAGCGTAGTAAAGTATAACCAAATGGACTTTAGGTCCCATTCACACTGCAGTACAGGTTACTTATGTTAATACAACACCTGGTAAAACACTGTATATATTTGTTGTTATTCTCTCCTAAATGTACCCCAATGCACATATAGAGTGCACTACAGTTCACAACAACGCTCAGGTGTTGAGTTCACTTAAAATTAATAGATCAGGATATAAAATGGAATGGAGTGGCAGCGTCAACTCCTTTACTAGAAAAACATTGTAGACAAAAGTGAAAGTCCAGTTGAATGCCCAGTGTATTGACAAATATTAACTACAGACAGGGCCACTATCAGGTTGGGGTAAGAGAGACTGCTATACTAGGCCCTGTCAAAACAAAGGCCTGGCAGCTACCACAACAAGTCCATGCAGTGTTTTTCAGGGCCAGCATACCCAGAGGCTATGGAGAGTATAGTGGATTAAGGTTTAGGAGTGAGGAAGGCTTGGATAGGCTATTAGAGGAGGATGGAGAAGATAGGGCAAAAGTTAAAAAAGAGGATGGAGAGAAAGGGTATAAGAAAGAGTAATGAAGAAGTAAGGAGAGCAGTTGGAGAAATGAAAAGCTTCATGCAGTTAGAAACAAGGAAAGTTTGAGTATTGGGCATCAGCGATCATGTCTGATTTCAATCTTTCACTGGACAGCCTGAGGGTTGAGGTTTGAATGAGAGATGTTGCCTTGGGTAAGGGGGATCTTTCAACAGCCTTGGGGGGTGTGCCATAAGGAGCACATGAGCCCAGGTCTTACCCCTAGGGCTCTGCACCACAATGGGAGCCCCTCGCGACATCACAGTCATCTCAGTCATTTGCTGCAGAGGCCGAGGGATCAGAGGGTTCCAGCAGTTCTTGTAGGGTTCCTGCAGCATCCTTGACTGGGGGAAAAGGATATTGTTAGGGGGGAGGGGAATCAAAGCTGGTGCCTGGAGTCCTGGGGGGATTGGAGCAGAAACAGTGGGTGATCGGGGTGTGCTGGTGTTTCTGCATCAGAATTTGAGGGGCTTATTGCCTCCTCTGGGGTTTGTGGAGTCCTCAGTGGCAGCATGGTCTGCAGGTGGGGAGCTAGTAAAAGGGGGGGTTATACCCCACCTATGATAGTGGGGGCTTTGGGTGAAGAGCAGGGGCATGAGAAAGCTAGAGGGTTGATTGCTAAATGGGCCTGGGGTGATTAGCGCCTGGAAGGCAGTAAGTTTGGGCAATGCAGCCAAAGGGGAAGTATTTATATTGGCTTTGAGGGCCCCCTGGGGGCACATTTAAAGCAGGGCATGAGAGAGCAGACATGGAGAGGGGAATAGGTGGACATATTCTCCTTGCAACCCCTGGAACATTTTAACTTGCAGTGGCTTAAAAGGGAAGGTAAAAAAGGGTGAGGAGGAGCAAGGGGTGGCCAGAGCAATACCACACACATTTGTTAACTTGCTGCAGGCATTTACAATCTTGGTGAGGGTGCTTGGGAGAAGTTATTTGGATACCATTCATGAGGCTTATTTGGTGTGTGGGGGGATGGAAAGCTTAGTTAGGACTTGTTAGGACAAGAAGTTTTGTTAGCCCTAAGGCAGTGCGCCCCTCTATCCAATGGGTTCACAAAGACGTTAATCTCTGGATGAAGCTAATGGGGCTGGCACGGGTGGTGGGTCAGCCCTATCTTGGGAAGGGGGGGCAGTGGGGCGTCGACCTCAGGCTCATCAACCCTCCGTTGCAAATGAGAGTACTTGGGATGTGGAGGAACTTGCAAGGATGCAACCTTTCCCAAGTAGGTATTCCCTGCGGGAGAGGCTTGTTTGTTGAAAGAAGGGTTTAGGAATGAGTTCCGCATTCCATGTCAGTTGCCCAAAGTCCTGTCGCAATGGTCAGGACTGAGCTTTCCAGAGGTGGCTACAGAAAAATTGCAGAAGGCAATTGGCACTAAGTTGGATAGGTGGTCTATTCTTCTCCCTGCCACTGTCTGATTTGGTTGTTTATCCTTTGGGTTTAGTCTTTAAGAAGAAGGCGGGACAATTTCAGTGGATTCAGCATCTTTTGTTCCCTTCTGATGGTCTAGTAAATGTGGCCATTGACCTAGAACTATGTTCTGAGTCTTTTACTTCCTTTAAGTATGGTTAAGTGGGTGCAGCTATTTGGGAGGGGCTCACTGCTGGCAGTGCTGAAGGCTAATATTAAATCAGCCTTCTGATTGCTGCCAGTGCACTGCAAGAGTTCACATGTGCTGGGGTGTAAGTGTCAAGAATTTTATCTTGTGGATCAGCGCTTGCCCACGGGTTGTGGTCAAGGGAGTATCCAGGCTAAGGTCAATCATTGATTATTTGGATGATTTCTTGTGTATTGACCCTCCTGGTTCCAGGGGGTGTGCGAATTTGTTGGAGACTATGTAATTTTTTTTTGGAGCGCCTCTGCCGCCAGATAAAGAAGAGGAAAGTAGTTGGCTCTGACACTCTTTGACAAATTTTTATTCTATTTATTTTAAGTAGATTCCTTTCTATAGTGACTTGTATATGTGCCTTGGGGGTTCATTTAGGAGAAAAAAAGGACACAGTCACACATTTAGAATGCTATATCAGGTGTGGTAACAAATGTAACCTGCCATGTACTGTTAAGAATCTCTTAAGCCCAGTTGTGTATGCTTCACTACACCCTAATGTGGTGGAAGATTTGGTAAATTTGGTCAAAGTTAAGTATTTAACAATTTACTTGCATTTTCAGTAACATTTCCAGCACTAGGTACAATAGGTCTGCCTAAGGCATGGTGGATATCTTTATGCTTTTTCCGCAAGGATGTTACCTGCACCACAACCTCTCCACCAGGCTAAGTTTAGTCTATATTAGCAGTTTTTGAAAGCAGTTTTAAGCACTTTTACTGCATAAAACTTGGTGGTTAACATTTTTTTTCAGAGGCTCCACGCAACTTTTTTTAAGTGATCACTTTTTTTTAAGAACAGTTTCAATTGAAGAAAAAGTGTAAAAAACCCAAAGCTTTGTTAAGCCTTTGCAGCCTCTTACAAATGCCTAAAAAAGCCCAGCAGTTACCGCCTGTGGTTGTCAAATATGCTCAGGAGCCATTGAGATTTTTTGTCATTACTAACGTAAACTAAGCCTGATTTATTACACAACATTGATTATACTATTACATCCCTAGAAGTGAATACACTCTACTAAACATGGGACACTAGGAATTGGGGCAAAGTGAATCTATCAGGGCCCAGTGCCTTACCTGTGGCCGTCTTTTTCACAGCAGTCTGTAACTGGCTAAATTGGATTAGTTTCTCTAAATATGTGCAGGCGCTTTCCTGATGGCCCTGGGAGGGGGAGATCATGGGACCATCCTGATGTTGTATACCTCCTTATTGTAGGTTTTAAATACCTCATCAATGTCTCATATATGAAAACACCTTACCCCTCCTCAGGATCGAGATGTGGGGTACAAAGGAGTTCCATTTGTATTCTAAGTGCATTAGTAAGCATTCTCCCACTTTTGTTACCATATTCATAATATGCTCTACGGCATTTAGCTAATGTGGTCTTGACTTTAGATAAATATTGGGAAGTTAGTTAAGTTCTGAGTGCTGTCAGTTCTTAGCAGCCACAACCGTCTGTAGCAAGGAATAATTTAGACACCAATGAAAAATATTTTTTTAAACAACAAAAATGATTTTATTGCACAAAAAAAAAATAAAAGGTTTAAATATTCAAACAGCCTACAGGTTGATGAATGTCTGGTTAGACAGTGACTCCAGTCTTTGCAGCTAACAGCTAAGTCTTTGTTAGCACAATGTGTATTTGACATGTCCAGGTATGCTGTATCCCTCTGTACTCTGTAATAGTTGGTTCCCTAGAGGGTGGAAAAACAAGAAAATATATTTAAAAAAAATAAAAAGGAGCTCCGGCTGTATACCGCCTCTCTGGGGTTGTCCATCACAATAATTCCTTTTTACCACAAGAGGTTGTCAGACTTGTAGGTTGAATGACACCCAGAGACAAAACTGAAAGACTGAAGACTGCCTGTGATTGCAGGCCGCCATAGACCCACTCACTCAGAGGTTGCCACCTCGGCCCCCCACACTTAATGATGGAGGAGAGAGCAGTGATGACATCATTACATCAGCGCTGCTTTCTGTGTCATTGGAAACCCCCAACTACGGGAACAAATAAGAACCTTGAGTGACACATTACCGTCTGAAGGCATTTGGTAAAAAGTATGTATGTAAAATAAAAAACAAGAAGTTCATGATGGGGTGTTCCAGGAGGAAGGGGGTTGCTAGTGCAAATGCCTTGAAAGAGGTCAGAATAACAGAAGGTGGTAGGTAAAGATGGCGGCTATAAAAAAGGAACTGTCAACTGTTGAGAAGATTGCCCCTCTATGACCCGCCATACAATGCCTAATAAAATAATCTGCACATTAACCATCATCCATTAATTAACACACCTTTTATTTCTTCACATAGTTTCGTCAATTAAATTACTACACAACTTCTTTTTTCATTTTTCAGCACACTAAAATATAAAAGAAAAGATATTTAAATATTAGTAACAATAACTTGATCAGGTTACATAAAAAAGTAAACAAAAATCTATAATTGTCTATAAAGTGTCATGATAGCAATATGGACTGAGAGGGAAAAGGTTGTCATCTGTGGTCTCCATGTTGTCATATGGCAAAGTGTGACCACAAAAATCTTATGGCATGATAGAATCATTAATGTGAAGTTGGCATGACATTGGGTAAATATTGAAGTAGATTTTAGATATTACAGAATTTCACAAACATTTATAAAAAAAAAAAATATGATTGTCTATTACCCACAACTATGGACAAAATCACCCACCTCCTTTGTAACCAACTTCCAAAAATGTAATTCTGTTGCACAATTGTAACTGAACTTATTATATTAAAAGGAAGAGCAGTTTTTTAAGATGTGCGGGTGTCTCATGTCTGTTCCTTTATGATCGTAATATTATTATTAAATTGGATTTGGGAGCTGATGACTTTTGACAAACTATAGAGAGATTCCTGCACAGGGCACTTCCATGCCACATTTTGTTTTCTTTAACAAGATTCAAAAATCCTTGAGTGTCTCATGATTACATATGATTGAATCACCAAATTTATGAACTTAGAGATTCAGTTTTGTAAGTAAAAATGAGCTGTGGTGCAATGTGCAAGAACATTTGGCCCATAGAATAGATACTCTGTCTACTATGATTCTATTCACTTTTTATATATACTTATCATTCTGGTTGTTGTAGTAAGTTTCTATCCCATAACAACCCCCCTATGCTCTTGATCAGGTCAACTGACAAAAAAGAATCACCTTCAATGTTGTGAATACTGTCCTCAACTTGTTTATATAGAATAGATTTTTTTGAATCCATACATTCATTTCTTTTAATGCTAAAAGTTAGGTGAACTTATTTTTGGAATGTGATGAGTTAGGTGATTCTGACTTGTCATTGCTGTGAGATTGGTCTTTAACTCTGTCAATAAACCCAACGATATTTGTAGAACTTTCTTTCAATGAATGTTGATAAGGAATATAGTTAAGGAGTCATCTGAGAACAATTGTTTTTTATATTTATAATTTGTTTATATCTCTTTAATTTTTTTCTATTGATGTAGAACATGAACGTTCTGGAGATCTGTGCATGAACCCACATGACCTTAAAAATAATTTGTTAAAAATCAATTGACTTATTTTTTTTTTTACATCATTTGGTCTAATTTAAAGCCTCATATACAAATAAATGTCTTAAAATTATGTATTTTTAGTCAGTGAGAATTAAAAAATGATCTACCACCATCAGCATACACCAGAGGTGACATATCTGGAGGAAATCAATTCTGTACCTGAGCAGTGAATCCTATCCAGTCAAGTCATTTTGATGTTACATAAATACCTTAATAAATCGCTCATCTTGGATTTCTCACAGAGGGTGTCCCTGGATGTCTCCACACAGCAGGAATATGATCTATTTTTGTAAGTCTCACTATGATTCATGTAAATGGCAAATGCATCCTCAATGCTCTGAATTGAAATTGAAACTTGTGTTGTCGAAATGTTTTAACTTTATTCTCGTTCTCCTCAATGGTGTGCCCATACCCCAAAAGGTGGGAGACTTCATGGATAAGGGTGTTTGGGCGAGAGAATTCAGACAGACTAAAAAACTGTTGACACAGATAGATGGTTCCAAGATCTGTAGTCAGATACACATAAGCATTAAAATTCCCCATTTCTGAATTTACATTCTTCTTAAAAGTCGCTTTCTGAAGTTTAATGATCAGATCTTTAACCAGATCTGTGCTGATTAATGGACAGGAAGATAAATATTTTGGGTAACTAAAATCTTCTGGATCCTCCACCAACATGCTGTCTTTCTTCTTCAGAGCATCATTGTGGATATTTAGAGCTCGTTGTTTTGCTTCATTGGCCAATTTACTCTCCTCTACATTTAGTAATGATCGGTTAGAGAATGTGAGTATCTTCTGCTGAATGTCCTGCATTGTTCTAGACTGTTCTCTTCACGCTCACCTACCGGTATGTCTCATCTCCAGAACAGCTTTTTATATGCAGTGTATAATATCACCATTTTATCATTATAGAAACTCCCTAAGACATGTTATTGACCTTTTCTGTGGTTAATATTTATTAGAATCAACTGGGCTTTCACTTTTATGTATAGTGTTTTCCAAGAAAAGGAGTTTGCACTGACACTCAACATTTTATTTGAATACTTTATTTCCTAAATATTTGTTGATCTTAATTATTTATTTTAGGTAAACTCCCAACACACAGAACATAGGTCCCGCTCTTTCTTTTAAAAACACAGCACGCCAGAATATATAATGACTTTTATTGCAAGTACTTTCATTTCAATTTAAAATATATAAATCTGTCTTTTTTATAAATTTACTTTGTTCCCACATGCCCTACTGACCTTCCAAATTGATTTTGGTAAAATATTTTGTTTAGGGGCTTTCATGAGTTTTGCAAATATGCTGTTTGCAATATTTTGTCAATTTTGTAAACATTAGGGCAAGACAGATCAACTAATAAATAGGATAGCTGTACAGATGCAGGTTTTCACAGTCCAGCATTGTATATGGGTTATTATTGCTTCAATTGGTACACATGTGAAAGGTAAGTAAAAATGTTTTTTAACAGTGTAGTTTTGTTTTTTTTTTAATCAAAATTAGTGCAGGAAAATAAATTTTAGGAGCCAGCAAAGGGGTTCATTTGCATCAAAATATAGGTAATTGGTGTCTCAATACTCCATACAAGAATAGGTTTTTGTTCCTAATCATTTGGTAATATTCCTTTAAATGTGTCACTTTCAATAATTTTACAAATATGACGGTGTTAAATTTGTTATATTACAAACAAAGTCAGTATGAGATCCCCAGCTCTATTTACATCAGTGAGCAGCTGGTGAACTGAAGAGGGTTCATGCTAACAGAGGTCTGGGGGGCCCCTGATGTGAATTCTTTTGTAAAAAGAGGGGGGGGGGCTAATGTAGAGGTGGACTTAAAAGTATAGGGGCAACTGATGTAGACGTGAAACTGATATGAATGGATGAGGAGGTCTCTGATGTAAATGGGGGGTCTCATTGTTGGGTGATGTTGGGGACACTGGGAAGAAGAGAGGAGTGATGTGAAAATGAAAACTCTGATGTAAAGTTGAGTCTGATATAAAGGGGTCCAGATTACAGGGGGGCTTTTATTGTAAATGGTAGAAATCCTGATTTGAAGAGGGGTCCTTGATGTGAAGGAGCTGGTCCTAAATTTAGGACTTTAGGACTATCAGTGATGATGTTGCATATAGAAGGCTAAGGTCCACATTCCACATTGGGGTTTATAGGTCTGCAGACACATCACTGGCAGCTTCTGTAATAAACAGTACTGACTTTTATGTAATTTTGTTAATTTTGTGTTATTTAAATATATTTTATTTTAACAGTACAATGCCAAGAAAAAAGTAGCCACAAAGAGTATATATTGGACAAGTTAAAAAAATATATGGTGAGTTGTTTTATGGATTATAGTTCACACAAAGATCAATACATTAGTTTTGCTAAATGTGAGAAGCTGGGGGAGGGACATTGCTTGGGTCTCCTGCTTGTCCCTCAGCCTGGGCTCTGTAAAATGTATGGGGATTATTATAGGGATAGGGTGGTAATAGTGTAAGGTTGTTTGGTATGATCAACCACAAACTAAAAGCAAAGAAAAAAACCTAATAAAACAAAAAAGCAGGAAAAATGTGTGAAATTGAATTGTGAGGGTTCCATATCTAGAGATCAGCCAAATAGGGTTGGTTCTATGACCACAAGATATTTGAAGTTGAGGTGTTTCCTATATCCCAGATCTTTCATTCTTAAAAAAAAAAAGAAAAAAGAAGAAGCCATAAATTTGACTTCTATGGTACCAGGAGGAGAAGGAGCACATCTGAGACAATTATTCATTGTAAAGATTCTGATTGGCTTTCCAAAACCCCAGACCCTCCCCTGTCTAACACAGGTGCATTGATTAATATACAGCACACCTTCCCATTTCTTTGGGTATTTGCTTGCTGCTAAGGCTATAACTAATGGTATGTTGAGGGTATTATGTGTTGGGTTTCAGGGTTTTGCCTTATATGGGTATATTTATAACAATGATTAGGTCATTGCAGAAAGTAGATCAAGGTGAATAGCCACCATTTTCCCTTGATGGTAGGTTGCCTTGATAGCCATTTGCCTACAAACTGTCTTTTAAGATTGCAGTATCTTTGCTCAAAATTTTGACGTTTGGCGCCTTTTATCCAGTTCCATATGCTTTTTGGTAAATAAGCTCTTGAATGGTTTTGTTAGTTTGGATTTTTTTTATCTATGGCTCTAAGACTCATGTCACATTTGCAAAATTTAGGCCATGTTACACAAAAAAAAAACCCTTACAGACACTGGGCCTGATTTGTTAAAGGCTGGAGAGGATACACTTTCAGCTGTGAAGCTGGGTGATCCAGCAACCCTGGGATGGAACTGGCAAATGACTTTTAAGAAATCCGTTCCAGGTTTGGTGGATCACTCAGCTTTACTGCTGCAAGTATATTCCCTCCAGCCTTGGAGAGTTTTAATAAATCAGGCCCATTATAAGGTATTATTTTAAGTTTTGTGATGCACCAAGGTGTTTGTTACGTGTGTCAATTTGTTCTGAATGGCATTCAATGTATTTGCATTCTAGCAAGTTTAAATATATGGCAATATAAAGTAGTGTGTGTCATTGAGAAAAAAAGGTCACAATTTGTATGTCTGATGTGTTGGCAGCCCATTTTTTTTTAAATTTAGATTGGCACATAAATTTGCACAGTCATAAGCATACCTAAACACATGTTCCTGCAGACATGCCTACTTTAAATGTTTAAACAAGGGTAGTAAATCCATTCCCAAGTATGGGTATACACTGCAAATTGGGGAGATTATCTTGGCCAATCATGGGTTGGGTTAATCTTGGTGACCAGGAAGCCATGGGTAAATTACAAAATTGCTAGCAATAAATGCAATAATAACATAATTGAATTTTAGGTAGAGACCTAATTGGGTCCATCAGCATCTGAGTTGTGTGATTCTTTGGATGCATATTCTATTGAAATCAAAGGAAATTGTGCAATGCTATTTATTTATGGTACTCTAATGTAGAAAACCACAATGTACTGCAGCTACTCCAAGCATATACCAAGTGTTGCAGTTTGTTTGTTGGTTCACCCATGTTTTTTTTTTCTTTTTCCTTCATTGTTGTGCACTGGCAGCCCATTTATAATGAATGGCTAGTATTGACCCATCGCACCATAATGGTTGTATGTAAATAAGCCTAAATGAATTTGGATGAATATTCTTATTTTTTTCAAAAAAGTGTGAATCCACCTTTAAATTAGGGTGAAGAAAATAAGGTGAGGTTTACAAAGCAGTGATTGTGACATTCCATCAAATATTTACTACATTTTGCTGGGGTTAATGTTTCCAGTGGGGATTTATTTTACCTACAGGGAATGTCACATTTACTTTTGTGCCTTTTTAGGTTTTAAGGCCAGATAAAGAAATAGGGGACACATAGCCACCAGCTCATTGACCTTTGCTAACACATTCTATATATATCATCACCATTGCACTTTGGGACATCTATGGGCAATTGTGTGCAATTTACAAGATTCTCTATACATATTTTTATTTTGCAGTTTTCCTGGAGTTTTATTTGTAAAAAAAATGGTGATATCACAATATATTTTTACTTGTGTTTTTCTTTTACTCCAGAAGCAACAATGGTTGGGATTGCCCCAAAGAAGGCAGCCCGAGGGGTAGATTTCTGTGCAGATGACAAATATTTCTACATTGTCCGTTCCAACTTTTAATGTACAGCGCTGCGTAATATGTTGGCACTATATAAATCCTGTTTAATAATAATAATAATAATAATAACTTGACCTGTTATATGAGAGCAAAAGACATGTACAAAGGTGAAGGCCTTGAAGTGTTCAGCCTCCACCCATCCTGCCGACATGGAAATAGTTACCTAGCCTTGAAAACCAACCAATTTTATATCATTAAGGGGCAATCTTACCGTCGTGTGTCCAATATGACTACGGATGAAGGTGCTGTGGTCAGTACTTTGCATCCACAATGCCAAGGAGGTGACCATTACTTTGCAGATAATAGCCATTTTTACATTATTTTCCAAAGCCGTGGAGTTTATCGAAGAACCTCCAACATGAACACTTATGAGGACGGTGCTGAATATACTCTACATCCAGGCTGCAGAAATGGCCTCTATTACTTTGCCTGAAATGGCAGTAAACACTGCTGCCATTACTACTTCGTGAAGCCATATGATGAATGGGGAGCTCCGTTTTATCGTTGTACAGATTTAAGTAACAACACTGGTGGTGAGACAACCTCATTTCACCCTAGTGTTATCAACTTTCTCCCTGGTGGATTGGCTATTAATAATGGTGACTCGTTTGGTGCCTGGCAGTGCATTAGGAGTATCTGTAATAAATCAGAGACTCCGATTACTTGGTCAAATAAGATCACCAAGAAAGTTGGATATGAGAAAGAAAGAATGTCCAGCATTCAGCATGACTGGAAGGTGTCTAATTCCACATCACTGGATAGTGGAGATTTGACGTCCTTGCTTGCTAATGCACAGTTTACTCTGTCTTCTGAATATGGAGGCTCGTCCGTCAACACTGAGAGGGAAAGTTGGACCGAGGTTACAGAGACTGAGGAGTCTCTTTCATTGACCTTAGAGCCTAAGCAGACTCTTTTTATCTGGCAGTATGTGCTTGGCTTTGGTGAAGAAAATATTCTGTATTGTCATGATCTGTTGTTTGATGATGATCCACAACCACCTACTAAAATCCCGCTGCCTTCAACTTTGCAGTGATATAACATTATTTTGTGTATTTTAATAAATGGCTTTGCAATTTCACAATGTAGTGAAGACATATTATTGTAAATGTTTCTTCCAGTTGTCTATATGTTGGTGGTCTTTAATACCTTTTGTCTTGGATAAGACAATGGGATGTATAGTGTGACACTGGGAAAACTAGAGATTTGCTAATTTCACACAATTTTCATTAGTCTAGAGGGAAAATGGAGTCTCCCAAATTTGGTAACACCTAATGGGAGATGTTTTTAGTAGGCTGTGCAATAGATCATGAAGTTGGTCTGAACATTACTTATTTGGCCCTGCTCACCCAATTGGGTTTTCCATAAGCGCCACCCCCCCCATAATGCTAGAGCACTAAAGAGCAACAAAGGGAATTGCAGATGACTGTAAACCATATTTAATGCATGCATGTGTCTTAATTGATATGTCTATCAGATGGCATGTGCCCACATCCAGACCCAAAAAAAGCAATTTTCAAACCCCCATTTCACTGTGATCATTTATACTGTTGGGCAAAACTGTTTTTATCTGGGGACATGAAATTTTTGTGGGTAAAAGGGGAAGTTGTAGTATTCAATTGAAAGGCCAATAAGTCATTGACTGTTATTTCTCAGTTCATCACAACATTTGCTACTAGGCTTAAGTAATTTTTTAGGGAAAAAAAATTGTTGGGAGTACTGCCTAATTTGATGTTCGTAAGATTCTACTAAGTTGTTTGGGCTTTGCTTGAGACCTGTTAAGGGTAAGGAACCCAGTGTTTATTGTATTACCAAATGCACTTCTTTCCCCAAAAGTCCTTTTCACTGGAGAAACAACCCAATATACAGCGTGACGTCACCTGGCGTACAGCATGCACATTTTTTCATTTGTATGTTGTAGCTGCATTTTTAATCAGTAAAGATTGATTGTTAGTACCTGATACCTATTCATGTAGCTCATTTTATAAAGTAATGGTAAGATAAAGTAAAATTCAGTTCAAAGCATCTTTATTGTATATCAGAGGCAGTCAATGTGTTTGATGTCTAGTTTCTATGACTTTTTACAATAAACTCTTCAGTTTAGAAGAGTAGAGTTCAAACCCACCATTTTGCGCAAGTCAATGATCTGTTGTGACTTTTCTATAGTATTATATGGAAAAAAAACATGAAGCTGTTGGAGTAGATACAGTTGCAGGCTGAAAAGAAATAAACCCTGACCCCATTAAATTAAGAATAAACTGTATAGGAAGAGCACCCCTTAGTAAGTTATGACAATGGAAATGCATACATGTAGTTAATCTCTAAATACATCAGTAACACCCACTTCCTTAAAATGCAAGCAAATAGGTTGTGGTCCTGCAATGAGTTTAGACATGTCCTGTTAAAGGGTGACAGCTTTTACCCAGTTATGCTCTGGTATCGTCACATGCACCCATTGAGGAGACTACAATCAGCTGTCCTGATTCACATTGCACGGGCTTTCACCATGTTACTATCAGGAAGGCACTCTAAAGCAATAACGTGCAGTTGAAGGTTGTACAGGTACAGAACTATTTGCTGAAAGAGTCTAGAGTGAATAAAAGCTCTAAAATGAGAAAGAAAAATATGTATTAGTTTAGCAAAAATAATGTCATCCAGTTAGGGCTTGGATATACCATGCAGCTCTATTAGTAGCAGTACTAAATGGAATCCACGTCATCAAACTATAGAAACTAATTGACTGCTGGTGGAAGGGGGTTATCGGTGGGTGGAGTAGCGGTGTCAAGAATTCTCATGTCCCGGCAGTGAAGCACAGGATCCTTCCCAAACCCCATCTGGTAGACATAGATGAATATTTTTTGTTTGGGCTTTAGAGTGAGAGTTACTGTTTCTTCAACTTCAGTGGCCTCGTTCCAATTCTCCTTTTCTGTGTTTGTACTACATCCACCATATTCAGCTGTTACGGATATTTGGGCCTTAGCAACCAAAGCACTCAAGCCCCCTGTCTCAGCCGAGACGGTTGTTGACACTTTCCAGTTGTGCTCTATACTGTGCATCGCCTCCTTCTCGTACCCAACCTTCTTAGTGACCCGGTTCTTCCATTCAATGGGGGTCTGGGAGTCATTGCCAATGGTTTTGATGCACACCCACTCCCCAAAAGATGGACCCTTGGCAATAGCCAAACCTCCAGGTAAAAAGCTGTAGATGCTGGGATGGAATGAGAAGTTTTCAGCATTCTCATTGGTGTTGAAGTTGGTACATCGTGTATACTGAATCCCCCACTTGTCATCAGGCTTAATCAAATAGTAGTAATTTTTAACCCCAAAATAATAAAGGCCATTTTTGTTTTCTGGGTGCAGTGTGAATTCCTCGCTCTCTTCATCCTTGTTCATGTTTTTTGTTCGACGATAGACCCCACGGTTCTGGAAAATGATATAGAAGTAGCCAAAAGCTGATAAGTAATGGTCACCGCCCTGGCAGTTGGGGTGTAGGGTATAAACAACAGCACCTTCATCTGTGTTCATATTTGTAACTCGACGGTAATAGTTTGACTGGATGATGTAGAAGAGGTCATCTTCATGGGCCAAATAATGATCACCATTTCTGCAGGATGGGTGCAAGCTGAAGATCTCCAAATCTTCTCCTCGGTTGAAATTTGTTGACCTCATATAACAAGTGAGGTCTGGTCTGACTATATAATAATATTTGTCAACACCACAAAAATCTGCCTTGGATTTGCTCTTAGGGACAATCTTCACCATGGTTGATATCCTGGAAATAAATCAACACGATAATATATGATTAAATTCTTTGCAAGTAAAAGCTTCAACCACTGATCAGTTAAGCTGAAGGGGCTGTAAAAGAAAAAAACAATGTTAAGATAGTTTATCAGGTAATAGTAAAGAAAGTTACAGCCCATTAATGGACAAATATTCACTCCCCTGCTTACTAGTGTTCTCTAACATAGGGGTGTCAAACTCAAATACACAGAGGGCCAAAATTAAAAACTTAGACAGTCGCAGGCCAGACTTGAAATTTATTGAAAAAATTGAGGAAGTTTTTCCTTCTCATTAGATATAAACCCTTTTCATATGGATAAAAAGAGGTTTTGCTTTACATTCAAGCTGGAACAAGCTTATAATAAAATTTTATTTAGGAAAAAATCGTATGCCTCTTTCTCTATTTGTAGCCTTCTGAGTTAATTGTCAATGGTAACCTTTTTGCACAAGCTAACAATAATAATAACAATTTTCTTCAATGAAAATCCAACCATTCAAGTCAATGCCTTGGAGTAGCAAAGTACAGCTGAGGGGAAGGGCTGGAAATGCCAGGTGCGGCTAATGTGGAGCTAAACTTTATGAGTTGCCCGCCCTCTTCATTGAAATAGCGCCGCTACTACAATTCCTGGCATTATCATAGGCAGAGGGCCCGCTGATCCATAGACGGAAGTGAGGCTGGGAATTGTAGTAGCGGTGCTCTTTCAATGCAGTGGTGGGCCAGCTGCAGTTCATATTTAGGATTCCTTTGGGGGACAAAAAAAGGACCTTGGGGTCCAGAGTTTGACACCCCTGCTCTAACACATCCTAAATCTTTATGCCTTGTAAAGCAAAAAATACCAGGTACAGGGGAATACTAATTTAGTAATTTAGTACTGTAGATGTGCTGGTCAGTTCCTGGTGTTCCCCATGATGTCTTATGGGTTCTCATGACAATGCTCTTGGTTGACAATAGGAAGCGTCACGCTGGAAAATAACCCAGTCTCTTGTAGAAAAAGATTGCAGACTTGGAACAAGAGTGCCACATGGCTTTGGGAAAGTGAAATGGGCTTTTTTTAATCCAAGCTTGTAGAAGGAGAGAGGGGTATGAAGGGGTAGTATTTAACTAGAGATAAGCTTTAAAACCTAAAGCTGGGTGCTTTCTAAAGAAAAGAACACTCAGACATGCCTCAAACCTAAAGCTCTAGTTATGTAATTTGGGGGGAAGCCAATTAACCCAGCTGCATTTTAGGTTAAGTGGTGTGACTGGAGGAAACCCAGAAGAGAACATGCAAACACAATGGGATAGTGTCCTGAGCAAGATTTAGTCCTGGGACCCTAATGCGGGTGGATTTTTTTAAAGACAGGAAAAGCTGCAAAAAAAAAAAGGAGATGGACGGCACTGAGATACAAGAAGGTATAGGTATGCTATGATGCACCATGCTTGAGCAAACTATATCAGTCATTTAGTGTTAAGATCAACTCTACAGTTTTACAATGCTTTACCACTATCTTCTAGGTCAGGGCTGTCCAAATCCTGTTCTCTAGGGCCAGGATCGACACACATTTTTAGGATTTCTCTAACAGATAAAAGAAAAAAGGTGTAGTGAACTGTTTGTGGCCCTTGAGAACTGAAGTTGGAAAGCCCTGGTGTAGGTGGTGTTTCTGGACCTTTTTAACATGGTGGGAACCCTTGAAATAACTTTTTGGTTCTTCAGGGAACCCCTTCTATAATGTCACCCTTACAGATAGCCTGAATTTTAGATTTCTAAACAGGAGAATCAGCCTTCCTTGTAAACCTCTAGTACAATCTATGGATTACCATAATCCCTTTTCCAAAAAGATATTTTATCAGAAGGAAACTATTGCATGATTGCATGATTTTTAACACAAATCAAACATTTCGGACTTGACAGCGTTTTAATTTATTTAAATGACACAACTTCATATTTGATATTTAACCAAAACAAAAATCAGGAAATATATTGTATGTTTGTTGCATGTAAATTTCAGCACCTGTGCAATAATGATGATTTGAGATCTACACAACATAACTCACCAGTGCAGTGTTCAATAAATAGCCTGAGAGCAGCAGCATGAACAGACATAAAGAACTTCTGCAGGCAAACACAAGTATAAAGTAATCCTAAAGGAAATTCAGAGGCTCCCATCGCTGACCTCCTCTTGAAAATTACCTGGTCACTAAGCTGCTCCATTGCTTCCAATTACATTTTTTTAATCACTATAAGTCTTTAATAATATGTCCAGCATCATTTAACTCACTTTACCAAAGCCATATGCTTGCTATTGTTCCTTCCAATGGACAATGGTGGCTGCAGACTGCAATGGCACATATTTATACTATAAAAAAGCATACACACCTGTACAACAAAACAAAATTCAAAAATCATGTCTAAAAAGTCCAACTGGCATCCCAAAATCTACAGCTATCTAGGAACCTTCTTCTATATGATCTATAACTACCCTCTACTGGGTTAAGAAAGTAGGAGTTGGTGTACTTACGATGAGATTCTGTGCAGGTTTGCAGAAGATCCGTCTTGTTCAGTGTTTGTAAACCCAGCCAGGTGAGCTCATTTTATATGTTTAAGTTATAAAACATTGCTAGCTGGGGGGCAATTGGCTTCTTCTCACCTCAATATATCTGTGAAAAATTTCATAACCCCACCTGTAGTCACACATCTTCCCACCAAGCTGTTTTGTAATATTTAATTTCAGCAATTAATGTTGTTGAATATTTGTGAAGGGCTGGTGCCAGAAACCACAATTAACAGCTGGTGTCAAATGTTGCAAGAGACAATCTAGGCAAGCATCTAGATTAATTTATAATGTTGGGTAGATGATGGATTTGTGAACATGGATTAGTGCTGTCCAAGCTGCTGTTAAATTTTAGAACCTGTCACATACCTGTATTGCCAGTTTGGTTCTTCAGGGACAGCATTGCATGAGGGACAGGTACTTTTAAGCAATAATTGCACAAGGAGGTTTAACATTCTTGGTGCCATTTGAGCTGGCAATGCCCCTATGAACCTGATAGGGAAAACTATGAACAGACTGCGCCCCAAAACATCAAATATACCCAACACGGCAAAGTCCATTTTTCTCAGCACACAACAAAAAAGTCATGCGCTTATTATTCATGCGTACTGAACCATCAGACTAAATATTCTTTTTAAAGGCAGCATCATAAAAGGGTTCAAGTTTTATAATCTCATTTTGATGCCTAGGTATCTAAAACCTAAACTCTCAACTGTCCTTGAAGAATGGCTTTGGAACCAAATTCCACAGTCCCACTTTCCTTCTTGGACCTCTTTCACACTTGTGGTGAAAAACCATGAGGCTAGCTACTCCCAGGTGTCTAGTAAACCACTGCCACATTCCCAGGAATGGCACTCGTTGCCCATGCAGTTGTGGTGCAACTTTTCTTCCACAGAAGAAAAAGCAACTGTCCTCCCAGAAATGGGATCGCTGCTAGGAACCATGCCCGATCCGTGTCACAAAATGTTCCCAACCACACTCATTCAGTTGAATGGAAGCTGTTTGGAGCACAGTTGAGCCTGCAGTAGAATGTTGCAGTGAACGTCTAAAATGCTTTTCCTAATCCCTTAGAACAGAGAGATTACTAAAGCTCAAATTCTCCAAAAAGCACAAGAAAGGGCTTTTTGGCAAATAAAAATAGGTTTTTACTTTTGAAAGTTACCAAATACATACAGAAAGTAACATTTATACTATTGCTAGACATTACACAGCTCAAAAAAATTGTGTAGAATTTAGGATAGCTGTCTCTTTTACCCATTCTTAATCTATTTGGAGGTCTGATGATTACACTTCTACTATTTTTAACTACAAGAGTTTATTGTTTTCGTTACAAGAGTGTTATAATGTATTAAACCTATCGAACATTGTCTTTTTTTTTTTGTTTTTTTTGGAAAGCCAGTCAAAAAAGCACTTGAGGGACGACATCTTACTCATGTCCATTGTTGTGTCACCAACTGTCCTTCATACTATTAAACCTTCCTTGTCTCAGTCATGGTTTAAGGCCAACTTATGGGAAATCCAATTACCTTACCAGTATACAATAGGTTTGTTTTTTTTTTGGGGGGGGGGGGGATTTGCAATTGGCTTTGTGGGATGTGGTGCATCTTTAAGAACTACTAGAAATGACCTCACTATTTGCCCTTTTGATAACGTACCAGTATGTTTTTGGGAGACCCATGCAAACACAGGAAAAAATATAAAATCCATTCAGGTAGTGTCCTGGAAGAACATTTTAACCTGGGACCCTGGTGCCTCTCAATCAGTATTCCTCCAGAGGTTGCTAGGAGTTCCTTGAGCAATGAGCGGTTTGTGCCTCTCAAGTCTTTTACTACTGATGCCAATCATCCTTTTGTCTATCTGTAAGGGTGACATTCCTTACACTGGCCAGAAATGTAAGAGGAATTCTTCCTTCTGACCACCATGCTAATGAACTGTTGATATGGTATTTATTGCAGGAATTCCCCCATGTTGAAAAGGTTAAGAATGGCTGCTTTAGGTTAATCAGGTTTTGCATTTTTTATAAGGTTCTTATAACTGTGGGTGCACCATGGGATGTGCCCATATTTAATAAACTGAGCCTTTTTGAATTACCTTGAAAACATTATGCAATTTAGAGTAAAGAGGTGTATAGGAGTGATGCCCAATGATGGATGATGAACCCTCAACACTCCAAAAGTAATGGAACAAGGTCAAAAGTACCACTGATAAAAGCCATTTTTGCAAAATAATTATAGAAATTATTTTAGAATCAGCGATGTTCTTTTAGGCATTGAAGGCAAACCTGAGAAAATCTGACCGCCTAGACACAGCTGGACCTACAGGCCATCATTAATGTCTTACCACTATACAACATCAGGAACTAAAAATTAAAAAATTGCAAAGGCTTCATGCAAGCAGCTAAATACATAGTTAAAATATTATATAGAAACAATTTTCCCTGCAAAAAGATTTGTAAAATATTGAAAACACTTTTGTGCTTCTTTCATCCAAATGTTGGACATGAACAATTTTCTAGCACTTTCAACCAGTCTGCATAATTGCTCCCGTCAACCTATAATGAAAAGTCTTTCTGCAGAAACCCCTCTGCTGCCTTCATCTTTTATGGTCAAGTTTTCCAGCAAAGAAGTTGGAAGCAGCTGAAATTGCAAAAAAAAAAAAAAATGTTTAGATATATGGTCAGATGTACTATGATATGACTGTTTGAAGATATCTCTCGATACCTCTCCATACTCATAATGCCAACCTTGAGCTCTTTGCACACATGTAACCTACACAAGCACCCCCTTATACATCCTCATCTATGCTGAGCAGACTCTTCCAGGGCAAACCTGATTCAGCTGGAAATACTGTTTCCCCGAAAATTAGACCTACCCCGAAAACTAACCCTAGCATGCTAATCATGCAAGGGGGAAATGTAAGCCCTACCCGGAAAGTAAGCCCTATCGGCAGATCCTTTGTGCAAGCTTCTTCAGGGAGTTTGGGTAAACTGGCAAACCCTTATCAAAGGACAATATATGATTACAAACAGCCAATTATGCTTTTAAAAATTGCATAGTCATCTATAAATATTGTTATCAACCCCTACATCACTTAGTCCCATAAAAACTTTAGAAGTGGTTTTACTAGACATGCCTTTCTTTAGCCATTTTTTTCTGGAAGGCTCTAGGGGGTTTCCAGGCCCAATGGAAGGTGTAGTAACCTTAGTGAGTTCTGTTTGTACAACACCTCACCTTCTATGTATCTGCCAGGTCCAACAACACATGAGAAAATGCTGAACACACCCAAAGAAAACCATTTTAGTAAGTTGTACCCACTTGTTAGCTTTGTTGTGAAGGATGATGTAACAGTGTCACACCATGGTACAGCAAGGAGGAATCCATTTCAAATTAAGAACAAGATACCCCTATCTCTATAACCTCATCTAGTTGTGGTAGGGAGGTAGCTTAACATCAAGAGTTAAGTTAGGAGATCACATTTGGTAAAAATTAGAAATTTAGGTATGATGGTAAGGTTTAGGCAATTGTTCTACCATACAGTGTACAGACACTAAGGCTACCATCTGGGAACTTGAGTTTTGCAATGCTGGAACATTTAGACATGAGGGAGGGGGTCAAGGACGTTTAGCTAGTATGGGGACCAGAATTTCTGATGGTGTCTGATTAAATATATTTGTAATTCATCTTCGTAAAAATGTGCCTGGTATGATTTCAACACACATAAATAATATGTTGTAAAACAGACACAACTTTGCCATCGTACCGTGCCAGTCTGTAATTAACTATAATTAGAAAAGCTATAATTCTCTGGTCTCTTGGGCTGTGAGATCCAGAATAGTTTGAACATGAGGATTTGTGTTATCAAGAAATGTAACATTTGGAAAAGTCTAATAATTTAGAATTCTATATCCACCCTGGCGTTACAAAAAGTCACATTCACTGCTGAGTAAAACCTCATTATAAGTGGTGCACAACTGTTCCAGTCCTTTTTTCACAATTGCATATATAACCCAAACCCTTCCAATCCTATAATTGAAAGAAACACACAGGGCAACCAACACTAAAGTGTTTATAATCAATAATTTATTAGCAATATAATGTAAATGCTGTAACAGTCGGTTCTACCATCCACAGTAAGTGAAATACATTCAGTCCTGGGCACCACCGCCAGCAGCAGCCCAGGGCGCAGTCTAACAATGAGGAATGGGGCCCATATAGGCAAAAAATAAAAGAAAGAAAATGAAAAACCCACAGACCTCCATTAATCAAGCAGCAAGGATTTTTCCAGGATTCCGTGGGCTGGCCAGTCCTGTGATAACTATGACAATTTACGGCAATCTGTAATATTGGAAATATAGATATGGAAGTCTAACTGAGCTAGGTGCAAGATGGCTGCCACAATGGCAGAAGCAATGGCTGCTGGTGACTTCCTACATAATACTCTTGGACGTAAATACTGGAGATTGTTTGTTACAAAAAGCCCCATTAATGCTGCGATAGCCTATAGGATAAAAGCTGGAGTATGGAACATGAACTGTCAAAATAGGAGGGCTGAGGAATATTAAATAGGGAAAAGATTTTTGTCCAGCCTCCCAGGGTGGACAGAGTTATAATGACTTATAAACTTTAAAATAAGAAATGCTAAGTTTACCCATTTTTTTACTTTTGAATGTGTTTGGGGGTTTCTTAAAATGTTTGCACCTCCCAGGCACACCTACCTGCTACATTCTTTACAACAAGGGGGTAATGTTGCTTTTTTGTTATTATTCTCAGTTATTCAACAAGGAGAACATTGCAACAGGATTGACATGTTTTATGTCCACAGGAAAACATTTTTTTAATATTTCTAAAAAGTTGGCAACCCAACTCCTTGCCTACAAACCAAAATGAGCAACACTAGGGCAGAAGACAGAATAATTATTACAAAATAAATAGTACTTTATGTGCTTTATACATTACACTCAGATGTAAAGACCTTCAAGAAAATGTTCTTTTAAATAGGTGAAAGGAATATAGAAAAAAAACCCTAGAAGAAAGGTTCTCCTACTCTATAGGGGATGGTCCACAATAGTCCACAGAGCTCAATAATACTGCTATTCTACATGGCAGACTGACATCTGCTGACCACCAATTCTCCACTATTCGTCATGCATTGCAATGTGAAATACACTCCCGGAATTTCTGCCCTGAGAAGTATTCAGAAGACCAAAAGGTAAGCAACAAAGCTACTTGATTTCGCAAAATCAGCAGGAAGACAATATCTTCATAAAAAAGTTATTTTTGTAATTGGTTCGCCAGAAAAAAAAAAAAACCTTGATGACACAAGGCTTGCAGTCTGTTGTGAAATGATGCTACAACCAACTTGGTTCCAATGTGAGATATTACTATTGAAAGTATAAAAAATGTTCTTAGGAGATCATCGTCTGTCCTTCACATTAATCAGATGGCTTTTGTCCTCCATGTTTATGTATTGTCCATGTAAACAAGTCTTCATGTTTCCCATGCCCAAGAGTTTCCAACATAGACGTTAACCAGTGCATGCATTTGGAGTTTCCACCGGTGGACGGCGTCACCTGGCCCAGTTGCTGAACTGGCTGTCCTGACTGGTGATGGACTTGACGCTGCACCGCTTCTTAACGATCATGTTAATGTACGCCCTCATGATTTTGGTGATCTCCCCAACCTATGTAAAAACAAAAATACATAGCATGAAAAACAAATCAAATGATTAAAATAGCATGAAATACAAATCAAATGATTAAAACAAATCAAATGAGTATTAAGTAATAAATCTGAACTCCAGATAGGATAAAACTGTCCATGCATCTATTGGGAGCAGTTCAATCAATTCCTGTCCATCTAATTCTTAAAGTCAAAGATTTGGTAATTATTTTCTGTTAAAATGAAGGAAAACAAGGGAGTCATCTCCTCACCAAATGTCTGTTAAAGGACAATGAAGAAGCGGCATGGTTACCAGTCAGGTGCACCAATTCAATTCATACTATTTACTTTCTCTCCGTTTCCTGTATTACCAATCACATACAGATTTAAATATGATTGGTAGCCATGAGAAATATACCTAAACTGTATTTGTTACACCAGGTTTTCACTGTCTGTGATAGGCAATAACAGGTGGTGTTCCAGAATCACCAGATTATCTATAGGATATTGGTACACTACAGCAATGCCTAGAGAAAAAAAAGGTCTATGCAGGTAGACTATGCCTATATTATTGATTTTTGGTTATAGCCGACGTGCATTATTTTTCCCGTCTCTCTTGGGAATGAATTGTCTGTGAATTGTGTTGGAACATTGTGGTTTATTGTTATATTTCACTATTGATGGTAAACAGTAGAGGAAAGCAAATCCTCCAGGTTAAAACAATGTTTGTGCACATGATATTAATGCATGCCTTTGCAATACGATTTTGGCAGTCGTCTATTTTGTCTCAGCCTTTATCTTACATGACATCAGTGATGTTTAATATTCTTTTACTGACAGAAATAAAATTAGGCATCCACAGTACATCTTACTAGGGTAAACAGTATAGTCATCAATTATAAAGAAAAGGAGCAGGACCAACATCTACAACAAACACAAGGTCTGCTCTTCTTGCTAGGACAACATCTAATGTAGCCCCACATCCCCCAAGTAAGGTAAGAAACCAAATCTGGTGTTGTGGCAAGTTGACATGAAAAAGGATTGAAGGTTCAGTGCAACCAAAGTGTTACTTTCTGGGAAAGTCACTCATTGCCTAATTATATATTTTTGTGGACTTCAGCAGAGCAATCGCCCCACATTTGCTGGATCTGACCCCTTTCCCTTTAAAGATTTGGGTACTTGTAAAATGCATGAAAACTCAACAGGAAGACCAGAACCTCCTAATAATGGGAATTTAAAGGTGCTGCAGACCTGGCAGCTCATAATCTTAAAACCAGGCATTAGAAAGTTCATGGTTCTACTATACAGCATCAACCAAAAACCTAAATATAAATATTGGTTGTACCTTCTATTTATTATGCTAAATTAAGTTTCATATTTGTTCAATATGTTTCCTTTTTAACCTACAGTCTCTATTCTTCTGTTGTTTAAACTCTCAATTTCCTGCATCTATTAGCCATCAGGCATCAGTGATATTGTGGCTATCTGTAAGGGTGACATTCTTTCTGTTGGCCAGCAATATAAGAGACATTTTCCCCCAAAGACTGCCCCACAACCCGTAACCCTAAATACAAACCTGTGTGGTTTCAAAGAACATCTCCCGATCATCTACTGTGATCTTAAATGTATTGGGCTGTGGAGCTCCGAAGAAGATAATGTGCTCGTACTGAAACGTTTCCAGGGGCTTTGGTTCCCCCCTTTTGTACACGGAGACATTTTCGGCACTGACGCCCAGCCACAGATCATTAGGAAAGCCTCCTTCCTTATACTGTAAAACAAAAACACAGGATGTTAAGTTTTGCTGAAAAAAGCACAGCCCAATATTTGGATCTAATGTTTAAGAACTGCAAACTGGTACACTTTAAAACTTGGTCATCTCATTCTGATGGTATGATATGTTAAATCTCTAAATATACCCTTAAACTAATATCAGATGTTGATGTTTGGACAGCACATTAGCTTGTGTCCATAATAGGAAATATTTGTTGTTTGTGGCTTTCCTGCTTTAGCATCATTGCGTGCCCGAGCCCGCTGTTGCTAAAAACTCAGAAAATTAGCTATGAAAACCCCATAAATAATTGTGTTTTGGGTTCCTGTTAGATGGTCAATTTAAATGCTAAAATCCGAATTCATCCCATTTTCAGTTTTATTTCTCATATTAGTCATAGGCTTTGATTTCAACATGCCCTTTACATCAAACATTTCATAAACTGTATGTATGGGTGGCATGTGGAAAGGTTCCTGAATAGGAGGTCAGAATATTTACAAATACAGCAAGTGTGGTACAAAAAAAAATGGTCCAGTTACAGTCCAACATTTATGTTTAGTTATGGTGTCAAAAGTGAATATAGAAAGAACTAAGAACATTTAGGTTATAACTCAGATTGCATATTAGTTTGTAGTTATAACAGGTCAGCAGTTCATAATTGTACCTCAACATCAAAAAGTGTTGACCCATATCCTGGCCACTCTGTGACAATGGCCATGTAGTTCACCATAGCCTGGTGTTGAGACATCCCGTGCAGTCGGCTCCACTTCTCTGCTATACTGGTACGAGCAGCAGACAGCTCTTCCTTTACCCACATCTCAAGCATCTGCTCCTCCTCCATCTTCTGCTTCTTCATAGAGCCCACTTTGAATCCACGTTTCAAAGTGCCCTCCAAAAAGCTGGTTCTCCTTCTCTCTAAAGTCTGCCCAGAGCTGCTGCTGCTTTTTGTAGCCTGCAGGATCTTGTTCTTTAGTCTCTGTACAGGATATACAGACTCCAAGTTCCAGGAGACCTTACTTAAGTCTCCATGCTGATACTGAAGACGTAGAGCGGCCAAGTGTTGTAGAGTTTCCTCGGGGGCTGGAAAGTGGCCACTTGTCAGACTTTCATGGGCCTGAAAAAGAATCATTATAATTTATTTTATTTTAGGGCAATGCAGTATGCAAACCCAGTTACTAATCACAAGGAGTGACCTCCTGATCCACAGCCATTCTGGTTAATTGCAGCTGATCCCAACTTCTCTTTCTAACTGGGGTAAAGCGGCCTTGGAGGAGTACAGATTTAATTATGCACACTTAAGTAATAAAAATAAGCAAATGAAACACACTTTTACACTTTGGATTATCTGTACATGTGGGATGGATGGGCAACAGAAGATATTGGGCTAATAGTTTTGGTTTCAGAATTTTGGGAAAAGAGGTATCGGTTCATTGCACTCTGGACCTGACATTTTTAGTTTTGTAAATGGCAATATACTGTTGTATACATAATCATTTGGATTTGATTTTTACAAATGATTTGTCATTTTATTGCAAGCGATTGCCATTCTGCACAATCTGTTGCTTCAGAAGAAGGAAGGATGAGCTGGATCATCCACAAGATAACCGGAGACAGGAGCCTTAGGCCCAGAGGATGTCCAGCCCAACTACAACAATCAAAAAACTGGAGTAAACCATGAAACAATGCAGTTGTTAGAGTTGTGTATCCTTTGTCAGTTGACAAGAGATAATGGACTAATGGTTTGAGACAAAACAAGTAAAAATACTGCAAAAAAAGAGTTCTATTTCATACCGATTTCAAACCTAATTATCATCTAAAAGGTGATACCTTCCCAGGGCTCCATTCTGCCCTAATCAATTCCTGGAATCTGCTTTTCCCTTACGTTTGGGTGAAAATTGTAACGCTGCTCACCAACTCACAGCCCTGGATAGAGAAATGTGAGGACTCACATAAAAATATTCAGTAACCTCCCTGGAGACAAGTTAAGAGGTATGGAAAGAAATCCCCCATGATATTCATTCAAAATAAGAAAAACAAATTGTGGTCGCGATTGAAGTATGAATGCTAGTCACCTGGTTCCATCAAGAGGTCTGCAACCACCATTGCGTCTGAATCATTGGATTGATGGATTTAATGGATGAGATTTAAGGTACGTGTTGATATTTAAGATACAATTGAAGCTATGAACTATTTGGGCATGCATTTTAATTGTAATCATGGGTATTATAGTGCAACTTTGAAATGTCTTGCAATTCCTGATGAAACAGATTCTGCAAAATCGAGACTGAAAAGGCATTGTACATGCATGACTGATAACTAATATGTGAATCTCTGTTTTATTACTTGAATAAATTATAGTTTTATGAAATATATAATTTAATTGATACGGTGCCTTAAAAGTCTTTTTGGTAAGGAAAATTGGACACAAGCAAGTCTGCTACTAGTTTTGCACTTTAAGACTTTTGACTGGAAAATGATGGGTAAACACTGCACACATGTACATGATCTGACTTTCCATTTTTTTTTTCTCAGAAAAAGTGTGATCACAACTGTTATTTGTAATAATTTTCAATCAACATTTACCAACATGTATGATTACACCGCAGCTGATAAAAAAAAAATCACTTGCTTATGACCAGTCATTTGCTAAATTCTTTTCTAGCATGGGTTGAAAAATCAGCTTTATACCAAGTCATTACATGCATGCCTTTTTCTGGGCAATCTGTAATAGGACTGGAAGCACTGGACCAGCTTGATTTAGCTTCTGGGCTTAGTGCTGGCATGTCAGTCACAGCTGGCAGTTTCAGCACTAAAATCAGAAAAACAGATCCTAAGACTTAAGTAGTTAATAAACTAAATCAGATTGGATGATACATTTTTGTATGGTTAATATTCTGTGTGTCCTAACATGTACAAAGTTAAGAATCTCTGTGAATTCATATATTGTGTGCGTGATAAAGCCAGATACAGTTATTGCTCAAAAGCTCTTTCATCCTTTCCAGGTGTTATCAAGTAAATAGGCTATACCTGCTCAAACATGAAGGCAAATTCAACACCCTCTTTGGGAACGCTCTGCACATCAAGGAAACAGTAGAGTTTGAAATACAGATTCCACTGGACGGTGTCGTCCTCTTCCTCTCCTGTGCTGGCCGATCTATTGGAGGAGACAGGATGATCAAATGATTAAGGTGGACACAAAATTGTGCACAAAAGTAAAGCATCAGTAATACACGGTAGACACAATAGGCCCAATTGATTAAAGCTCTCCAAGACTGGAGAAGATAGACTATCATGAGGGAACCTGGGCACTCTGGCTTTAACCCTGCTGTGGTAGCAAGGGGTCTCTGTGACCCCACTTCTCCTTGACACTTTTTTTTACAACTATTATGATTAGTGACCTTGCCTTACTTTTCGTAAGCTCTTTCCAACCAAGTGACTTACATTCACTGGTTTTATTGCTTTTCTGTTTTTTTTTTTCGGGATATATGTTTATTATATATGTATGTATTTGGCTTATTTATTTATTCTTAAAGGAACTGGCCCTTGCTCTGATCATTTGACATGCACTTTAGAGATGGGAAGTGCAGCAAACTTTGATACAGGTCAGTTGCAGCATTTTACCAAAGGCACCCTCATCAGTTCTAATCACCACCCAGCGCCATTCAGGATGAATTTCAGTGCAAGAGATGCCACATTTGTCCCAGATCAAAGAACAAGAAAATGCAAATTCATCTGTATTAAGTGCATTTGTATGAGAAAAGGACAGCAAATGGTTGTGCAACCAATGCCAGCAGTAAAAGTTTGGCCTACAGGGATGTTAAATAATCAGAAACTCACACGAGAAGTGTTTTGCAATACTTGGATTTTGCAATACATTCTCTGTATCTGCTTCTATACAGGTTACTTGAAAGCTCATAAGACAAATACAATGTTTATTAATTTTTGAGTACAAACCTGTAATTTATAAAAATATTTGGGGAAAGACAAAATATTGTAATAAAATGTTATATTCTGGTAATAGATTACGTCCTACAGTGGGGTCAAATTCACCATATGGTAATGCCAATGTAACTTTTTTCATGGTACCAAAGCAGGGTTAATAAACCAGACCTAATGTAAGAAAGGTATCAAAAAAAAGTGCCAACCTCTCAAATTTGGCAAGGACATCAGCTACAATCACACGGCTCTCCACTGCTCTGCCCGTAGCTTTGTTGTGTTCAAAAAGGGCAAACATGTTTCTGCTGTTATCCATGGAAAGACCGCGGATTAATTTCTCCACCACCTGCGATACAAGAAACAATTTCCAATCATTTCAACCATGGCCTTTAGGGGAGAGAGAAAGGGGGGGGGGGGAGAGAAAGAGAAAAGAGAAGGGGGAAGAGAGGGCAGAGGAGAAGAGAGGGCAAAAAAAGGCAACTGTGTACAGTGAACAGTGTTTCAGCAAACTAAACATCACACAAGATAACACAAGATAACACAAGATCTAACAGCCTGGGAAGAAAGATGATAACTACCTCTCCGGCAGTGGTGTGGGAATTAATACTGATCTGGCAGGATCCTCCTCCATGGCAGTAAACCGTTGTGTTCATATTGCTGCGTGTGAGTAGTGCCGATATCTCCTCCTGGGATGGCACCATTTCTCTGCATTTAGTTTTCTTCAGCGCATCAACGATAAAATGTGCAAACTGCTCAACCTCTGTGCCAGGAAAGCTTTCCCTCACCCTGCAGGGAACAGAACGTCCATATCAAACCACGTGTGTGACATCTCAGCAACTTACAGGTCTCATTAAGATGGGAAGGTGTCTGTTTAGGATATTCTGGACTCATTGGGTTGGGAAGGTGTATTGTTTCACAAATACAAGGTTCATCATGATGGAAAGATGGAAAGCTCAGTACATTCTGGATTTATCCAGAAGGGAAGGTGTATTGCTCAATAAATACTGGACTTTTTAGGAAGAGATGGCATAATGAAGAGTGCATGTAGAACTTAATCAGGATGGGAAAGTGTAATGCTCAGTATATAAGTGTCTCTTCAGGATGGCAAGCGTAAAATGTAGTACATATAGGACTTATCAGCAAGGGAAGATGTAAGGATATACAATCATTTATAGCTAAAAATATCAAGTGTAATATTAAAGTGTGTGGGTTATTTGAAGCTGAACCCCAGAGTGGTACACTGCCACAAACTGCCAAAGGGTTATTTGGTATTTAAAAAAAAAAAAAAAAACATTTATTGAGACCCCGAGTGCCTAAAACAGTGCAGAAGAACACACATTTTATGCAAGAAGCCTTAACTAAACGGTCCACCTGTATCCTAGAATTGGAAGCCATGGCCCAATCTGCCTGGGCAGGGGAACCATTGTTTGCATGACATGGCTGTCAATGAGGTGTCATGCAATACATTGTATTACAGATGTCATGCCTCTCCTGCTAGAGCAAACCAAGAGTAAAGAATTTAATATGATTTGGGTTTGTTCCTCACCTTTTAAGATGGAACTTGAGATAGCGCAGGATGTCTCGACCAGGCAGGAAAGTGCAGCTCATGCAGGTGAGCAGTTGCCAGTGCCGTAGGTTACCCGCGCTGTTGGGCTGAGGAACATGATTGGTCTGTTTGATCAGTTGACAATAAACTTCATCCCTGAGCGGCTTGAGATCCTGACAAGTCTGTAGGATGCCTTGGATTATGGGGACTGGATCTGGAACTGTCTCTATTTCCTGCAGGGAGTTAAAGATCCTCACCGCCTCGTCTTGAAGAGTGGTGTATCCTTTCTCCTTTTGCACTGCAAATGAAGGTAAAACGGTGTTACAGCAAAGAGTCAAGGTAACGCAAGAGCAAATCAGTTCAATCTAGAAGACTAATGGGATTTTTGAATGTTGGTATTAATATAACATGGAAAACCAGTGTGTTATTTCATGATTTGAATGCACTGAAAGGCTGCTTATTACAATCCGCAGCATTGAAGCTTTAACACATGTAGGGAAAATATAGGAAAATATACCTACCTTACCCTTGGCCAGGGAGATGTCTAAAATATTTTAATACGTGGTTTTGTTGGTTTAATTACTGGATT
The DNA here is from genome assembly GCF_032062135.1 of Pyxicephalus adspersus. NCBI lineage: Eukaryota > Metazoa > Chordata > Amphibia > Anura > Pyxicephalidae > Pyxicephalus > Pyxicephalus adspersus. Next base: position 33,114,781 of record NC_092864.1, read on the forward strand.
TTGATTGTTTTTTGTGCATCTTAAGGGGACATTTTTTTCAATGATCTTTTAATGTGCACTCAGTTAAAGCATAATATAAATCCCAGCAATGAGTTTTTCCATTTGATTTTTTTTTTGGTCCAAAAAAATTTATCTATTTTTATTTAAAATTTTTTTTAGATATTCTGATGTTCTGTGTAGATACAATGGCCAAGCAGAATGGATAACTCTCAGTCCACAAACATATCAGCTGTCAACAGGACTTAGAAGCAGAGAACATTTCTGGCAGATTGCCCTGACAATAGAAATCCATAATCATTTGCCCTTAACCCAAATCAGAACACAATTTATTCCTCTCCTGTAACCGTATGACTTTTCTACAAACAAGTTTACCGCTTGCTGGGAAAACAATCTGGGTATAATTTATGTCGCTTCATTGTTCAAAGTTTATTTTCATGAAAGCTTAACTCATATTGTCCATTGTTTGTAGATGAGGAAGTGAATTTCTTTAAAGGGCATTTAAAGTTCCCTTATTCAATATTACAATGGTGACAATAGGTGCTGGAAGTCAATGCTCGGAGGTTACTTTGGGTTCTTAGGGGTCGTTTTATTCACTGAAGAACCGGAAAGTATGGAAACTGTATTGTAACTTAACGGACGTGTAATCCTGAAGGACATGAAATCCTAAACAAGAGCTTGGTTAACATAAAGGAAATTAATAACCCTGACACAATATAAATATTATCACAGGAAATGTATTCATATATCTAAATACTTTCACTACTGACAGCCTCTATCATGTTCAAGGACAGAATTCACTGCTCAACACAGAACTGAGAATGGAGCCGTGAACATCCATATTTATGAAGAAGCCAACCAAGTGGACCAGTCATAAAAGTCCAGCACAGCTAATTCCCAGAGATTTGTAGGGAGCCTTCCCTAAGCATCTTCAGCCTTTAGAAGAATATGGGGGATCTACTGTGTGGTGGCCAGTGCAGAGACGTTTTTATGGAAAGGATGCAACATTGCTGGATGAAAGAAAGGAAGATTATTAATCATCTCTAATAGGAAAGGTGCTAATGTAAAATGGGCAAAATGGATAGGTAAATGTTTGAAAAAGTGTAGTATTTCTTTGTCCCATCCCCAGGGAAGTCTACATTTTTCTTAAAATTTTACCCTACCCCTCTATAGGAATGTCTTTTTTATTATTTACCAAAAATTAACTTTTTGATGTTGCTGCACCCTTGCATTAGTTGTCTTGAAGAAGAGTTGAGAAGACCGGTTACCCAGTGTACTACTAGCTGGGCCAGGCAACCAGTACGCTCAACAGGATATGTTGGATATAAGATTTTAGCAGGCAGCATTTCTTGATAAATTAATCATGTAATGGTCCAGAAACCAACAAGATAAGACACATGATTTTTTACATGCCTAGACAAGAGATTGATGGAGAAGAAGCTGGACAACACAAAGATGGGAAGGAACAGAGTTGAGAGATAGCAGTATCCACAAGAAATATTAATGTCTGACTCAATGCTCAATATTTCAGGCAAAAAGCAGTCTTAGTTTAACCAGTGAAATAAGGATTAAAGATGCATACAGCTGAGGCTGACGTCTCCATAGGGGAGCGGAAGCAGAGGAGAATGCAGGGGGTGCTGGGTATATCTCAGGATGGGGTTCCTCCTGTAGGTCTGTTCTACAGCCTCGCTGTTCAGGCTGTTCTCCTAATAAACAAAGTAAAAAAAAAAAACTTCACAGAATGCAGAAAAATAAAATATCGATACAATATTGACATAAATATGGAAATGCATAAAATCGTGTGCAATACACTACTAGTAAATACAGAGAAGTGCTCAATACATGTACATGCTGGGCTTTCTGTTTAGCAGTACAGCACCTTATCTGTGCCAATGGACAAATATCTACCAACAACTTTCCACTGGCAACAATGTACGGCATACCCCAAAATTTTGTTTTCTGCAACAATTGTTTAGCAAGGAAGCTTACTGTGCAATCAAGAACACGATTACTAGAGGGAACACTACAAAGCAATATGATGAAGATCTAATGACCTTAAGCTACGCCAAATGGTTCTTGATCTCAGTAGGGACCAAAGCTCCAAAGTGATAGCCCAGAAGGACAACTTCACTTCAGAAAGACAAGTTGCCTCGACATGCTTTGCCTAAGCAATTACTAAAAACGGACAATGAAACTCTGTTAGATTGGATTCACAAAACTTTGGCATGGAGTGTGCAAATAAAACATGGGCTAACACCCCCTCCCTGGTCTACTGAGCTTAAGTAGCACTGTGGAGTGGACCATCAGGCAAAACTGCTCGCCCTGGTTTTTTTTTTTCCATGCACACCAACCACAGCCATGTATAAGCATTGTTGTGAGACAACCAAGAAATTTGATGTGTTTGCAGTGTTTTTAAAAAGACAAAAACAAACTCAAAGTATGTTGTTAAATCATAATTACATGTAAAAAAGGATCATAGAGTAAAGATTTATTATTTACCTTGATGTCTCGGATGAGCTGCTGAGTTGGGGTCTCTATGGGGGCTTTACTGTCAATCACTCCCTGAATGGCATTCGCCCATCTCATGGCCTCATTCAGCAGCTTGGTGTACAATCGGTAGGAATGTTTCCTTCCATAGACTACGATATTCCAGTAACCTGCAATAGTAGGTCATGAAGGTTAGACAACCATATGATGACTGTATTGACTATGGCAATACCAAGTACCATTTCCCTTCCATACCGGTTTCAGTGTGAGTCTTCTCATCCGCCTGCACCACAGAACACAGGCTGTTTAGAACCAGGGTGCCCAGCTTTGAGGCGGCCCTCTCCGATGTTTTGTAGTAATCCAGAGCATTCCGGGTCAACACAAACCAGCGCCGTTTTAGCTTTAGAGAGGCCATCTTGCTGCTGTTCTGAACTTCTTTGTGTAGCCAGCCTATAAGAGAGACACGGAAGCCATGGGAAACAAAGTACATTTGATCTATATACAGAACAACACACAAATGGGTCATTTTAACCCAGTATTTTCTGGAAGTATAAAAACTGGGTGGGAATAAAGCCACAGTGGGTGAACAAACCTCTGACGAGGAACTCTTGGCCATCCACCTTGGCCTCTCCTCGTGGTTTTTGCAGCAAAGAGATCCAATGGTGCATTTCCTCTGCAATGTCCGTGTTGCAGTGAATGACGCGGTTTGCAGTGATGATCACAAAGGAGTTGGGTCTATATAAAAATAAATCGGGAATGATATACTCCTGACAGAACAATTCATAAAGAAAACAATACGTCTAATTCATATTGATGGGTCAATCAGATTGAAAACAATGTATTACGAAAGCTGTAATTTATTTGCTTTCTTTTTTAGTTACCCATTGTTAACACGCCAACAAATATTTAAACTACAACCAGTGCATTTCTATTTTTTGCAGGTGGATCATAGCTGGTAAGATAAGCTGGCATGGTGCTTCTCATACACATTATATCAAATGCCTCATATCTCAAGAGATCACATGATGCAAGCAGTGGGATGGTTCTTGGAAGAAGTTATGAAAATATAAAAATACCTTGATGGGCGATGGAAGAGGAGGCATTTCTATTCAGACTTTTTTTGCATGCACACCACCCTATGTAATGCCCATATATGATGCCAAGACCTAAATGATTTAAATAATTGAAATCCAAAAAATTGGGAAAGGGGAAGACTAAGAACAGTCGCGCTGGCGAAAAAAGGGATCGAAGATGCCAGACATTCTCCATCCAGGTGTAGGTTATTTATGATCATGCTTTATTGTACTAGGTAACTAAAGGTTACTAGTATGGAAAATGTATACAGGTTGACTTTGTCTTCAGCTCTGTTTGAGGGAATAGACCGAAGTACATGCATGATCTTAAATCTGCAAGGGATGGCAATTCATTCTGTCCACCTATAAAACAGATTTGATCTCCATATTTTACATCTAACATTTTCTTTAGTCTCTCGGGAAAGTCAGATGACTGGACACAGAGCAAGAAATGGGGTATTGCTAGATGAAGGAGTTGCTAGGAATAACATTCATTGTATGTTTGAAATGAGTCCCCACTCCTGTATAAAAAGCTTTACTTTGGAAAGGGTAAATTTCATTTATTGGGCTTCAGTAATTGCTAGCAGCCTCTAGATCAGGAGTGTCAAACTCTGGCCCGGGGACAAAATCTGTCCGGCAACGTCCTTTTTTTTTGGCCCCCAAAGAAATCCTAAACATGAATTGCAGCTGGCCCACCACTGCATTGAAATAGCGCCGCTACTACAATTCCCGGCATCACTTGCGTCTATAGACCAGAGGCCTCTCTGCCTTTGCGTGGCCCTGGATCGGACTGTTTTATAGACGCAGGGAATTGTAGTAGCAATGCTATTTTGGCGAAGAGGGATTTCCAGCCACTGGAACATAACATTAAGCCCAGCATTTGACTGTTTTCTTCATACAGGGAATTGTAGTAGCGGTGCTATTTCAGTTTCAAGTTTGGCATGCGACTTTGTCGAAGTTTTTAATTTTGGCCCAGAGTACAGCAGAGTACACTTCACAATATTGATCACTCCAAATCACAATATATACAATACCACCGACACACAATGCACATTACCTATCTGGACAGTCTGATGCGCAGACAGAGTCAATCAGCCCAACGTCCAGAGTTCCCTGCAGAAAACAGAACAGATTGTTCATTCTCTAATGTGAAACAGATTGTGTCTAACGTGGGCAAGAAGGATCGCCATTCTGTCTGGAGGAGAGTGCAGAAATTCTGTCAAACTCCTGAGAACCCTGCTTGATTCATGGAGCCGACACTCACCACAGCATTCTTGGGGTTGGCTTGCTCATCCCTCATATCTCGCAGCTGTTGGGCAGTGGCCATGTGAACTCGGCTCAGAACATTGAACCAACCGCTAAAATTGGGTGGTGCGGACAAAAAAAAATCCAGGTTAGTCAAAAAGCCACTAGAATGAGAATTTTGGTTATAAACATGTGTAGTTTATTACACAATAAAATAGAAAAGCCAGCCTTTGCTGCAATTTGGTTTTACTCCATATTTGTTTACTTCAGTCTGATTGCCAGAATCATTTAACCCACTTCCTTGAACCCCAAGTCATCATGGACCATTTTTAAACAGTATTTATATAGCGCCAACATATGTAGCGCTGTACATTAAATAGGGATTGCAAATGACAGACAGATACAGAGAGTGATACAGGAGGAGGAGATGAGCCTGCCCAGAACTAGACAGTAAAAGAAGAAGCAAAGTAATGATCTCTTCTCTCCCACTCTGCCTTTCCCTTCTATCATTATACTACTTGGCAGCATATGAACTGATTTCTTGTGTAACTTATTTTTCGCACACTCCAGCTCTGTAAGGGGCCAATAATGCCTTATATTAAGGTAGATACAATGTTTGCATTTAATAAAAGTAATGATTACAGGGTTGCAGTCATTTATCTTTTAGATCTGTCTAGACTTTAGATTTATTGTTCTGTAATCACAAAAAGTAAATTTCTGACTTTAAAAGGCCAGCAAAGATATCCCATTGGTAAGACTTGGTGTTGGTTATGTTTCTGAATGCTGTAAGGGTTCTACACAAGGGAAAACGTTTTCCGGTAGTTGTCATTTTTATTTGATAGTTTGTTGTATACATTACCAGTAGATAAACAGTCATGTCCTGCATTAGGTTATCTGTTGTGCTGCAGTATTTACCTACAACATCTAGACAAGGCAATATAGTATATGAGCATTGGGCGAGAGCTCTTTATTTGCATGCATTGCCTATCATGAATCAAAAGTAGTAAAACACAAATTTTTGTAATGTTGCAAATTCAGGAGCTTATTTCCTGGGTGTACAAGAGCTAAAACGGACTTTTACAGTAAAACTGCTGCAGGCTTGCAAAAACCAAAACCGAAGATCATCTGATGATTATCCTCACCTTGCATCTTCTGGAGTCTCTGCCACAATGTGATACGTCCTTTCTTCGGTTACAACATCCAAAGCATTCTCCTTCTCATGTATATCAATGATGGCTCTGAAACACCGAAAATATTTTGTCATAATGCTAGCTCTGCATCTGCCATACCACCTTTTTATACACACTAGGTGAACTACAGTAAAAATGAATCCATACACAAATTATCAATACATTCAGACAAGCTGGAAGGTCAGTTTGGTTTGTTGCAGAGTTCATGTTGTTTTTAGCAATGTTAGTAAATAAGAATTGCAATAATGAAATAATTCAAAATATTGAAGATACTTCATGCAATATGGATTTGGGAATTTATGCTACTTCTGTATCTTGGGATTTCTTCAACCACAAACTCTGCATCTTTCAGGCAAGCACTGGAAACTGCATGGTTAATCATTCCCAGGTGCATAGCAGACTGCTATATACCCAGGAGCAGCAAAATCCATGCTGTGTGGTTGGACAACCACAATTGCTTGACACTTCCAAGAACAGTGACACTTCCGGGAACAGTGTCTTAACTCCACCTCAACCACAACCATGTACACAGATTGGTTCCCAAGGGCTTCCACATAGTTGAATGGGAGCATGGTTGAGTTTGCAGTACAACAATGCAGTTTATGACAAGTAAGTCATATACCAAGGATTACATAATATTTAGGTTTCCATGAGTGTTTTTTTTTTATTTTTACTTATTTTCCTTCTGCAATATTTTCCTTCCTTTTACAATCATGAAAATTACATTTACTTAATCATGGATGAAAGTAACTTCCAAAGTCTACATATATATTCAAAATCAGTTCAATTTTTTTTTTTTTATGAAAGATTTACACGGACCTCTGATTTAGTATATGAATGGATTTTGATCTCAAAGTTTTTAGCTGCAAGCTACAGCCCACAGCGCCTCAATCACAATCTACCATTAGCTGGTCGAGCTTTATAAATAGGTTTACCCCCAAAATAAAGGTAAAAACTTTTGAACTGTTGCGCATTTTTGATAAGGAAATGATGCTCACTTGGCTGTACGAATATCGATGGTTCCTCTCAGCCGCTCTTCGCTGTCATTCTCAAAATACATCAGCTTGGACTCTCTGAGCACAAACCAGCGCCTCTTCCAGTTGCGGCGTGACAACGTGGACATGCCACCCCCTTTCTTATACAACCATCCACATTTTAGAGCTTCTTGTTTTGTACGGAACCACATAAAGGTCTCATCCTTCAGAACACACCATCGCCGTCTCCACATGTTCATCAAGCCACCAGCTGCAAGAAACAACAATAATGACTATAAATTGGGAATAGGGTTTGTAAGGTATTAATGAAGCCTAAATTCAGATGTTAGCTTTGGGGTAATGCAGTAGATGCAATTGTTATCAGATCTGATGGGGGAATCCAGATGTAAAGTATCTGCACTTGAGTCCACCTGACACATTTATTATGATGAGGTCTTGCAACTATTCAATACTCCCTAAGCCCCACCAACATGGATATCTGGTGCCATCAACTGTAGGCAACTTTCTTTAAACCTTGGGTATGTTACAGGATTTCCTCAGCATATTTATTGTGAGCCATAAAATTCTTAAACATTCTGCTAAAATATTCAAATATTTATCACTGTCCTCCCTGCTTATGTTGTATTCTTCAGAATATAACTTCAATTAAGACTACAGGAAGGAGATTTGAAAACTCCTTTTTATGCTTCAACATACATACAAAACAGGTAAAAGATTCCCTAGAGACACAAGAAAAAATCTGTTGAAATTACACTCCAACACTCGGAATAATAAATAGCTTTGAGTAGACTGACCCTTTAAAGTAGGCCTCAGCTTCCCCAGACCTAATCACCTTCTGTTCTGTTAATTCCTTGATAAAAGGGATCACTGCACCCCAAAACACAATGTCAGTCAGTATGGAGCCACAGTAAAGGGATTTTGAAAGACCCGACATCTTGGCAATTAAGATTTGCACGGTGTCACCATTGTCATGCAACACACACTCATTTGTTATATAATGAAATATTGTGGTAGAGTATATGGAAGACATGACTTGATCACCCAACTGGCTTCCAGACTCCTTTCGATCTACGTTTACAACCCATAACTGAAGCCTGCATCTTTTCCCTTTTATTATGTGGTGGCATAAAATAACTCCCAGGGGAAGTCTTCATCATCCAAAGAGAAATGCAAGGGAAACCCAGGTCATTTGGGTAAATCTTGCAGGGACATACAGTCCTCATTTTTTTTTTAATTCCTTTTTTTTTTGGGGGGGGGGGGTGAGGATTACACAAGTGAGTAGTATGTATACAATGCAGTAATTACTCTGCTCCTAAAATCCTCCAGTTCTTCAGGAGATAAAAACCTATTTTATGATTTTAGTGAAGGTGTGAAATGAAGAAACAAATAATAACTGGAGGCAATAAGGTTTGGCTGCAAGCAAATTTTCAGATTTGCATTTAGTTTTGCAACACTAGAGTAATGCAGCAATTAGGTGCCAAAGATTACATTTTTTATTCCAGGGCTCATGGGTGGAGTAGGAAAGTGTTTCATTCTTTGTTGAACTTATTGAAGTCCAAAAGCCAAACCTGGTTTAGCTGAGATGACGAAAAATTCTGTCTGGCGCTTAACTAGTCTTTTGGTAATGCAATCTTTTGTTCATATACTGTAGATGTCATTGATCTCCAACATTTTATATGGGAATATATGGAGAACAAATTCAGAGAAAAGAACTACAAGCGAGTCATCCTGCTCAGATGATCACTTTTGTTGCCCCTTACAAACCAGTGGGATTCTCCCTACTACATAGGTTCATTCCATCCAACACTGAGGAAAAACCCTCAACATTCATCACAGCACAAAAAAATGTGATTTAACAACTGTAAATGTGTGACTTAAAAAAAAAAGGCCTACCTTTCATGTACAGGTAACTGTGAAAATATGGTGGTCCTCCTCCATTAAAGAGAGTTACCCGGGACGTCATTAGTTCTTCATCCGTGTCTATGTGGCTGTCCACTTCCTCATCGCTGTCCAGAAACTGCAGAAAAAAATGCAATGGTTCTGTGAATGGTGAGCAGTCAACAAATCCAGAACGGCTTCTCAACACTACACACATGGAAAAGCATAGCCAAGCGTTCACATACAATATTAATGTCTGAGTGGTATCAGCTGTGTCTGTGCACAGAGTCTGGTCTCTCCTTAGAGGAAAACACAATTCCCTTAATAAAGATTACAAAAAAAAATTATCTTATTTGTGTAAAATCCTTATTTGAAACTTCACAATGAATAAAAAACATGTGAATTACAGTTGGTTTTCAAAGTTTGTTTGGCTTCCTATGTGTATAAATAAATTTCTGCTGGGGAAAGGGAGGAATGCACAACTCCCCTGAGAGTTACTCCTTATTCCGATGTCTCTTGAAAAGCAAATATATTTATAATATATACATGTCATTGAAATAACTATTAACTTAAACAGCATAAAGAGCTAGATTATCCATACCTATTACTGGAACTTCTTTAGAAAAAACGTGCTATTCTTTCCTGCTCTCAGTTTGTGAATTTCTAAATATGCCACATAGTATTTAACATAGTTAAGAGTTGTACAGTACATTTTTAAAGGATCCTTGGGCACAGTCACATTGTTTTAAAAGTTTTAAAGCTGCATAGTTAAAAAACGTAAGTTTCGATTTTTTGCTGGTGTTTGTGAACGTGTACTTGGGACCTTCTGTATTTTTTTTTGGAAAATATGTTGCTAAAATACAAATAATACCAAAAGTAAAGCGTTTATACTTTCCTCTTCCCCTACTGATCGTCATTGTATTGCAGGAGTTAAAGGCATCTAAAAACACCTTTTGCATTTTACACACAGGTGTGAAAAAATCCTGTTCCTCTACTATGCTTAGGCTATGTTCACAATGGCAGTAAAGTTGAGGTGTGTTTACTGCTCCTTAATCCCAGGGAACCGCTGTCTCTTGGCAGCTCCATAAGGAACAGATAGAGATAGCAGTGAGCGCACCATTAAACGTGAGGATGCTGATATTTTTTTTTTTTAAGAATTTGATATGCAGTGAAAGCAGCAAGGCACTAGCTGCAGAGAGCCCAGTGGCATCGCATAATCCCAAAGATATTCTAAACCTGAACGTTGTGATTTCATCCACTAGCACCTATATATATTACTATGTTATTGATGTTGGGGCTGATGGGAGAAACCACCCAGTGCAGCAGTGGACAAGTCTGAAAATACTTCAGGCAGTTGTACCAATGCAATTCGGCACAGATTAGCGGTGGGAGAGGTGATTATAAACTGTTTTACTTGGAATGGGTACTGGGGGTTTCATTTCTATTCTGGGGACTATAAGTCAGGAATGAATTGTGTTTTTGTAAGTATTCTACCCTAAAAAAAAAAATCCAGCATTGATCTTATGGTCTAAAATTGTGTGCCATCATGTTTTGGTCTAAAAAAGTCTGTTTGGGTATGGGAAATACTCACGGAATCCAGGCTGCCGCACTGAGATCCATAGCTACTAGGCTTGGAAATTCGAGGTATCTCCTCATCCGTTAGGTGGCCATCACTGGAGTTCCTGGCATCAGCTGAACCTGGTGGCCCGTCATCAAACTCTTCATGATCATAATCAGATTCCACGTCAGGTGGGTAGCTGTAAATAGGTTCCTGAGCGTCTTCGCTGTTGCTCTGATTATCAGATAAACACTGGTAAATGCTCTCTGACCTATCTGAGATTGCAGTATATGCATCTTGGGAAGACATTGGCTCTAGTGGAGAGACTTGGGAATCTGTGGAGTTGCCAATATGGTCCTCTGGGATTTTCATGTATGTGCCATCCTCAGAGAAGCTATCATTGGTTTTTGGGGTGTCATCATCTAACAGCATAGGGGGTGGAGGTGGCAACAATTCATCATCCGCATGGAATCCTTCATCCACCTCCTCCTCAGCCAGAGGTGCAACCAAGCTCCCTTCCACTTGTAGAGTTCCATCAATTCCATTCTCCAGGCTGTTAGCACTTTCATCCAAATTACCAAAGTCCAAGAGCTCCAGAAACTCTTGGGCCACTCGGGAGGCCTCCTTTTCCAACTTGTGGATCTCTTCTTCACGCTTTCGTGTCACTTCATTCCGAGTATCAATGCATGAGATGGAGACACCATCCAGCTTCTGTTGTTGGTGGAGTTTCTCAATCTCTTTCTCTAGTCTTAGAATTTCATCCATCTGTCTTCTCTCCTCTTCCTGCAGCAAGAGATTCTCCAGGTTCCGAGCCCTCTCTTGCTCTTCCTAAATAGGAAACCCATCTTTGTTGGTTAAAAGATTCAAAAAAAACCTCCAAAAACTAAAATCTAAACTTTTCAATCAAAGTGCTTTTAATGGTAAGATTTTTCAATGACCAAAGGCAAAACATGACATTTGGTTTACAATATGAGGGCGTAACCTAGTTTCAAATGTGCACCAGGACCCTGTGGTTTTTAGTTGTCTGTCTGCTCATTATTTCAATTTTCAATAGGACTCAAACGGGAACATAATATGTCAGCTTTTACAGCACAGTACGGTACTACATGGTCGTTCAAAAAGCTATGAAAATAGAAGTGCCACTAATGGCATCCAGGCCAAATATGGAGAAAATGAGTGCCAGACCAATTTATCCACAATAAATTTATCGTCCAGTAATAATACATACGGCCAACATCTGGGGACAAGGAACTCCTTCATTGGACCTCAATAGGGATAGTAAATGGCACTCCAAGTACCAGGACTGACAAAATTAAACTCTATAATCTTTCTGTATTGTTTCCCAAATTTGGCACACAAATAGGTCTAGCAGCAAATCCCAATTTCCCACATGACTCAAAGAGCTGCCAATGATGGCATCCAAAATATCAGACATTAGCTTTCATTCTTATAATAGAAAAAAGGAAACATGGACAAGGACTGCTTTGTTTTTTTTAGTAAAATACATCGACATTTATTGATGTCAATAATCCCTGGTGAAAATTTTATAGTTATACTGCCAAAAGGTCATTGTTAAAATCTGCAGAGCTCACGTTTTTAGCAAGTAACACTTAACTTTGAATGCTAAAATTTTATCCTTCAGAATGACTAACCTGAGCAGCACGAAGCTCAGCCTCGAGTCTCTCTCGCTCCCTAGATATAAAAAAATACAATTAGTAATAATAGACTCAAAACAGTTTTACTTCTGTTGCTCATGTGATAAAAACAAATATCTCACTGGATACTACAGGGCATGACTTCTATCATAGGCGATGCAGAGAAAAGGTAAACTCATCGTACTGCTGAGGTTATACATAAAATACTGCAAGTATGCTAAAAATAGAAAAAGCCATTTAATACATACCAATAGTGGTGGCAAAAATAAACCCCCCAAGTTACACAAGTTTAAGCCTTTTCCAGGTTAGATTAATTTTACTTAAATTTAAGCACAATGTGGCACGGTGGCTCAGAAGTTAACACTATGGCTATTGCAGCACTAGGCGTCAGGTTTGAATCTCGGCCAGGACACTATCTGCATGGAGTTTGAAGGTTCTCCCTGTGTTTTGTGTGGGTTTCCTCTGGGTACTCCCGATTGTCCCACATTCCAAAAACACGCAGTTGGGTTAATTGGCTTCCCCCCAAAACTGACCTCAGACTGTATTACCATATGACTATGGTAGGGACATTAGATTGTAAGCTCCTTTGAGGGACAGCTAGTGACTATGTTGGTGCTATTATATACTGAATAATAAAAAAATAATAACTTTAAAAAGACTTAACACCAATTAGTTAAAGCGGAACTAAAAGTTTGCATGATCAGGCAGGTCATTATTGCAGAAACAGACAGGTGATGTCCCTTCTGGAATATTGCGTCTTACCTGCCCGATTGCTCCAGGTTTCTGGTAAAAAGCTGAGCTGCACATGTGCAGCATTAGCTTGAGTTGGCAGGGAAACTTTGGTATTCTGGCTTCCGTTGCCTATGCCAGGTTATGTTATCCCAGCACAGCCAATCAAGGTAGCCAAAGATTATCCAGAAGTGGAAAAGTAGAAGGAAGAAGGCAGCACATAGTAGGGACAGGCGAGTTCGGCTGGTTTAGTTCCACTTTAAGGATGGAACATGGGGTGAAATGACTGGGAATATGCATGATTAGACTGCATTGGATAGGTGGAAATAGGAATCCCTGGTCAACAGAATCCCAGGCTTCGCATTAGGTGTTCCCAGAATACCAGGGTATTGTTAATCAAAGAATTGTACGTAGTAGGGGGGGGTGTTGGCAGGATTTGCATACTTTTTTTTTTTTTTTAGTGTTGAATAGTGTAGTGTATTTTTAGCCTGTGCATTTGATTTCCATCAGTCCTAATGTGAATTCCGCCATACCTTTTCTCCTCCTCCTCTCGTCTCTTCCTCTCTTCTTCCAGTTTCCTCTGCTCCTCCAGCTCCCGCCTCCGCCTCTCTTCCTCCTCTTTCCTTTTCCTCTCCTCCTCCTCTCGTCTCTTCCTCTCTTCTTCCAGTTTCCTCTGCTCCTCCAGCTCCCGCCTCCGCCTCTCTTCCTCCTCTTTCCTTTTCCTCTCCTCCTCCTCTCGTCTCTTCCTCTCCTCTTCCAGCATTTGGCGATAGAGGTGTCTGGCTGTTCTTCCCCGCCAGTGCTTCTGGAACTGCAGAGCCGCGTATCGGAGACGCACAAAGGTCACCCTCCAGTAGTGAGCCCGGTAGTTCTTCTGAATGGTGATAATACTAAGACGGACGGTTTTATAATGCTTCCTGGAAATTAGAAAAGGGTGTTGTTCACAATAAAATATCGATGAAATGCTGATCCCAAAGCAGATATAAAAACATTTAATCCATTTTTGTGTTTGAAAATATGCCTCTCCTTTACAGCTGTATCAGGCTCTGCTGCAGGGCACATATGGAGATCTGGAACATTTGCCCTATGCCCAATTTTCAGCTCTGCTGCACAGGGACAGCATGAGACTATGCCCAAATCAAATTCAGGTATTTACATGTGATTTACAATTGCATGAAAAAAGTACATTTCGCCTGGATTTCAGATTTAAAGGAAGTGGATCATTTCTGCAAGTACAATGTGGTGATGATCAGCAAGTGAAACACATAAAGGGTTACCTAACAGCAGCAGGTACCTGTCCTGCTAGCCATGGCTGTGCTGTGTAAACTCAGGACTGGATGGACACATCTTTAAGCAAGTAAAAATGTGCAAAAATGCCAGAAATATTGTCCAGTGTTACAATATACTTAAATATTTAAATTCCAAAATATCACTTGCTAGAAATACACTAGCTTCCCTTTAAACAAAAACATGACTACCTAGTCTTACATCCTGTCCGCTGAGCCCAAATAACATCAAAAGCTAAAAATAGGAAACCTCATTTATCACAGTCTATTTCCAATCGCTGTGCAACCTCTGACAATGTCCTTCCACCGCTTCCTAAAGAATGTCCCATTTTTTTAACTCCATATTGGACGATATGTAATCATCATTTCATGGTGATCTATCAGTCAGCCAAAACTCCATATGGCCACCATCTGCAATCCAAGATCAGAATCTACAGAAGATAAATATATTTTACGACCCAGGCATACCCAAGACTACTCCAGACCATGGGACCCCAATACACAGAAGTTTGTTTTTGCTTGTCACTGCCTGGGCCTCCGATACAGTATTTCTCAACCAGGGTTCCACGGGCATTCTTCCCACTGATCACCACACTAATATACTGGGATCCGTGTATATAGTAATCATAGAAGGGGTTGAAAATTATTTTGAAGACCTGAAAATTATTTAAAGGAGTTAATCTGTGTTAAAAAGACAGATAACCACTGGTGTATTAGGATTTTAAAATGTGGCTACATTTGTTTATTGCATAATATACAAGGGTTGCATGACAGCCAAATTCTCATTGACTTGTCTTTCATGCGGTTCCAAGCAATCACTGTGGTAGAGGTTCAGCTCTGGAACACAGAAGTGCTGAAGACTTAGGCTATGTCTGGGACTATGTCTGGCGGTGAGGATGGGGTGCATTTACTGCTTCCTTATCAGCGGGAACCACTGCCTTTAGGAAGACATGATATGTAGTTTGTTCCGGTGGCAGCTCCATTTAGAATGAATAAGGATGGCATTGAGAGGTACATTACCACTCACTGGCACCAGCTGTCAAATGTCTATAAGCTGGAAACAACACGGTGTTGTAAGTGACCGAGCAGCTGGCAAGATGCCAGCCTTGGTGACCTGTGTGGGATTGCTTTACCCCAAAGCAGGTCTGAACCTATCTTAAAAAAAGAGACTCAATTTTTCTATTTTGGATAGCTTGGGATTAAAGTTGGATAAAGTTCATTTTTGATACCAAATTCCTAAGTCACCAAAAGCAAAAAAAAAAAAGAAATCAGAATAAATAGTAGACAGCAGTAACATTGCCTGCAGTCCTGCTTTAGGCTACCCATAGACCGTGGAGGCCATTTACATGAGCAGGCACTATGTTTTATCTGCATATTAAGTGCTACAGGAATTTTGGGGTTTAGTGGGGACTAGAAAAAGGTTTACAGGTAAGACTCATGCAACCCACTAAATAGGTAATAAAATTCAGATGTGGGACTTGTTATACTGGCAGAAAAAGTGTGTTTTTTTGATCTGATCCTGAGACTAAGGCCTAGAAACACACGCGCATATCCGCTGTCGATTTTGCACTTGTCCCACCAATCTGATCATTATTCCAAATGGTAATAGTAATTTGTTGGAATTACCAATATTGGTCTACAAACAATCCTTATTCTGATTAGATTTTTTATTAATTGTGTGTATACATGATACGGTCTATGAACTTTTGATCAATTTTTACCAACATACCTGTTTAATCATACCTAATGAGAACAAAAATATGCATCTTTACTATTGGTCGCCTGCTGAATTTCCTGCACAATTACTTGATAGACACTTATGGTTTTATATGATCAGAAGTAAAAATCTGCTCAGTTATATGACTAGCCCTTACACAGCCCTCCAAAAAATCTGGGAACCTGTCTTTTCTAAATTGAAGTAAAACAAAAGCTGGATTTGCTGCATGCGTTTCCTTTACACAACAGCTGTATGACAAATACATGACCCTGATTTCACATTGGAACCACAAAGGATCAAAAGACACAAAAACAAACAAAAACAAATTATCCAATAACCATGAAAGTGAGAGGAGAGGACCCTTACCTGGCGATGTACCCCTGGATGTAAGCACGGATTGTTAGGGCTGCTCTCTTCAGTGCCTGCTCCCGAGTCTTCTCCAGCCGCTGCTCCAGTACCTCTTTGAGGAACACCTGTGGGAAAGGAAGGACACCCCCGTATGTAGATAATTGGAGCCATAAGACATGCAGCTGAAGTCCACCCCACACCAAACCAAGTGCCCGTCCAGTGCCAAGTGCTTGCAGCCTCTAGCACCAGTCCTGCAGCCAGAAACTCCCAGAGGGTAAGAGGGGGCTGGAAGGAGGAGGAGAAGGGGAGAGAAAGGAAGGAGAGAGGAGAATCCACAGCTAAAAAGACAGCTGTATAGGCAGGACAGCTTACATACAATGCACTGTTTACACAGGATGGCAGATACTGAAATATACAAGGCAGGAAACTTTACTATATACACAGGCAGGGAGTAAAATATGCAGGACAGGACAAGGCAAGTCAATGAATTGTACACAAAGGAGATGCCGGACTGGAGACATATAAGTTTAGGATAAGGCAGGTTAAGGACAGATTTTGATGTCTTTAAACAAAGTGCCTTTAGTGTACATATAAGAAAGGCAGGAACCTAGACAGTCCGGGTGCAATAGGCAGGACAGGTGAGCAGAACCAGGAGATGATAAAGGGTAATATTCTGAGAGAACAGTATCTATGCTGGGTGAGGAAGAAAAGTAAAATCTAGAATGTGTTGGAAAAGGAAAGACAATTGTTGCTGTACATGTCAGATATTAGCATAATCGATAGATGGAGTACAGGGAGGCAGGCAGGAAAGTAGGGCAGAGGGGCAATTGGTGTTGATTACAGGGCAGGGAGGCAGGCAGGAAAGTAAGGCAGAGAGGCAAGAAGGATAGTAGCAAAGAGCTGAGAGTCAGCGTAGAGCAAAGCACAGGGCAGATAAGCAGGCAGCACAAAGCAAAGAGACACAGGGGCAAAGAGAGTCAGTGAGTGCAGAGCACAAAGGCTGTAAGGCAGGCAGTGCAGAGCATAGGGCAGATAAGCAGGCAGGCAGTGCAGAGCACAGGGCAGATAAGCAGTCAGGTAGTGCAAAGGACAGGGCAGATAAGCAGACAGGTAGTGCAAAGGACAGGGCAGATAAGCGGGCAGTGCAGAGCATGGGGCAGATAAGCAGGCAGGTAACGCAAAGCACAGGGGTAGGTTGCTGTACTGTGCATAATATGTTGGCAGTGGAATATAAAGGACAGACAGTCAGACATAGGCATACAGAGAGAAGCATGTCTCTGGAGAGTTGGGCATGTTCCTGTACTGTGCAAATAAGAGACAGACAATCAGGAAGGAAGAGAGACCAGGGAAGGAAAGGGACATAAGTGGAGAAAAAAAGGACACGGGCAGAAGAATATACAAACAGGATAAAATAAGGAACCAGGATAGGTGAAGCACAAAAATCACAGCCAGGCTGGGAGAAAATGGACACATACAGTGCACAGTGTAACAATGGCTATATTAGAATGCAGACAAGCAGAATGTAAATCTTGAAGCCTCTGTACAGTAGGCAGCAGATAATAACATACAATCACTTGTAGGAAATAAACCCCATAAGTACACAACCTGTTTACAGACAGGAGAAGATGGCACTGCTCCGCTGCACACTCCCTCATTACTCTTCAAGTCGCTTTTCTTGCTCTATACTGTACCAGTGATTGCAGCTGTTTTATTTAGTTAAATTATGACAAAGAATCCCCCCCCCCCCATTGGCGGCTTCCTTCCAGAAGCTGTTCCTTCCGTTCACAAACAATCGACGGGAGAGAGAGCACATGGAGCAAAGTTACTGAGCTGGCTGGAAGTAAAAAAAACGACATGTATGCTGCACAGCATGTTCGCATGCCTGGCAGGGGGCTGCTGCTGAACAGTCTCAGATGCCGATTGCACAGAACACATATTGAAGAGTTTGACATCAATGAGGGCCTAATTAATATATATATAGATAGATAGATAGATAGATAGATA